>NW_023596818.1:12066172-12125757 GCF_011947565.3 Pollicipes pollicipes
CACGATTTGCTCTTTCTGAGAAACATCTTCCAAGGCAAGCTTGACTCTCAAGTCGTGCCAAGCTGTTTCTCCTTGCTTGTGCCGCCCCGATCGATCCGCACCCAAACCCTGCTCGCTGTACCACGCGCTCGTGTACAGACAGTACAGAGCGGTCTGTTTTGCAGACTGCCAAGCGTTGGGAACAATGTCTTAGCGAGCAACTCTAGCGCGAATATTTCTCTTGACAGTTTGGCATTTTTAGAGTTTAGGTGATCAAGTATGTTTTAGCTCTGTGGCATGTTCACTTAGCGTTGAGATGTTATCCTTTAATCATGGTCACACTACTGTGTGCTGTATATTTTGTGTATCTTATGTAAACGACTTCGCCTGTTAGTGGAGTGCTGCTCTGTCTGAAATAAAAGAAAATAAACAAAAATAAACAGATAGACTGAGTCCGGAGGGGACCAGCTAACCCATGAGATAACAGAATTCACTGTACCTTTTTCATCTCCCAAATCTTGGAATGACTGCCTTGGCGTGAGGTTCTCATGCTCATATTATCGCACCAAGGTAGGCGCCGGAACAACCACAAGGCTTTGGCCTAAAGATTATTGCTCACCATTGTTGCTGGACTTCGCCCATGGTCGAAGTTATATATGCCCCAGAAATGATATAACTCCGGCTATAATACCACAGCATGAGCGTCAGAAGAACCGCAAAGCCTTGGCTTAAAGATTATTGCTTACCATTGTTGCCTGACTTTGCCCTTGGTCGTAGTTATATATACTCCAGAAATAAAATTACTCCAGCTATGCACGGTGCCAGTAAGCAGGAGAGAAGTAAGACATGATCAACTTGATGTGGAAAGAGCTGACAAAAATACCCGTTCAGTTCATATACTTCGAATTTTCGTGCTCTACTCTTCTCTACTTTGCTCTGTTTTAGTCTACTTCTCTACTTTGAGCAGTGTCGTGTTTGAGGATTCAGTTTTGTCGGGTATGCAATACATTACTTGCAGGCTTTTTACGAATGGTGTGTTTTAACAATCTTTCCTGGAAAGATTGCGTGGCTTTTATTCGCTATTCCGCTTGGCCTATGTGAAATACTAAGTGTATAAGCTACCTCTCCTACTGCTCCTGGATCTGCCCTTGGCATTTCACATGCATCGCAATCACTCAAATGGCATCAGTGTTGATACGAACAGCGCATGCTGTAGCTCACTCCCGCCCAACACGGGACCAGCGGGGGTGAAAGAACGGTGCACGGCATGTGCTCAGCATGCTGTCCAAGTGCCGTTCCTGAGGTCACCTCTGGATAATGCCGGACGCCAAATATTGATGGGTTTGTGACATCGGTTCTAAAGGAAGACCAGAAAGTTTCAGAACGCTAGCGCTAACGGTTTGGAATGCTAGTTTAAACAGAGGGGATAAATATGACAACTGTATGAAAATACGATAGAGACGTCAGAGTGCACCGCGCAAGTAGTTGAAGACTTGCCAATGAGCATCTCGGAGCGTAAAATTAGGGTTTGATATAGTAATATAAGAGGGTTGTAATACCTCATTCATAACAAAGGTATATTCACAAGATGAATTAGAACACAAAAGGCACGTACATCAACCATCCCTGTGGTCATGCATCACTTTCTTGTATTCGCCATGAAATTAAAGTGCTTAGTTATCGTATGGCCATGTCATCTCTTTCAGCCACGCCTTGTTTTTTTCGTTCGTTCGTTCGTTACAGGTCAGAACTATTTCAAAAAGGAATGTGTTGGACAATCGCGATTCGTGTCCCGGGAAGAAACTCAGATTGGAACGCAATTCTCACGAAGAGCTGAAGATCGGAGCCAACTCTGTTTGAAGGGATTTTGTCCAGTAAATACTGCTAGCATCACGAGATGGTGGCATTTCTTTGTCGAGTGCGTACGAACCAGTGCATCAACGCGTGTGCCTGCTGTAGAAAAGGAAAACTATATGAGTAATGTACAGAATGGGTACAACATGGGCAAAGGAAAATTATGTAAGATTATAGGCCACGAGTGTAGTGTGTAGTATAGGCCACGAGTGAGTGAGTGTAGTTCATTGCATGAACTTTTTTCTAGCTTTTTCCAAACTCTGAAGGCGCTTATAAGAATTGATTCACCTTAAAGCCCATGTTTATTTTCAAGTCACGTAATACACGTCTAGGTACAGCCTTGCTACTCAGGTAGCTCGGTGGTTTTGCCGACATTAAAAGTTTTGCTCCGTTTTTAGCTAGACATGATGGTATATAGTGTGGACCTGTTCGTTTCCGCTACCGACCAAGCTACTATCGTATAATGCTCCCCTCATCTCCAGCAAGGCAGGCCTCTTCATCTTTGTGGAGCGCCCCTTTGTCAGTGTAGCAGACGCGAAAGACCACATAACGCTGCTGCCATCTGCCGGTAAGCAATATCATAGCAGCTCTTATAGATGTCAGCACGATCCCATAGTAACACCGTTTGTGTTTGCACGATAGCATTACTACGATGTGCGGTTTTTACATGGGATATTTGCGAGCTCATTGACGTCCCAAAACTGCAAGAATGCGGAAATTTTCTGTAGAACCTAGAGACCGTTGCACGTTTAGCTTTTTTGTAGTTCGTAACATACGGATGTTGCTTTTAGCTGGATGCACTAAACATGATGGCAACATAAAATAGCAAGTTAAACTGAACACCGTTCTGTCATAACATAGGTCGCAAAATCTGGCACGCGAAGCTCCGCCCTCGTCGGCAGTGTGACTACTTCACCTTTACCATCGTCGAGATTTTAGGTGAGTCATGCTCCTTAGTCTCAACCGCGGAGGAGCTCTTGCGACACACACACCGTGCCGATTATTCGCCTAATGTACCAGAGCCGATAAAAAACGGAGCAAAAGATACGTGTGCAGGCGCTCCAGAGCATCACTAGTCTCTCCCGCACTAGTCTTTCCCGATAGTTCCCATCACTACCGTGAGTTGCCTGCCTGCAATCACTGGCCTGAGCGTACGGTCCCAAGGAAGGCGAGAACTTGATAGTGCTATTCAGTCTGACATAGTGTCTCAGTCTATAGCGTTACACCTGATAACAGAACAGGAAGGGGACGTAATCAAGGCTGTTAAAGATATTTTTAGGTCTGCTTTTAGGCCTAAAACCTACTACACTTGCTACTAAAAACAAAGAGCACATGTTTGCTAACCGAAAGCTCTCCCTGTGACCCAGCGTCTTATGGTTTCGGACTTTCTCAAGAGGCTGACCCCTTCCGTGGTACCGTGCGTTTTCTCGAACACTGTCTTTGGGCCGCTGTTCGCTAGGAAACCCACTGGCCAGGGACTTAGCTTCCTATGCTTGAGGGGAAGGGCGCGAACCCTCCACTGGTAAACCGGCCCCCTCCCCCCCCCCCCTACCACCACACCATTACTATGAGCATGCTCTAGCGTGGATATGGACAGCCCTTACTGTGATTGCTTTCACTAAACTTGGTGCCAATTTCAGATGTCTCTGTCTTTTCTCTACCTTGTGCTGCGCTTTAATCCAAGTCGTCTCGAGGTCGACATATGGACCGGTTCCGATGCCTAAATACCTGTGGCATCTCGTTTTCACAGGATTATTTGGTCGTCTGAGATGCCTGGGTTTATGTCTGGCAAATGTCAATGATTGTAACCCGGCATAGCTCTTGAGCTGCCCCCCTGTGCTGACCCCTCCCCCCCCTTCCCCCCCCCCCCCGCCCCAATAATCTGTAGCATTTATTGCTCTCGGAACCTCTACTGAGCTCGCCTCTCTCTAATCAGCTCACCTTTGTCTGAGTTTGGGCCATTTCCACAGGTGCCATTTGGCCGTTATTAATGAATATGTCATCTGCGCGCTTGTTTCAGCAAGGTTTACGTCCATTCGGGTGTCATTTCGTGTTCGTTAACTCCACCCAATGAAGGGGCGAGAAACTGAACACGAAGAAGAAGTCGGAGCCCACCACGGTACCCGCAGGACCTATGTTAGGAAAGTTGGCGGCGGCTCTGCCAATAGGGCCCACTATAGGTTATTTATTTGATGTACGTAGTTATTTCTTAAGTTTTATGGCACGTGCCTCATTTTCGAGGCTCCTAGCGTAATGGTCACTTGAGCTCACACACAAGACACTCCCTGTATTTTCCCTGAAGAGGATAAATTTTACCATGATGACAGGAATGCACCCATTTCACTGAATCCCCGTGCAAGCAGCCTTTGCAGCCCAGTCGTCCTTGCTACACCATCAGTCCAAGATGGTCGGTATGAAACTATGCCTCGTTGCGTAAAAGGCAAATCAGTGCCACGTTCCACGTTGTCCCCGTGACAGAGAGGAAAGATACCGGGTACTGGGTACGTTGTACTAATACAACGGCTGAGGCAGCCAGTCACAGACCGGTGTACTAGAACCGCGGCTCAGGTAGCCAACCACAGACCGGTGTACCAGTGCAGCAGCTCAGGTAGCCAATCACAGACCGGTGTATCGGTGCCAGGTTCCACGTGGTCCCGGTGGCAGAGAGGAAAGATACCGGGTACTGGGTATGTACTGGTACAACGGCTGAGGCGACCAATCACAGACCGGTGTACCAGTGCAGCGGATTAGGTAGCCAATCACAGGCCGATGTACCAGTACAACGGCTCAGGCAACCAATCACAGACCGGTGTACCAGTACAGCGGCTCAGGCAGTCAATCACAGACCGGTGTACCAGTACAGCGGCTCAGGCAGCCAATCACAGACCGGTGTACCAGTACAGCGGCTCAGGCAGTCAGTCACAGACCAGTGTACCAGAACAGCGGCTCAGGCAGCCAATCACGGACCGGTGTACCAGTACAGCGGCTCAGGCAGCCAATCACAGGCCGGTGTACCAGTACAGCGGCTCAGGCAGTCAATCACAGACCGGTGTACCAGTACAACGGCTGAGGCGACCAATCACAGACCGGTGTACCAGTACATCGGCTCAGGCGGTCAATCACAGACCGGTGTGCCAGTACAGCGGCTCAGGCAGCCAATCACAGACCGGCGTACCAATGCAGCGACTCAGGCAGCCAATCACAGACCGGTGTACCAGTACAGCGGCTCAGGCAGTCAATCACAGACCGGTGTGCCAGTACAGCGGCTCAGGCAGCCAATCACAGACCGGTGTACCAATGCAGCGACTCAGGCACCCCACCACGGACCGGTCGCATTATGTGGCCTGACGGCCGTAAAAGTTAAACGGACGCGTCCGCAAATATGGTCTGTCTGGCCGGCCGGTGATGCGGTCCCATTGTGCAGATCGCAAAACCTTTTGTAGTCTGGTCAAACAAAAAAACGCAAGAGGCAGAAATATCCGCTGCACGAGTCGGCAGTTTGGTGAAGTGTGCAGGTAACGTGCTACAGGCTAGGTGCGCGAGGATTTGCGAGGCTAAAGCCACCGACCTAAACAACACAATATCGTTTAACTCGAGAAATTACTTTAATGGCGTCATGGCGGCATCATGGTGGCATTATGCGAACTGAACTAGCTTTCATCTGCACACGTATGGTAAGCGCTGCACACCGATACCGCAAACACATGATTTAACATGATTCGTACGACACGTTTGTTATCTGGGTGTATTTATGGCTGTATGTGAGGTCGTCTTTTTTATTCAGTTGTTGCTGTTTTAGTGGTTTAGAATCATCTTTCCACTTATATAGAAACTATCCATTTTGAATAGCTGGTCAAAATATAAATATGACAGAGCCATCTAGCTGAAAATCTTTTATACACATACGAAATGATCCCTTACTTCGAACCGTTTCTGGATATCGGTCCACGCATCACTTATTGATCAACACATCAAGCGTGTAATCAGCGAAAAATTCGCGTCACACCCTGCAGTGCAGGAGGTCCTCCCGGGGTGAAAAGATAATTGCTTTGCATCGTTTTCTAGCTGCTGGGAAATTCCTGTCCACAAACCTTTAAGCAAAACGCCAAAGCCGCCAGTCCGTCCCGGTGGCTCAGTTGGTTAAAGCGCCTGCATTCCCATGCACCCACCCGTGGCAGCGTGGGTTCGAGTCGCTTTGGGGCGTTCGCTATTTGCCCTTGACAGTTATGACCTGCGGCCGGTGGCTGCGTTCGCGCTAAAGGTCAGTTGACGTCAGAGGGCACGACGGACCGTGCCGAGCATTGCGGCACGTCAAGCTTTCGCCACTAAATTCTGTCGTTGCCTGGAATTGCGCGATCAGATGGTCAGGGCTCACACAACAAGCACTGCTTAGCGTGAGCACTGATCCCAGAAATCCATCCATTCAAAGGGTTCGAATCCAATTTATAAAAAAATTGTTGCGCCTGGTTTCCGTTGAATTATTCCGAATACTCGTTTGCGTGCCAGCAGGCATCCACAGAGCGCCTCGCTTGTATTCGGCTGCCGCAACCCAGGTCCACCCATTTCAGTGCAGCGGAGGATTACTACGTAGGTATCCTGCCGGGTGGGACTGCTTGGGCTTCTTGTGTGCCATACGATGCTACAGTTTGTGAGCCTTGTACCAGGGTCACCCTTTGTGTCCAACTGGTACTTGGCTAGTGAGCCCGGTGGACCAGTGGACGTCGCTAAATGGCGGGACCAACACTGCTCCAAACCAGACCACCACTGATGTGGCATATTGGCGACCACATCGAAACGCACGCTTTCCGGACCTTCATACGAACAGGTTGCATTGTGGGACAAAATGGA
This sequence comes from Pollicipes pollicipes, assembly GCF_011947565.3. Taxonomy (NCBI): domain Eukaryota; kingdom Metazoa; phylum Arthropoda; class Thecostraca; order Pollicipedomorpha; family Pollicipedidae; genus Pollicipes; species Pollicipes pollicipes. The sequence continues at coordinate 12,072,854 of NW_023596818.1, forward strand.
GTGGACGCTTCATCCTAGTCACAGTCGCGATTGATTTCCGTGACGTAGGTTGGTTGGTCCGTCCACAGTCATCCAATTAGGACGTCTCCCTTGAATATAAAACGGAGACTCATGACGCCGGTGTTTAAGCTAGGTTCACTTCCGGTCTTAGGAGTTTTTTTTTTAACAAAGTCAATGCAGTTCGGGGTACACGCATGTTGCTTTAACGATGTACGGTCCCAAGCTTCAGCGTTCATGACGATAGTAAATAGTGGCGCGAGATGTCACGTATGGTTACCAAATAAGTGTTCTAGTGTTCCAGTTTGCTCCGTAACCGCAAAGGCGCAACCAAGGGAGGGTGCCCAGGACGTCCGCCTCCCCTCCCCCTCCCCCCTCCCCCTCCCCCTGCTCACGCCGGGATCTCTCGTCTCTTTCACCATAGAGGGTTCTGTTCAGAAAGTTAAAAATCGGCGTGATGTGTACTCATCGAGCTCCGGTCACTCTTTTGAGAAAATCCAGGCTGCACGCCTGCGTAACTAAGCGCCGTGCTTTCCCTGTCTCTGTAACACCATAGCAATCCGTCACGACAGCATTCCCTTGCGCATTGTGCTGCTTAAGGATAAACCCATAGCAAATTTGGACTGATGGCCGCATCAAAGTCCCGTTTCCATTCAAGTTGTTTTCCGGTTGAAATAGCTCATGCTGTCTGATCCTTTAAGACATTCCATCCTCCTGATGTTCTCACTTAAAATGGGGAAGTGGACATCCCGGTCGTTCCCAGGCTCGTTCGTCGTCTGGCTGTCACTGGCGTCCGAACCAGCTCAACCGTCTAGCTGTCACGGGCGTCCGAACCAGTTCAACCGTCTGACTGTCACGGGCGTCCGAACCAGCTCAACCGTCTGACTGTCACGGGCGTCCGAACCAGCTCAACCGTCTGACTGTCACGGGCGTCCGAACCAGCTCAACCGTCTGACTGTCACGGGCGTCCGAACCAGCTCAACCGTCTAACTGTCACGGGCGTCCGAACCAGCTCAACCGTCTAGCTGTCACGGGCGTCCGAACCAGTTCAACCGTCTGACTGTCACGGGCGTCCGAACCAGTTCAACCGTCTGACTGTCACGGGCGTCCGAACCAGCTCAACCGTCTAACTGTCACGGGCGTCCGAACCAGCTCAACCGTCTGACTGTCACGGGCGTCCGAACCAGCTCAACCGTCTAACTGTCACGGGCGTCCGAACCAGCTCAACCGTCTAGCTGTCACGGGCGTCCGAACCAGTTCAACCGTCTGACTGTCACGGGCGTCCGAACCAGCTCAACCGTCTGACTGTCACGGGCGTCCGAACCAGCTCAACCGTCTAACTGTCACGGGCGTCCGAACCAGCTCAACCGTCTGACTGTCACGGGCATCCGAACCAGCTCAACCGTCTGACTGTCACGGGCATCCGAACCAGCTTAACCGTCTGACTGTCACGGGCGTCCGAACCAGCTCAACCGTCTAACTGTCACGGGCATCCGAACCAGTTCAACCGTCTGACTGTCACGGGCGTCCGAACCAGCTCAACCGTCTGACTGTCATGGGCATCCGAACCAGTTCAACCGTCTGACTGTCACGGGCATCCGAACCAGTTCAACCGTCTGACTGTCACGGGCGTCCGAACCAGCTCAACCGTCTGACTGTCACGGTCGTCCGAACCAGCTCAACCGTCTGACTGTCATGGGCGTTCGAATAAGCTCAACCGGGAGTCCGAATCAGCTCAATCGTCCGACTGTCGCGGGCTTCCGAACCAGCTGAACCGTCTGAATCTAACAGGAGTCCGAACCAGCTCAACCGTCTGACTGTCATGGCCGTCCGAACCAGCTCAACCGTCTGATTGGCACGGGCATCCGAACCAGCTCAACCGTCTGACGGTCACGGGCGTCCGAACCAGCTCAACCGGGTGAACAACGTGGTGCCATTGAGATGCATTTTGGTTTCATGCTGTTGGGCTGTAGGAGATCGTGATGTCCGGAAACACGCCAGATTTCAAGTCACTCGTCGCAGCCCCTTCTTTTTAAGTGACCATGGACTGTTTTTTCTTTCGTGTGTCTTTTTTGTGTACCGCTTTTGCTCGTAGGGGTGAGGTGTGAGAACACCACCGATACTGACTTTTCGAGTTGATTCAGTACTCTGAGACTGCCGCGCATATGACTGGATGTCTTGAGTGGTATCGTTCTCTCCTGTTATGCGAGAGATTCTAAGCGGCCAGAGGTAACCACGCTCGATGATTGCTGGTCGTCGATGGCTCAAGGGATTCGCTGGGACCCTGACAGTCACGATAATTTGTGACGACTCTGAGACGCCGCGCGGGGTGAAGCCCGTTTTAACTCGCCTTCCTCACGAGACCGAGGGTTCTGCGATCTTGTAAGGAACACGGATCTTCGTGCCATGTGTTTGATATTTGTATCTCTGACAGGGTTGTAGTTTCCTTTGTAGTTGAGAGGGGCTTCATCCCCCCAACATGGGCTTCAGCTACCAACTTTCAGAAGAAAGCGAGCAAAATCCGGAGAGAAACCTATTTGTTGGCCTATCTTGGGGACAGGTTGGATAACTCTTCACTTCTTAGTGTTTGCAGTGCGTTTGCGAAACGCGTTGCCTCCCCCAAACGCGTTTGCGAAACTATGTCCCTGCTCCCCGATGATCTGTGTTGGTAACCCAACGCATTTGCAATGTTCTCCAATAACCATACGCAAAGTTTCTTCTCACAACGATGACAGTTTAAGGTTGCATTTGTACGTTGGCCTGTGATACACTGGGAGATAAGGCTATCACCTCCTAAATTTTGGAAATAACTTACGTACTGCTCCCAGATATCTATAGTTGTTTTTGTCTCGTGCCACATGCCGCATACCGGAAACGCATATTAAGAGAAGGGACTTGAGTACTTCTAGAGCACGGTTGGAGGCATAGCTGCAGCTAGTGCCTATCATGGCGATAACTTCCAAGTAGGTAAGTCGTACAAATGTTACTCATGATATCGCATGATGCATTTATAGGCACGCAGATGTTCATACCCAGATGCTGGTCGGGAATGCAGCTATTTGCGTTGGTATTTTGACCTACCGCTTCCCCTTGCCGTGTCTTGTAATCGTTCAGCTACGGTTGGTACATTGCTTGATTTGGGCCCATAGGATGACCGTCAGAAAGCATTTGTTTCCATGGCATGCAGAGCTAAGCAGATCATAGTCTTGGTGTGGGCTATGCAAGTGTCGGCTAACTCGAGTTCGTGGTGCGCGGCTCGTGACGTGTTATGTGAGATTGTTGTGACAACGGACGGGGATCCACGAGAATGTCGGCCTCGGAGTCTGCACTCAGCGATGTAGAAGGGCCTGCACATCCGTCATCCGCCATGGAGCACAAAAGGCAGCGCTCCGTCGGCAAATTGATAACATTATTGATTCGATTGATCAGTGCCCAGGACCAAAAGAAAACGAACAACATCGCCGCAACAGCCATATGTTAGTGGAAAGACATGGGACATTTTGGAAGACTTAGACGCAAGTATACATTTATTCATCAGTAACGCTGTGTCAACCCTTGGGGTAAAATTGTGACAAAGCTGTCGCCATACGAGACTAAATTTGGAAACTGGAAAGTGCAGTCTTTGAACGAGATCGGCGTATCGAAAGATTAGAAAAAGGCCTGAACGAATGCAAAAAACTGCTTGATGCGTACGTTAATCATTTTGAAGAGTTTGAACGTCACAGTCGTTCTGCAAACGTAATCATGGCAAGTGAATGTTTCGGTAAGCAGCGCCGGGGGGAGATGCTAAGGGCATGACCATTTCAGTGCTACGTGAATGTTTCGCGGTCACGACCATCAGGAGAGACGATTTTTCCGTCATGCACCGCTTGCTGAGAAATAATATTGTGATGCGCGCCTTCAAGAACAGGAAATTACGCAACGAACTTTTCGAAGAGCGAACAAAACTGAAAAGAGAAATGGATATCAGGAAAAGGGTGTGCCTAAATGAATCTAATACAAAAAAAACAACTAGGCCATCTACAAAGAATTTCTCCAGCTCAGGCGGGACCAGAAAATTTTGACAACGTTCACAAAAAGCGGCATCCCCGTGTTCAGATTTTCATATTCCTCACCCGTCAGGATCTACTCCGCAAAGCAGCTGACCAGCATCACGCGTGGGACGCCTCAGGTGCCGTCTGCAGCCAGACGTGCCCACGCTGCAGAGGCGCGCCCAGGACCATCGGGGTCGGGCGCCGGAAGCCCTGGCGCCCAGCGACCCTCCGCTGCTGCGCCGGCTAGCCGCGCAGGGCGGGGCGCCCGGTGGCCCGGAGCTTGAAACCTACGTTGCGGTCTCGAGCCTCGTCACCCGGGCCGGCGTGTGTTGATGTGGCGGCTGCTGGCGCGGCGCCGGCTGCTGCTGTGCTGGCGGCTGGCTCTCCGTCCGGCGTGTCTGCGCCTGCGGAGCTGACGGCTGCTGGCGCGGCGCCGGCTGCTGCTGTGCTGGCGGATGGCTCTCCGTCCGGCGTGTCTACGCCTGCGGAGCTGACGGCTGCTGGCGCGGCGCCGGCTGCTGCTGTGCTGGCGGATGGCTCTCCGTCCGGCGCGTCTACGCCTGCAGAGCTGGTAGCTGTTGGCGCGGCGCCAGCTACTGCTGTGCTGGCGGGTGGCTCTTCGTCCGGCGTGTCTAAGTCTGCGGGGATGGTGGCTGCTGGCGCGGCGCCGGCTGCTGCTGTGCTGGCGGGTGGCTCTCCCTCCGGCGTGTCTACGCCTGCGGAGCTGGTGGCTGGTGGATCGTTGGCAGCCAGCTCGCCGCCTGCCATGACGCTGGCGGCTACCAGGTCGGCCGGAGATACGCCCACTACTAGGACGGTCGGACGTCGCGAGAGCGGCGCGTCTGTCATGCAGCGATAGCTGCTTGATCTGCGCGGGCTAGATAAGTATTGAATATTGGCAGTGTATGAATCCTGTGTTTTCGTTCCATGCAAACGTCTAGGTTTGCCCGCAGTGTCTCTTCCTATCGTTGTTATCGGTCGTTGTTAAAGCTATGTACTTCGTCCGGTTTCAGGCACCGTTTTTCTCACGGACTTTAGTATTCGATCTTGCACCACACAACGCAACTTAGCTAGGATGCTGCTGTGCAGAAGGCGGCCAGTGCTCCGATGCATAATCGTCTAAAGTAGTCCAGCGGACGCGGTGTACTGCTAGCGCCGGCTGACGGGCGCCGACTCCACTTTGCGGAAGCTCCGGTGGTCTGGCTGCCGTGCCAGCTGTCGTCGCGCCGGCAGCCGGCGTAGCTGAGTAGGTGCAGGCGGGCGACCGGGCGGTCAACCGGAGTGGCCGTATTAACGAATGGCCAGACCAACGCTTTGGCACGTGTTGGGAGTTGGTATTAGCAAGGAAGGCCATGAATTATTGGTGAGTCGACGTTTTGAGTTGGGAGTTCTTATCTTGAAAATAAACGGGCTTCAGTGTAACACGCGTTAGTAGATAAGCGACGCTATCAACAAACTGTTAGTTATATGGAGAGTACTTGGCTTTTGGGAACTGTGCTCTCGGTCAGATATGTTCGCAAAAATCGATCAATACCACACCCGAATCCATGCGGTGCCCGCCCTTCCTGCCAGGGTAAGAGGCAGGCGGCGCCATATAACCTCAGCAGCTGAGTGCGCCTTAAAGCCCCAAAGACGACGGTGACAACCCCAATATTCCTGTCACTCTCTAGCACACCGCACCAAGCGCGTTGATTTCATCCTCTAGTATCTCTTTTTGTGGTACAACCAAGTTACCAATAAATAGTCGAACTACACTTTACCACCCCGTCCTAAAACATCCTTTAGCTCGTCCCTCCGATAGTTCACTTGGTCAGAGCGCCAGCTTTGTGATTTGTTTAAGACCCGATCAGTGATAATGTGTTCAATTTTTAATTGCAGATCGGTTCTGGTCACCTTATCTTTCATGTAATTAATCTGTAATTAATCTGATCATCTGCAATCAATCTGATCTGCTCACTCAGTTGAACCGATCAATCTCAAAATGGCACATTGAAACTGTATATGCTATGTCTATCTGTTGAGCCGTTCGAATTGATTTTGAAAGGCTCTTGAGAGCATTTTCTTGATGTACGTTCGCTCTCGAGCCCGCCACCTGGTGTTGCTGGGACAGCCAGCGCCGCTCGGTTCGATGGAGGCTTCAGTGCCGAGCGTCAGTAGTTTCGCTCCTAAAGATAATCTCTCGAGCTCTTGAGCTCTCGAGCTTAAGACCATTTTATCTGCTTTGTTTCTTTTCACTAAGTGGTGCTCTCAAAGGATAGCGCCCTCATGCAGGCATGTGCTGGTCATGTCACTACAAATTGTTTAACCCGTTCCGATCCAGCTTATTTGGACACTTAAGAACCCCCATGTTATTCTCAGGCGAGGGTCCGCGTGGGTAGAACGCTACGGGTGCACATTACCTTTTCCCGGTCAGTTGTTGAAGGGTTCTTCCGTCCCAACGCGGGACTCCTGCCTCGGACAGTCTGCCTCTGCAACGGACACTCGCTGTCCTTCTGGCGACACAGGATCGGGGGTTCCTGGTCGATCCGGATGTCCTCAGGGGATACAGCGTACATCTGTATACTTCCCCATGCAGGGCGTTCTGACCAGGGCAGTTGGCCCCGGATCGACGCAGGGGGCCGTCGCTGACGCCAAGGGACTCCTTGTCGGCATAAGGAGTCTAGTAATTTGGTGCAGGGGCTTCAGGTCAACTAAGGTTCCTGGGTGAAACGGGGCGGAGGCTCTCCCCGTTCGGCACGCGAGCCGCTGACGGACACAAAAACCGTTCCGTCCTCTCATTTTTGACCCTTCCATTAATCTCATCGATCTGATCTCATTTCATTATCAGAGCCCCGATCAGCCTAAGAGGCTCTCTGACATAAGTGTCCCGTCTTGTTTCTGTTCAGTAAATGCGCCCCTGACCGACTCGGGGCCCCCCGCCGACGTTAAATATCCTGGCGGGCGCTGTGAGCTCCTGGCCGACACCGAGGCTCCCTTGGGCCCCCACCAATGCAACAGGCCCTTAGTGACAATAGCGGGCCTGACCTTGTCCCTGGTTGGGAAGTGGACTCCCAGGGCTCAGGCTCACAGCGGAATATTCGGTGCTGATGGTCTCTGAACGCTATCGAGGCTTTCATCTTCCCTGGTATCTGGCGCAAGAGTCGCTCTGGATGACATAAGAGTGCCCTGCTCTGCGGGCGGGACGCCTTGATACGACCCTGAAAGTTGAATGGCGGCAAGAGTCGAGAGACTCAGGCCCCTGTAAGCCCAGAAGTGCCTTCGAAATGTCTTTTGGAAAATGACGAAAAAATACCCTTGGCACTTCTCACTTAGTGTGGCCATTTTTATTCGCGGTGCCCCAACCAAAGAGCCCTCACTTTTGATTCCCCCTTAGAGTCGCTTGGTCCAAGGGGTGGTATCTGGATCCCTCGACCACCACGAGATCTCCAGCCAGTCATGCGGTGGGAGTCGGGTTTGTGGCATGTTACGTCGTTCCCTGCTTCGGCCTCAACCGACTCTGTGCGGTGATATACCTGCCCCAAGTCGTCCTGAGTTATTCCTGGGTCCGGCAACTCCTACTCTCTTGGGCGTGGTACAGCACGTTACGCTCTGAGTGCGTCTCTGATGCAACAGTAATTGACCACATTGACCAATGACTACTACGTAGAACTTCAAGTGACGTCATTACTTTACGGTAAGTAAGTTTTGAGATCTACTCCCTCTTTCCTCGAACTACCTGAGTCAGAAACCTCATAATACTTGAAATTCACTTATGTAGCCCATTTTTCAGTAAATTGCTTGCATAGAATCCTTATAAACTCCGTAACCGTGGGAAATGGGAATGTAGCGTTTAAGCTCCTCTTGTGGTGCCATCTATTCGCTACCTGAGCGCATTAGAGAGCAAACCGCTAGCTGAGCGCATGCGCTCAAGAAACACGGAATATTGCCATCTCGCCTGACGCGAGCCAGTTTTTGACACTTCCGGGTGGATGGCGTAGGGGAGGGACGCTGCGTGAATGTGTGTTTGAGTGGAATTTGTTTGTTTTTCTTCATTTCTTCGTCAGGATGAGTTGCTACATTCAAGTAGCTGAGGAGGAAAATGAAGAGCCTATGGAGATACCGTGTGAGGAAGATATGGGACTCCTGCTGACGACACTGTCGGCGCAGTTCCCGGGTGCCTGTGGTCTGAAATATCGCACAGAGTCAAGAAGTTTGCGTGGTGTGCGGCTGGTAGATGGAAAATTTCAACCTCCGGATGGTGGATGGGGCAGTGTGGTATACCTGTGTGTATTTCCCAAAGGTACGTATTACACATGTGTTACCAGCGCAACCCCGGTCCAGAAGGTGACTTATCATTTTCCGGTAACATTGAATGTTCCTGCTTTCCTGTGTTAGAATCGCTGAAGGGGTCTTAAAAAAAGACTGCATTACTAGAGAACATCTGCTTTTGTTGACTGCCTAGTGAATCGCCCACAGAGAAGTAGATATGTCAGTATGACAGAAAGTGATGCTTGTTTCCTTACCAAACTCAGTTCTGCAGTTCAGTGTAAAATTATGTTATGAATTTGATGCACTGAGTGAGGTGCCATTGGAATTGATAAGCAAGTGTGGGTTTATTTAATAGCAAACACCAATTGTGTAGTTACTGCTCTCATTGGTGGTGTTGGCTGAAGGCGTAGCAGGAATTATCTATGTGTTGCGGGCTATCAAGTGGAAAGCATATTTCAATCATCTCATGAGCATGGTGCCTTAAAGGTTTTGTCATTTTTCCAGTCTACAAAAATTAATTGTGCTGGACACCTATGCAACATTAGTGCATAGAACTTTGCTCCATTGTGCACTTAACTCAGTTCAAGCTGGCATGTGCTGAATTATCACATGATTTTTCAATGGCATCTGTTTGAGGCTTTTACCTTAAGATACCTTTGCAACATTGTAACTTTGTGAGATGTTGGCCTAGTGTGCTAATATTAGTGCTGACCATCTTCTGAACTTTGCTAGGATTAGCAGGATTACTACTAGGATTCAACACATACATGTGGTGATACTGTTGCTGTGATGCCAGTTTGTTATGTCCAGCATAAACTGGGTTGTGCTCTCTTGGCCCTAGTCAGTAACATTGTGATGGTATGCTTGTCAAATTAACCAGTTATGGCAGCTTGATGCTATTTTAAGTGCGTTATTACTTTACACCAAATAAGATATAATTGAGATAGGCAAAGGCAGCAATTGATCTGGTTTTAATGAACAAATAAGTTACTACCGAAAGGAGAAATATAGGAAAAAATTTAGCAAAGTATTTGGTTCAAACACCCTTATAATCTCAAGATAAATAATTTGGTTCTGAGTAATCAACAGGTGTAGAGCATTTTCAATAATGCATGCAAGTTAAGAAAAAACATGAAGGTTAAAACATTACCCACTTCACCTTTCTCTTTTTGTATTCAAATGTAGGAACTGTAAGCTATATGTTGTGTTTACTGTTGATCACACCACCAGTTAGCTAAAAGACTTGCTGCCAAAAATTTTCAGTTTTAGCTTAACTGGCTTCTGTGTAGCCATGGATAAGTTATGTTTTAAATGTGATGTGGTATCATCTCTGTGTGTTGTCAAGTTTAGCATGACCTGTTGTTGGAGTACAAGGTTCCAGCTCACATGATTATAACTGAAAAATTGTGTTGCACACTCATATAGCATGTGAATGCATTCTTGATGCAGTGAGTCAATTCATCTATATTATTATATAGATGTGAATGAGACAGATGATTAATGTAAAATGCAAATATATTCACCAACCCCAAAACATATATCAGCTTTTGAAAATTTAAGAAATCCTGTCATGACTGATAGGTAATCTTGCACCCTGTCTGTGGATTAGTATGGGCACCTGGCATGTGCTAAAACTGCAATAAATCTTGTGAGAGGTGCAAAGCTAGCTAAATCAATGAATGCATGACATACTTGAAGCATCACACATGCATTTGTTCCACTTTCCCCATGTCTCATGTCACAATTGTTTTGACATGTTTTAACCGCTGCCAGGTGTAAAACCAGTGCAGCCAGGAAGCTTATTCAAAAACAAATCCCAGTATTTACTGTTTATGGTGAAAAATGTTATGGTATTATAGACAATTCAGTTGTTATTCATATGTTATTATGATTATTCAGGTTGTTCATACGTTATTCGGGGCAAAAGTGTGTGCTGGTGTTTGGTGTTACCAGTCTTCCCAGATTAATCAGTTCCATGCGGCTGTCATGAGGAATGTGCTCGGACCATCAGTTGTTTCTATAATAGGCAAGAAGATTTACTCTGTGTGACACCACACACTGTGATTAGTATCTACTGAGTTCAAAATTGAATAATTGTTGAGGTGTTTGTGTTAAAACACCATTTTTTACATGGCTCCTGTCTTTTTTTCAGAAACTCCTGAAGGTGAGTGTCTTCAGGCATCAAGTGATGCCAACAGCCTGTGGTAAGGTTGCATGTGAAAGGAGATTGTCACCTTGTTCAGTAATTAGTGACCCAACCCCATGAACTTTTCAGGTTTGTGGCTGGGTCACTACTGAGGGTTTGTATATATACATGCATAGCTTGACTATATAGTTTTGTTTTAGTACTTGGCATGCCACATTGTTCAGATCCTTGTTTGCATGTTTATGTACTAAACTCCAGATTCAAAAATGAAGTATGTTTTGGATGCATCACATGAAGTGCCTGGATGTATAAGTCCATGGCCTCTGAGCTTACAGCAGAGATGTGCCAGAAGATTGCAGGCGCAGGCCCGAATTAGATGTGTGAATGCATGCCAGTGTAGTGTAACATTTATTTGCAATGTTTTGAAGCAACCAACTTGCATTTTTTGTGTATAGCCCTCCCCCCCCCCCCCGGAATGGGTAAAATGATTTGCCTGCCAGTACTACAAGTGGTGTCCTCAACCCATGGTCAACAACACAGTCCTCAGGCAATGCACACTTGTTGCGGCTTGCAAGTCATTGTTTTCACAAGTTGTGAGCTGGTCTGGAATTGAGCCTCTAGTAGTGACTGTGGTGGTAACCAGGCCCGGGTACTGAGCTGTGGCCCACCAATACCGGCTGTCCCTATGCCGGTTGTTGTGCCCTGCTCGCGTCAAGCCGCCCCTGACAGCGCGCGGCCACTGACAGAAAACAAGCGCAAGAATGATGAGCTGCTGGAGTCGGGGCTGGCCAAGACCAAGCGGCTGGAGCTCAAGCAGAAGTGCTCCGACCTGATCGTGCTCGGCCTGCCCTGGAAGACCACCGAGCAGGAGCTGCGCGAGTACTTCGAGCCGTTCGGCGAGGTCCTCATGGCTCAGGTGAGAGACGGAGTACCGGGTACCAGGTACGGGTACTGGGATTACCAGGCATGCTGCTCCCAGGTATGCTCCTGGCGCAGGGCAGCAGCTGTTCACATTGGATGTTCGTCATTGGCGTCCAGCTGTGCGTGCAGTATCAAATGTGTGGTATCGTTGATGTGCCAATGAGTGTTGGATGTGTTGTTCTGCTTGTGAACTCCAAGGTGTGAACTTTCCAAGGTGTGTTTGACTATTTTGAAGTGTGAGAGACCAGAGGTACGGGGTTCAGTTCCCCGCGGTGTCCGTCTTTTCTGCGGGGGTGAAAGACAGGCGATAACATGCAGCCTCTGCAGCTGGGTGTATCATAAAGCCCTAATGACAATGACAGTGTTTTGCTTGTGAGGTGTGAATTACGTATCAAGCTTTTCATCACAGCTACTGTGCTATCCAGAGTGTTTGTCATTTCTGCAAATTGATTACTGGGCTATCCAAACATTAGCGCATCTGTCCTGAAACTTCCCTTGCCTAAGTGCAGTCGTGATGAATAAGGTGTGTACATGGTTAGCGCATTGATCACCTGAGGTCAAAGAGGTGGTGTGCTTTGCTAGTTAGGAGTGCTGTATGATTTCCATCATATTTTGAAGAATTAATCTTAGTTTTAGAAAGCTAACAAATATATATGGGTCCTTTGGGACACTTCATGCTTTCATTTCACACTGCTATAGCATCAGGTTTTTTGGACACATTTTTAATATTTTGTACCCATTTTGTGATGTGTGCCATTTATTTATCACTATGTAAATGTGTTCTATGCAATTTGCAACCAGAAAGTGTCTGCCTCTGAGTAAGTCATGCATGTGGGACTCTCCAACTCATATGTAGCATTTCCAAGGTGTGTTTGACTATTTATGTCAAAAAGTTAAGTTCCCACACAGATGTAGGTCTGACAGAGTTGCAGCATCTGCCAGGCTGCATAGGACTCACCATAAGGTTAGATATGTTGTGTCAAGCCTTCTGTGAGGTCAGGTATGGAGGTCCATCCCCATGATAAGGTCAGGTAGACTACCTTATACTGCTGTCAGGTCAGATCAGTGGTGCCTATCCCCACTGCAAGGTCAGATAGATGCTGTTCTGGTGCTGCAATGTCAGGCAAGCACCTTTGTACCACTGTAAAGACAGGCAGGTGGTGGGTTCCATGTGCAGGGTCTAGAAAGTGGTCTTCCACTTTTGTAGGAGCATGTAGGCATTGTTACTCTGCTGCAAGGTCTAGTGGGCAATGCCGCACCACAGCAAGGTGGGATGTGGGACATGCATGAGTGGAACTGTGGTAAGGTCAGGCAAGCAGTGTTCTACCTGTGCAAGGTCAGGCAGACAGAGCTGCATGAATGGTGGCTGGTTGGCAGTGTAGTATGGCAGTAAGGTCAGGTAGCCAAAGGGATGCTGCTGTGAGGTTAATTAAGCAGTGTGGTGCCTGTTGTAAGGGGGGCCAGGCTGTGCTGTACTGTTGTAAGGTCAGAGAAGCAATGTTGTGTTGTTGTGACAGTGTTATATTGTAAGGTTAGCAGGCTGCTGTACCACTGTAACCTCAGGTTAGCCATACTGCATTGTTAATGGCTGGATTGACAGGGTTGTGCTGCTGCAAGACCAGTTAGACAGTTAGTCATTGTGCATTTGTAAGGTCAGGTAGGCAGTGCATTATTCCTGCAGGATCAGGCGTGTAGTTTTGTAAGGCTGCACTTTTGCAATATCCGATAGACAGCGTGGCAGGGCTTTGGGACCATGTCGGCAATATCATTCGATTGCCATGTCAATTACGCCGTGCGGTTCCACTGTAAGGTGATTAACTTGGCCTGATACCTGCACTAATACCAGGCAGACGCCGTCGTCCCCGGCAGGCGCCGCCGCCGTCGCCGTGTGGGGGCCGGGCCGCCGTTGCCACGTGAGCCGGCCGGTGTAGGCGGCCGCCGGTGGTTCGCCTATCGACCGGCCGGCGGCCGGCGTGGTCACCGCTCACCCGTCCGTCATCCGCCGCCGCCGCCGAGCCGTCACCGGCCGGCCGCCGCCGCCGCACACACGGCGCGGCGCCGTCGCCGTGGCCGGCCGGTCGCCACCGCCGCTTACACGGCGCGGCGCCGTGGCCGTGGCCGGCCGGTCGCCACCGCCGCTTACACGGCGCGGCGCCGTCGCCGTGGCCGGCCGGTCGCCACCGCCGCTTACACGGCGCGGCGCCGTCGCCGTCGCCGGCCGGTCGCCACCGCCGCTTACACGGCGCGGCGCCGTCGCCGTCGCCGGCCGGTCGCCGCCGCCGCACACACGGCGCGGCGCCGTCGCCGTGGCCGGCCGGTCGCCACCGCCGCTTACACGGCGCGGCGCCGTCGCCGTGGCCGGCCGGTCGCCACCGCCGCTTACACGGCGCGGCGCCGTCGCCGTCGCCGGCCTGCCAAGCCCACTTATCCGTCGCTGGTAGACGGGCGCGGAGCGCTCGCTGCTGTCCCCGGCCTGGCTGCTTCCCTGGCCGCCAGCTGACAGCCGGCTGACGTCCGGAGGGTGGCTAGACGGGTCCCGGCGACGCGGCGCAGCTGTGCCGGTGCGAGGACGCCGCCTCGGCGCTTCGGAGTTTCGTTTGATCTGCGATTGCCGAAGGGTCTCCTGCGCGAATCGATCTGGACTAAGCCTGACCTCGTTCGTCGCCGAGCGAAGGTCGCCGCGCGCCCGGCGGCCCGCGGCACTGGCCTACATTGATCCGCGTGCGGGCGGCGTGCGTGTGTGTCACGTGTGCACGCACCTTGGACGCTGCCAGCGGCGCTGACCAAGGACGCCCTCCCCCCCCCCCCTCATGGGCGCCATATGAGCAGGTCATCCAGTGCGCCCTAAAACCCAAATCGTTGTCATCGGTGACTTTTCATCATCATCAGTGACGTCTTTTTCATCATCGTCATCAGTCCCTTTCAACAATGACGCGAGCGCGAGCGCCGCGCACCAGCGGCGCTGGAGTTGGGACACCTGCCGTCGCCAGCCGACCTTTCAGCGAGACCTGGCGGCGCCGCGCCAGGTCGGCGGCTCTCGCTAGCGGCGGAGTAAAGCCTGGTAGGCAGGTGCGGCCGTCTCGTGGGGTGTCGAGTCCACGACAGGTGTGGCCGTCTCGCGGGGTGTCGAGCCCACGGCAGGTGCGGCCATCTCGCGGGATGTCGAGTCCACGGCAGGCGCGGCCGTCTCGTGGGTTGTCGAGTCCATGGAAGGTGCGGCCGTCTCGTGGGGTGTCGAGTCCACGGCGTGTGCGGCCGTCTCGTGGGATGTCGAGCCCACGGCAGGCGGGCCATGAACGGGAAGATGTCGGCCGAGTGTGACGCCGGCAGGCACTAGAGTGATTGGGCCAACGGGCGGAAAATGTGTAGCGTGCTGGTCGAACGTTGGGCACGAGTTAGGCGGAGAACACGAGCTGGTTGGTACGAGTCGGATGGGGAATACAGGTCTCTGGCGAAGGGCACCGGGAAACGAGGCGTTTCCACTGTTGGTTCTGTTTGGCGTTTGTTTTCCATTCGCTGGGAGTTTGGCGCTGATGGATGGGACGCCCGCGTCGTGCCTCAGGTGAGTCTGTCTCCGGTTTATTTATGTTTTGACACGTGCACAGGACCACCTTTGTTGTGTGAACCAGACACAGGTCTGCGTACCTGTCGTTAACCCCGACGGTTTCTCTTCAGGTGAAGAAGGACCCGAAGTCGGGCCAAAGCAAGGGGTTCGGCTTCATCCGCTTCGGCACGTTCGAGTCGCAGATGCGCGTGCTCAGCCAGCGCCACATGATCGACGGCAGGTGGTGTGACGTGAAGATCCCCAACTCCCGCTCCATGGTGAGTCCAGCAAGCCACGGAACATCGGTGCGTGAAGTGACGTCACGATCCCCAACTCTCAACTCGTGGTGAGGCTGGACGGCATAGGGGCGCCGAATTCCCATCTGGGATGGGCCCCACTCGTTTCGCTGAAGTTTGCTCCTTATCCAAGCCAGTGCGTGGTGCCCAGCCGCCCAACTCGTGAAGAGCTCCGAGTCTTCTCAAAAGAAAGACGTGTGGCGCCTGGCGTGTTGAGAGCCGTACACCAGTGTAATTTGTTGTGACCCAGACGATGACGGAATGCACGGGCTCAACGGCTGTTGAGATACCCGGGTGGACAAATGACAATCTGGCAGTGACGGTCTGGCTCTTTGAACGAAAAGTTGCTAAGCACGCCTACCTTGTGACGGGAATTCGAATTCTGGGATAAGAAATGTTATTTTGGTTGAATTGCAGGGAGTGCTCCTCAGCCCCAGTGGTTTAACCCACGGCAAATTGTCATGGGACGCCATCGCCGCGTAGCTCTCTCCGTACGTGTGAGCGGATGTGCCTGTATCGGCCGGGAGTCTCCGCTGCCTCCCCCGAGCTGTAGGTGTCGCCTCGGCGGTCGCCCGACCGGCCGGGGCAAAGGTCACCGCGGTGACTGTCGGGCGCGAACCCCTGTCGCCTCGCCTGTGACGCTGACGTGTCGGACCGGGCTTCGCAGGAGGGCCAGCAGCACCAGGTGCCGTGCAAGGTGTTCGTGGGCCGCTGCTCGGACGACATGACCCCGGACGACCTGCGCGACTACTTCGGCCAGTTCGGAGAGGTCACCGATGTCTTCATCCCCAAGCCGTTCCGCGCGTTCGCCTTCGTCACGTTCCTCAACCCGGACATCGCGCAGAGCCTGTGTGGCGAGGACCACATCATCAAGAACACGTCGGTGCACGTGAGCAACGCGGCGCCCAAGTCCGACCACGCGGGCCGGCACGGGTTCGGGCGCGGCCACCCGCGCGACGTCGGCCGCGGCCCCGGCATGGGCGGCTACGGCCCGCCGCAGCACAGCTACGGCGGCCAGGGCATGAACGGCGGCTGGGGCGGCCAGCACCAGGGCAGCCGCGGCAACGAGATGCCCAACCTGGCCGCGCTGGGCACCTCGCTCGGCCTCGGCGGAAGCATGGGCCAGGGCGCCCACCAGGGCATGGGCGGCGGCCAGGGCGGCAGCATGAACCCGGCGCAGATGGGCGTCGGTGCGCTGAACCTGGGCCTGAACCCGCTGGCGGTGGCGGCGGCGCTGAACCAGGCCGGCTGGGGACTGCTGAGCAACCTGCCCGGCCAGAGCCCGGACACGCCGATGGCGTACAGCCAGGCGGGCCCGGCGCCGGCTAGCCAGGCGCAGGGCCCGCCCTCGATGGCGCCCAGCAGCCAGGCCGGCGGCGGCCCGGCCGGCGGCGGCTTCCTCAGCTGGATGAACCAGGGCGGCGGCGGCGACGGCGGCGGCATGGCGCAGCCGCCGGGCTCGCAGCCGCCGGCCGGCGGCGCCGGCTGGCCTCAGCGCTCCGACCCCAAGCAGGCGGGCGGCTACAACCGCAACCCCACCTACGACGTCTAAGCGGGGTGGCGCGGTGGAGGCGGGGTGCGAGGGCGGCGCGAGAGAGCGTGAGAGGCCTGGGGCGAGCGGGGCCGCCCGTCCCAATATTCAGATAGACGACACACTTGGGTGTTTACCTGTTGGCTTTGTTATTGTTACCGGTGTGCAGGATGGCGTGGTCGTAGCGGGCTCCTCTCCACCTCTGTTTCCGGGGCTGCACCGCGCACGTCTCGCCCGTCTGACTCACTCCCGGAGGCGGCGCGGCTGCTCGGCCGCCGCTCGCCTCGCGTGGCGCGCCGGACGTCAGCCGGCCACGCGCGCGCCTCGGCGCCCGCCCCGGGCGCGGGCGGGCGCGCCGCCGGCGCACTGCGCCCGGTCACATCTTCGGTATGCGGTGATGCTATATAACCCTCTTCGTAGAGACGGGCGGGCTGGGCGCTCGCGCGCGCGGCACCGCCGCGCCGCCCGCCGCGTTTAACCACTAGTGACGATAACTCCTCAATGTTGTAGGCGACTGTCGGCGCGCCAGGTTGTCGTGTAGCTGTCGCCGCGCACGTCGCGCTCACTGTTCCCTTATCTCTCGAACGGTCACGTTTTAGGCTGTCGGCCGCGGCGGTGGCGACTCGCCGCCGCGCCGCCGGCGCTCCGCGTGATAGAAGGAGCCGTCCGGGGCGTGGCAGCCGCGCTCCCGTGCAGTCGGGCCGGGCCCTCCCGTTGCGTCAGTCTGCTCTCCCTCTGCGTGTGCGTGTGCGTGCGGGTGCTTAGGTTAGAGGGGGCGCCGCGGGCGCGCCCGCCGGCCGCCCCCGGCGTAAATACCGTCTGTGTGGCGAGTGGGTACGGGCAACTTCGGGCCGGGGAACAGAAAGGCGCGCGCGTCGCGACCCGCCGCTCGCGCGGCGGCCAGTCTCAGCCACTGGGTTTTAGCAGGTCAACTTTGGGCGGCGTCTGTGCACAGTGACGAAGCGGCGGCGTCCGCTCCGGCAGCCAGGCTTGTTTTAAATGTTTTCGACCAAGTACAAAGCATGGAGTAAAATGGAGCTGTAGATGGTACTACCGGGATGAATGGGCGGTGAGATCCAGAGAGAACGGCCTGTGGGAAGAACGGGAGTGGCGGCGGCGCGCCGTCGCCACGTGCGAGGGATGCCTCTGTTTTGCTCGGCTGGTCGATTCGGCGATGAGCGCGGCGCTGGCGGCCGCTGTGAGTCCACGCAGGGGATGAAGTGACGGTCCGTCGAAAAGTGACGCTAATTTATTGAATACATACACTATACCGGATAGGGGACGACTTTGTGTGCTAAGTTACTTGTCCGAGTGTTTATAAGAAAATAAATATATCTCCCACGCAGAACAGATACCGGGTTTGGCGAGGCGTGGTCGGGGTTTTTTGTAGTGGCCTGTGCGCTGTCCTCTGCAGAACCTGAGACCGACCTAATGCGGAGGGCGGCGCCACGGATCGGTGACCCACGCGGCTGCACCCCGCCTGGGGACGCCGGTCGCCGCGTGAATGCCGACGGGCGTACGGAACGGCGCGGAATGCGATGCCCGACGCTAGGACAAACGCTTCGTGACGCGCCGCTTCCAACTGCACCACCTTTTGCGGCGGGACGTGGGAAGTTCCAAAAACCGTCGTGATATTCGCGTTGGATGTTGAGTCATCCGCACTTTGGCAAAGCGCTTGCCAGGCCGTGCACGTCATTTTTGCAGATTGCTGACAATCATGTTGACATTCCAGCCCGCCTTGGCGAGGCGCCAGTGAACTTTGATCAAATCAGACGCGTGCTGAAGCGTAGCCAAACAGCGCATCGACGCAGAGACATGGGACGGTGTAGTGACGCGGATGTCAAGCGCATGCAACGAATATTAGGTCCGTTTTTATGTTTGTATGGGTTTTGTTAAGCGCCAAATACCATTACCCTTGAGAGAGCCCTTGGCTCCGTAAATCTTTTCTATGGCTGTTTGTGTCGGCTGGTAGCTTGCTTCCGTCCCACGCCATCCAGGGCTCTGCCGTGGGTGCGCTACCAGCGTCTACATCGCTTGGCATGCATTTACCGAGGGCTGCAGGCATGCACGAGTGGTTCGCGAGTTCCGCTGTCTTATGGATGGCCGAGACTTTGGCACGCTGCAGCTGTGCCGGCTGCTCCACAACTTGGCAGGTGGCTTATGGCGGCACGGGTGCCGCGGCCCGTGAGTGACTACCGCCGGCCGTGAGTCGGCTTGGCGGGCACGCTGCGCTGATTACATCACGCCGCGGCGCATTCCATGTGTTGTTCCCCCGAGCGGGCCCGTTCTGCCGCCGACACGAGCGTATCGCCAGTGCCGCCCGTGTGCAGTGTCGTGTTCTTTTGAGCGGGCCCGTTCTACCGCTGACACGAGCGCCATTGCCAGTGTCGCCCGTGTGCAGGGTCGCGTTCTCTCGAGCGGGCTTGTTCCACTACCCACGCGAGTACCGTCGCCAACGTCGCCCGTGCACACGGTCGCGTTCTCTCGAGCGGGTCCGACACCGCTCACACCCGTGTGCAGAGTCGTCAGTGTCCCGGCCGACTCCGACCCAGCGTCCGTCGACACGTGACGGGTCAGCGAGCCCGGGGCCAAGTCACGGCCGCGCGTCGCGCGATCGACCGCGGCGGGCCGTCACCCCGCCGGCCCGCAGCCACCACAGCATCGATCCCGTCCTCGACCGTGCAAACACCGGGTCCAGCAGCCAGCCGTGTATTCGGCCCCGGGCCTGATATGAGACCACGGCGCGCGCTCCGCCGCCGTGTCCGCCCGCTCGTCACGCCAGCGGAACCACAGCGGGACCACCGCAGCGGGACCACATCAGCGGGACCACGTCGGTGGAACCACATCGGTGGAATCACCACGGCGGGACCACATCAGTGGAATCACATCAGTGGGACCACATCAGCGGGACCATATCAGATCGTGGTCCCACGTCAGAGGCACCGCATCAGCAGAACCACATCCGCCGGACCCCATCAGCGGGACCAGCTCGGCCCGGCCGCATCACGAGACCACATCAGCGAGACCACATCAACGGGACCACATCAGCGAGACCACATCCGCGAGACCACGTCAGCGGCAGTGGCAGCGGCGGGCCGGCAGCCGGCCGCCACGCGGTAATGTGCCGAGCCTCCGCCGCCTCTCACTGGATGTCGATGAGCTCCACGTCGAAGTGGAGCACGGCGTTGGGCGGGATGACGCCCGGGTGGCCGCGCGAGCCGTACGCGTAGTCCGGCGAGCAGATCAGCTTCGCCCGCTCCCCCTTCGACATCTAAAACGAAGCCGCTGTGTGAGTGGCGGCGGCGGCCAGAAGGCGGGGGAGCGCCGGGAGGACAGCGGCGGAGGTGCTGGGGAGGCGAGGGGAGCGCCCGGAGGACAGTGGTGGCGGCGACGGGGAGGGAGGCGAGGGAAGAGTGCCGGGAAGATGGAGGCGTGAACAAAGCGACGGGAAGTCAGCGGTGGCGGCGACGGGAGGCGAGGGAAAGGACAGCAGCGGCGGCGGGGAGGCGAGGGAAGAGCATCAGGCGACCAGCGGGGACGGCGCGGGGAGATTAGGGATATGAACGATGCCCACGGGCCGGACGGCGGTACCAGACAGCGACTCAGTCTGGGCAGCGTCCGCCTCCGCACGGAGCGCGAACAACACATGGGACACAAACTACATATATCTGCGAACAAAATGAGCGACACCGGGGACAAACGACTGGTGGCCAGCCAGCCCAGAACAATCACGACCGCTTCTCAGGAATCGACGCTCAATGAAAACGGTGTCTTAACTTAAACGCTTTTATGTGGTGCTGTAAAAAAGAAAGCGTTAGATTTGCTGATCACGCGGTATGGTTGCATCCCTACGCACGTTTGAAGCCAACTCGCGCGGGTGGGTGGCATGATGATGTCTGCTATTGCACAGCTGATTAAAGAGCCGTGTACTGACGTTCATTTGCAATCGCAACAAGCCAGTGAGCCCACTTGTGTGACGTAAGACGACCGAGGAGATAACGGGAGAGATAGTCAACGACTGTCATCGTGTAGATGACGAAAGCGTAGCAGTGGAGCCGGACGCGTTTGGCAACACATACCAATGGGTTCCGTCGATGCGTTGCAAACATCCCGATGGGCCTACCACCTCCGCCTGGTGCGTTGCGGGCTGCTTGTGTGGGGGAGGGGGTGCCTGGGCCGTGCCAGCGGGCACCGCAGGGCCGAGACCCCGAACATGCGGACGACAGAGCGAGTGGAGCTGTGAGCTGGACGGCCAGCCTGGATAGAAGGCTCCCGCAATCGAATGAAGGGCTTAGCAAGCGTGTTAGTCGGCCACGACAACGTAAAGTTCATTTTTTATTGCAGTTAAACAAGGGGAGGGCCACTCACTCACGTGCCAATTCACTAATAGCATTGCTTCAAAATGGCGGCTGCGAGTGTGGTCTAGACTGGCAACTCAGTCGACAAGACACATGGATTCGCCGTGCTTTGCCGTTTTGGCAACTATAGCCAAATAAATATTGGCCACAATGAAAAGAACCATGCGTCTGTGTAGTTTTTCCTCGGTTTACGGCTCAGCGCCCTATATTCAAGATCGGTTTCCGAAAAGTGGCATTGGTCCCTTGTCGGCCGATTACTGGCGAAGGTACGGGTCGTACAGTTATATATATATATATATATATATATATATATATATATATATGTATGTCTATACATGACTTGTGCAATCGGCACGCTCGTCCACACCGTGCAGCGCATGTCACCTCATCGACTCAGTTTACCGCAATCCAATTCGACAATGTTATGCCGCCTGAGGTTCGAGCCGACACGAGCAGCTGGCGGCGCGCTCCACTGACCTGGGCCACGCCCTCGTCCCAGCCGCGGATGACCTGCTTCTGGCCGATGTTGAAGGTGAACGGCCTGCCCCGGTCCCGCGACGAGTCGAACTTGGACCCGTCCTCCAGCGTGCCTGCATGGTTCAGGCGCGGCGGGCGGTAGCCCGTCAGCGGTCGTTCAGTAATGGTGGCGCGGCCGTCCCCGGGCAAAATACCCCGTGTTCTGCTCTCGAACAATGGAAGGCCGGCTGTTTGTCCTTGGGTGCCAGTGAGTGCACTTGATAGCTTTGGGCAATGCTTTGCGCTTCCAACGGGTCGCAGTGGTTTGCAAAAATATTGAAATATTGTAAAGAAGGGATGAAGAAATGCCTTCGCCATGATACCATGGACGCCACGTCTGATAGCATGAGTCGCATTGTTTTCTGCACGAATGAGAATGGATTTACGGCGGGAGAAAACGTCATTACATGCCTGGAACTGTGACATCTACTTCACTTGTATAATGTGGTCTACCTCACCTGTGTAGTGCACAAACACTTTCTGCCCAGTCTTCGGGAACGTCTGGCCTGCGCGCAGACACACATATATGAGCAACAATGTGAAATCTGATCAACATCTGCCAACATCAGACACTTGGTTGGCGTGGGACGAAGGGTTCATAAAATGTGTGCGAGCTATCAATTGTCTACATGCAGCTATAGTAAACCACAAGCTTATAGAACCATATGACTTAAAAAAAAACATTCCATGGATCTGGTCAACATGCTGAAAGCACATCCTTGATCCGGGATTGGCAGACAAGATAGCTGATGTAGTACTCGCATGTTATTTCATCAATTACAATGCTTGGAAACTGGATCACTTTGACTAGCCAGACCTGACTCCTTCGGCCGACGAAACTCAGACCAAGCCATTGAATAAACACAAATAGCTGTGGTGGACATTGGTCGTGGCATGAAGGACTAAGCACCATGTAGTTTTCATAATCTTATTTATTTTGGTTATTCTACAACCTGTCACATTCAGCATCAGTTTCACAAGGCATGACAATGGTCAGCACCAGCCACTTGCTGATGGTACCATGTGCCGAGATGTTGTGATCATTTAGAGAGCTATGGATTGTACAGTATATTTGCCTACATCATGCTACTGTTTTGTAGCCTTTATATGGTCTTCTCATTTTTCCCCTTTCACAAGGAAAGACATTTTATTGCCAGCCATAACCACCCAATGAGTGAAAAAAAAAATCATTCATGGAAGACATTCCAATGCATAATCAAGGCCATCAATCAAAAACCTCAGGTAGAGGTGTGACTGATGTTGGGAATAATATGAAAGATCAGGCAAGACAACCCTGGATATGCTTTACACCAATTTTTGGGCCTGAGCCATCCCTAGGTCAAAGGGGTAGGTGGGGCAGTGTTCACAGGATGGTGTCAATAAAAGCAGTGTGGATCCCAATCACTTGCCCTAGATCCCTGAAGAATGGCTAAGCCCAACATTCTATCCCTAACATCAGTGAAACCTGTGTCACTGCTTTTTAGGGCCTACTGATCGCTGCATGTACAAAAGGGGCAGCCATTCTCAAGAAGTATTATGACACTTCTATCACTCATTCACCTAACCTAATTTCCATGATATGCATTGTGCAGGACATTTATAGTTCTGTTTGGTGAACACAGTCACACCATTTTTTTTAGAACTTTTGCAAGCACCAATGGCTTGGTTTTGAAGCTATCAAAGTGATAGTGATAAGCATCAATACAATCAGAACACTTATCTAGGAAATACATAAACCACAGCATTTGCTAACTATGTAAATGCAAACTTAATCTTCTGATCTTATGTCACATGTGAAAGAGATTGACCAAAGCCTTTGTTTGTTTTGTTGCCCCCTCAGATATAAGACAATTTCCTAATCAAAGTGTGAGAAGCAGCATGCTTTGATTTTTACAAATTACTAAAAGCTATCTATTCTATCTCAAATTCCCTAAATCACCACAAGATGGCACAACATGCCATTTCGCCTTACACAGCACTTCTCACCTCAACATTCCCTGTCATGCCACGACAAAAAACATAACATTTTTATCTCATGAGTTTGGTTTATGTATGCAGGCATATCTTTATTCTTCTGGTTCATGGAAATGCAGCAAAAAGCTATTTCTCAATGCCAATTGAGCCTGTTTACAAAAATACAGACTGTGCCAGATGCCTACAGGGCATTAACACACTGTACTCTGTGTTTGCATGTTCTAAACTCAAGCTATACTAAATTTAGTTTAAATCTTGAATTATTTTGATGTAACAACTTTTCAAGTATATCTGCATGCACTAACTTTGCAGCATCACAACTTCCTCAGGCCTTTGTCCTCTGTGCAATGAAACTGATGGCAATCTTGCAAAAAACTCTAGATAATCCAATTTATGGTAAGCATATGCTGATATTATCACAGCAATGCTCCTGGACATGGACATGTGTGGAGTAATGCCATTTTATGTAGCCTGCATTGAAACCACCAAGAGAGCAAATGCAAAATGACTGTGGACTTAAAGAAACTGCAGTTTAAAAGAGAGCAGCCACATAAAAAAGGAAACGGTGCTCGACATTTCTACCTTCAAAAATAGCACTGACTTCTGGGTGCCCATCCTTTTAATCGATGGATGATCATCATATTTCTGACATCAAATGAAGTACTAACACATCGTTGTGCACATTATAGATTTAAGCTGGACACAACAGAATAAAGATCAAACAATGCCAGAGATCTTCCCTAGAAAGGAAACTATCTTACCATCGCCAGGCGTAATAGTCTGAACTTCGACGCCCATGTTCGGCCCGGTGAATTTAAGGATGAGACGATGACCTATGTACTACTGACCACAGAAAACTGAAGAGACAGCAAAATTGAAAATGCACCTGGGTAAAAATTAATACAAATCCCCGCCACCAAAACCGAAGACCACCAGCGAAGGGCCGCAACCGCAAAAGGAACGCGAACACCGCCCAACGCCAACGCAGCGAGCACCAGCCCGGACGGCGAGAGCGATGGGGAAATATTTGAGACGTTTATGCCGCACCTTAATAGGATCGACAGCATTGGGATCGACTTTGTTCAGTAACGGATGTTCGTTCGCGGTTCGGCTTTATCTATTTTTTATGACGAAGGAATCATGATGTAGTCAGAAAGCGAGGTGCTGTCATATCAGACAGCTGCAAACAAAATATGTAGTGTGATAACAGACAGCAGACAGACAGATAACAGCTTCCGGCGTTTTTGCTGTTTTTCGCCAAACAGTAACCGACAAAACTTGGCCTGATTAGACCCGCTATCTGGCATCGCACGTGTTCTGTGGGGTATGAGAAGTGCGGTGATAGGACAGCTGTAATATTCTGAAATGTGATTTTTCCGTGGTGGATTGATGAAAAGGTTAAGATATAGGAATTGGTTGACAAGGTCATGGCAATTTAGTCAATGGTAGCGCGAGCCAGGAAGGAGGAGTTGACGGGCAGTTCAACAGACGCTCTCCGCCCCTCTTGTATGCATATATGTTCGTAGCACTCCTCAGCTTATTCAGACGCACTACCGATCAAATATTTCATGTTAGACATAGACATGATAGACATGATAGTTATCATTTATGGGTGCCATATCATTGAGCAAAGTGCCTGAAAGTTCCAGTTGCCACTGCTGCTGTCAAAATTATTTGCTTAAGACAATCTATGCCTTGCATGAAACACCTCATGCATCATCATGAGTATTGGTCTGCACCCATGCAGAGACTTTTGCCCACCTAGGTACCTAGAAGCAGCATGGTATTCATCCCAGCTTGTCTATTGCCAGAGCTTATCTTGTGAAAGCAACTGCATTCAGATTCACTCATCCCTGTGGACTTCCAGGTTCTCATTTTCCTGTGATTTTGTCTGATCTTTTCAACATTAAATTTACCTGCCTTATGCCAATTGCTCTGATGAATATGTGTAATTTTTGCCTGCCACCAGTCCATCCAAACATTGCCTCACCTGACCAATTCTGCTGGGGCTTCCACGCAGCTCTTGCAGGACACAACACAAGCCAGTGGTGATGCTGCACAACAAACGTCACAAGTCATGCCATTCTGAGGACTCATGCCCAGGGCGTGCACCTCCTGAGGACCTGGGTGTGGATCAGACCACATCGGAAGATTCCTGCCCTGGTCAAGAAATACTGCCTGACTCGCCTTCAGCAAGCTTTGTTGTCATTGAGGATGTGCAGGATAATGACAGCACGGTGAGGACTGCTGGCAGTACTGTTGATGTGTTTTGGACAGCTCAACCCATGCGTCTGCCACATACCTAAGCTAAGTTTTTAAGTTTTACAGTTCACGGTAAGCAACATGACTCATTTGGACAATGCAGACTGCGTTCCAGCCATTTGTATGACCACACTGCATGGGTTTGAACTTGGGCTGACCCCCATGTCCGATGACACTACCCACGATGATGAATATTGTTGGATGAGGGTTGGGAAGTACCCAATGTACCCATGTCTACCCTGTGCCATCAGGTAGCTGACTCAGAGGCTGGGGAGGACAAGCTGCTGTCAGGACCAAGTCTGGTGATTGGCCAGAATGAGATGCTGCTGCTTGAGATGTTTGTGAGCCGGGTGGTGCAGGAGATGGAGACACGCTACATCTCTCGGTTCGTGACCATCCAGGCATTGACATCACCCACAGACACTTTGCTCTCTCCCAGCATAAATTAACATTGCAGCCACTGGGCACCTTGTCCATGCAGCAGGGCTACAATATCAAGATTTGTGGTTGTGGGTTGAAACCCTTTGAATGTTGACTCTTCACAGTTTCTCTGCGGTAAAAACTTTGGACGGACCGTCAGCTCACTGTCTGTTGGTGACTTTCTTATTCTGGGACTTCAGCTGTCCCCTGTTGGCATTGCTTCACAACCCTGTGTGCTCTCTAATATCACATGATCTTTTGCCATGCAGTGCTGTCCTGTGGCATCATTCCACCATTCTGCCTTTCAACCTTTTGAGATGACCTCACTGTCATCCTCCTACCTCATTTTACCATCCTGAGGCCTCTCCACCATCAAACTTTCCATTATCCTGTGACCTTTTCACAATCCTGTTGGTTTTGTGCCTGGTGACCTCCCTTCGCTACCCCGTGGTATGTGTATGCCATCCCATAATCCTCTGTCATTTTGTGGCTTCCTGTTGCCACCTTGTAGTGTCTCCGACATTCTGTCATCTCTCCGCCATCCAGCTTCATGTTCAGCTTGTTGTGACTTCTTTCTGCCATCCTGAACTGAAGTAATCTCCACCATGACCTTCCTCTACCCCCCCCCCCTTTGACCTCCTCATGACATCTCTCTCCATGTAACCCCTTCCCATGACCTTCCCCATCCTGTGACCTCACTCCTCCTGTGACTCTCATCGCATGACCCCGGCCGCCGTCGTCAGGATGCTGGAGATGGACAGCAAGGTGGACGCGCTGGCGCATCTCTGCTCGGGCATGGCCGACAAGCTGGACGCCGTGCTCGGACGGTCTGGCGGCGCCGACGCCGACGCCGAGCAGGCCGACACTGGCCGACGCTCCAGGTGAGAGCCGAGCCGACCGGCACGCACTGACGCGCGCGCTAGTGGTGAGCCACGACGTTGTACGCGTGACATGTGCTTGCAGCACACAAGTTTATGTCCTCAGCCTGGGGCTGTTGATGTAGCGAGTGCTGCTGCTGTTAAGGCAAGTGTTGAATGCTATGGCTGCTGGCTGCAATTCCCGTGAGTGGAAACTAAGCTGGGCGTCCGCTCAAAGTCGTCTTGGGTGCTGAACTGGGATTGTGATTGGTCCGCACCGCGAGCCTGTTATGTGGCGTTATTCTCGAGTGGCGTTCTCTGCTCTGTGTTCTCCTCTTCCTCTCGCCACCTTTACTTACTTTACTTCGTCTCCCATGTCAAAGCAGGTCCGTTCGCATACCCCGTGACATGTGCCGTTTCCGTCCCGCCTGCCAGTCTGCCGGACATCCAGACCAAGGTGGAGTCGCTGGTCCAGCTGTGCTCCAGCCTCTCGGACAAGATGGACGCGGCTCTGCCGGCGTGCGGCCAGCAGCGGCAGCTCGCCGACGGCGGTGCCGGTGACGCTCAGACCAGGTCAGCGCCGCTCGAGCCGAACTGGGTCCGGCGTGGCCGCGCGGCCCCGCCGTCGGAGTCACTGCGGTGACGTGCCGCGGCCCCAGGGCGCAGCGCGCGCACGCTGCGCAGGGTCTGGGAACGGCCGTGCTGCGAGCGGCGGCGGGAACATGGACAGGGAGAGGGGGTTCGCGAGGCATCCAATCTTGTTATTAGGTGGTAGAGGGCAGTGCAGCTGATGAAGCGTTCGCCGAGGCGTGGGCTCGAGCCGAATGTGGTGGTTTCCTGATTGCAGCTCGTCCGTGTGTGTCGACCTGACGCCGCTCCTCGCCGGTTGGTTCGGGCACGGGACGCAGGCTGGTCGCTCCTGATCCGTACCTGCTGACCTGACGCGGTCCGTTGACGCTGGCGCGGTCAGCCGGTTACAGACCTAGCTCCGCCCGTCCCGTGTCGGCTGGCCAGACCCCGGCCCGACTTTACTAGGCCTGGGATGGTCGCTGCCCCATGTCTGCTGACCTGACACCGCCCCTTCCCCATTTCCAGTTCACAGATGGTCGCTCCCCCGTGTGGCGTCGCTCTGACGCCGCCCCTGCCCCGCCGCCAGGTCGCAGGCGGAGGCCGACGGCGACGCGCCCGTCTCGCTGGTGTGCGCCGCGCGCCGCGCCGACGCGCCGGTGATCGCGCTCAACCGCGAGTCCGACTTCCCCGACGGCTCTTGGCTGGGCGACGCGGCCAACCCGCACATGCGCGTCCGCTGCAAGATCCACCCGCTGTGAGTCGGCCGTGGGGCGCCCGCGCGCGGCGCCGGCCGGGCGGCGCGGCACCGCGGCTGCGCCGGGGAGCTGACGTGCGCCAGGGGGCAGCGTTTCGGCGGGAGTTGCTGTTGGTCAGGCGCGCGCTGTGCTGGCGTTACCACCCTGGGGCCGTGTGTCGGACTCGGGAGGCGCCCTTGACGAGCGTCTGTGCTGGCATTACCACCTTGGGCCGTGTGTCGGACTTGGAAGGCGCCCTTGACGAGCGTCGCCCGTCGGATCGCAGCCTGGACACTGGGCCTGCTGCCTCAGCATGTATACTTCGGAAGCGTATTTGTGTAAACCTATGGACTAGACAGCAGACCGGGCCGCGCGGATCGAGCCGCAGTAGAGACGCTCGGCGGCGCGTCCCGGTGACCGCTGCCGCCGCTGTGGCGCGAGCGTCTGCTGAGCGGCGGCGCCCGTTCCAGCGAGATGACGCGGCTGTCGCGGCACTGCGTGTCGGCCGAGAAGCTGGCCGTCACGCTGCTGGACCACCTGTTCCCGCGCGAGGTGCTGGCGGAGTCGAACATCTCGGGCCGCGGCCGGCACTGCAAGAAACAGCTCGACCCGCTCATGGTGAGCGGCCGGCACAGCGGCGCCGCCGGCCGCTCTGTCTCTCTGTATTTGGGTCTGTGCCCCCGGCTGTGTATCTGTCTCTGCCTCTGCCCTGGCTGTGTCTCTGTCGCTTTTCTGTGTCTCTGTATTTGGCTGTGTCTGTGTCTGTCTCTGTCTCTGTCTCTGTCTCTCTATCTCAGCCTCTGGCTGTCTCTGTCTCTGCCTCTGGATGTGTCTCTGTCGCTGCCTCTGGCTGTCTCTGTCGCTTTTCTGTGTCTCCACCTCTGGCTGTGTTTCTGTCTCGGGCTCTCTGTCTCTGTCCCTGCCTCTGGCTGTATCTCTGTCTCTGGCTCTGTGCGTCTGCCTCTGGATGTGTCTCTGTGTCTCTGCCTCTGGATGTGTCTCTCTCTGTCTGTCTCTGTCTCCATATCTGTGCCTCTGACTGTGTCTCTGTCTCGTTGTCTTTGTGCTTCTGCCTCTGGCTGTGTTTCTGTATCTGTCCCTCTGTCTCTGTCTCTGCCTCTGGCTGTGTCTCTGTGTCTTTCTCTGTCTCTGTCTCTGCCTCTGGATGTGCCTCTGTCTCTGTCTGTCGCTGCCTCTGGCTGTGTCTGGCTCTCTGTCTCTGTCCCGGCGTCTGCCTCTTTATCTCTGCCTCTGGCTGTCTCTCTGTCTGTGTTTTTCAGCATCCTATGTGTGAGGGTCTCACCGCACTGTACTTGTGTTGTGTGCGTGTGTGTCGGCGCCTGCGTGTGTATGCGACCGCACTTGTGTTGTGTGTATTTGTACCTCACTTAGTTAACGTGTCCTGTGGTTTTTGCATTGTGGTTTGGGCATTGTGAGCTGGGCTATGCGTGCGTGGTGAGTGGGCATTTGGATTCTCCTCTGCTGAGCCAGGCAGGCAGTGGCTATAGGAGTCACTGAAATTTGATTTAGCAAAACTGAAGTGCAGCTTATGGGATGGCATATTGTGTAGTTCGGCTGCTAAAACATTCATTGTATATCAGGACATGCTTTAGAGCGCGCATGTTTTTATGTGAAAAGGGCAGAATCTTCATGTTATTTATCGGGGATTGGTGCCGGCGTGTGCCGGCGTATGTTTGCTTTGTGCGGATCGGAAATACTATTCGCTACATATTCTCCGGCTGTGAAAAATAATTATCCACCAGCTTCAGTTTCAGATTTTCGGTCAAAAATCTTTAATCGCTGGTATGCTGTGGAAATCGCCCGGAGTGCATGCACCTGCGAGCTGTGGACTGCTGCGTGGACCGAAAGCGTGTTGGGACACTGTGGATTATCTCCCGTGGGCAGTAACTTAAATTCTGGAAATAACCAGCCGCGTTTTACCGCAGCGTTTTACCCAGCTGCGTCTTCCGTCTCAATGCCGGCAGATTTACGGTATTTACTGTCATCTCGTCACGCATCATAACGTCACGGAGAAGGAGTGGCAGCGGATCAAGAACAACCTGGACGCCAAGTGCAGGAGCATGTGGAAGCGCAAACAGCGTGGCAAACCGCTCGGCATGGGCAAATACGTCAACAAGCAACCGAGGGTGTGTAGCCCGACGTCGCGCAGTATTGCGTGCTGCTTGTGACCACATCCGCTACCTCGTTTGGTAAACGGCATCACTACTTCTCCAGTTTTGTGATGTGATGTTGGTTTTGTGAAATTCCTGCCATCTATGTGGCACTGGTTTTTGCCCAAAGGAAGGCAAAAAGACAGACGGACGGGGCCAACAAAGACTGGACGACTGGATCTGGAAGGTGTTAAAGCCTCATTAAATAGATTTCCAAAGTCATGATGGCGTCCATTTCGCGAAGAGCATGACTTTGTTATGACCGGGCGACGTTTGTCTCAAAGATTAACCAGGGCATCAATGGGAGGAGTTAGAAAGTGGCCTGCGCTGCCTACGCTGTACAAGCCATATCGCGCCGTGTGCCCCTCCCCCAACCCCCCATCCCTCTTACCATCGTCTGGTGGCGGGTCACTGACCCTGTGTCCGGGCCGGTGCAGCGGTGGACGTGCGTGGACGAGCCGGCGGCGGCGGTGCAGTCCGGCTCGCCGGGGCTCGTGTTCTCCGACGACGCCGGTATGGTGGTGATGGAGACGATGCCGGTCGGCGACGTCGTGGAGGTCGAGCACGCCGACTACCTCAACACCATGGAGCTGGCCGACTTCAGCAGCGTTAAGGTACGCCCGCGGCTCTCGTCAGGGAGCTGGTGGTTGTGTTGAGGCAGTGGCGGCGATTTTGTTGAGGCAGTGGAGGTGGCCGCGTTGCGGAGCCAATTTGGGTGGGAGCGGAGCTTAGTTTGATCGACTGCGCCGTGTTTGATCGGTGTTATCCTGCCCCGGGTTGGGTTACTGGTGCTGTGGACAGCAACCAGGTATTTTTTGGCAATTTTGGATACCGCAGCTGTGCTCCTATCGTAGGAGATTAGACTGTGAGCCTGCGAAACTGAGCCACCCGATGCTGGAGCCTTACCTGTAGTCCCTGTGCTAATTTACGGAAGTGATTAGGGTTTCAGGGTGTTAAAGGGGGTATGCCACCTTCGTACTTTTCACTTGTTGCTAGATCAGACGCGTCCGATTTCACTCGTGATGCTAGTTTTCCGAATCCTTCAAATAGCTCAATTTGTATTTAGAGTAGCCGCGCCTGCGGCAGAAAGCTCATTGGACTCCTTGCTCGTCACTGTAAAAGTAATGCATTTGATTTGCCTTGCTGTTTCCGGTGGGCGTGTTCTATAATGTTTGTAGCACACTAGTCTGTGAGTGTAATTAATTCTATGAAAGTTTGAAACAATTCAGACGAGAAGATGTGCAAACTGAAACTATTATCCCGCGAATTCAGCGAAACGTTATACTATGGCTTTGATTTCTCCCCTACGGCCTTCACTAGAGTGATTCTTTTGGAAGCACACTGTGACTTTAGGGAAGGGAGCATCGCATGGTCTGCAGTGACGCACTGGTTCAAACACGCACACGCGCTGCAACCAATCCTCTTCACGGTAATTGGCCCTTGCCTAGTGCTGTGCCAATGACAAACGCTCATATATACTGACGTCATTCACACAAACCCGCAGTGTGCGGGTTAGAACAGCCCAAAAGTGGTACCTCTAACCCGTAACACCTGACCACGTCTCCCAGCAGATTCCGCCGTTGTCATGACGACGGCGGTCGCGACAACTGCAGTTATCGTGGATTTGGGATGCTTTCTGATGCTGTCAAGGAAGGAAAGAAGTGTAGTGCTGTTAAAAGTGTTGACAGTGTTTTGGGCCGTAAAATGCTTAGAATTCATGTTCTTATTGTGTCTTGATTGTGCTGCAGTGGCATTACCCAGTGGAATTATTGGATGTAACTGGTCCTGAAGTTCCACAGGAGTATGTCTTTTTTAAATGTGCCCCGAAGGTGTGACTCCCTCAAATCGCGAAGGACATGGAAAGTGAAAGTTTGTGTTTTGGATCTGGCATAGTATCCAATGGGAGCTATCTCTGAAATGGTCTTCAAAGGCATGTTTTGTTCTGTACTGATGGACTAGTTGCCTGATGTCCGTACTGATGGGCTGTTGCTAATGCATGCAGGCGTTTGTGTTCGCAATGTTTGCGAATGCGCCTGCGTGTTTGGATCAACCTGGTGTCTGTCTGTCTGTGTGCAGGTGGTGCTTGCGCGTCTCAGGATGTTAGCCTTCTGTGTTTGTGCGCGGCAAGCAGTTCTTATAAGTTACGCATGTGTTTGTCTATCCTGTGCACTTGTGTGTCTCCCCTGTGCACATGTGTGTTCACACTGTGTACCTGTGCTTCCCCTGTGCACCTGTGTCTGCCCTGTGTACCTTTGTGTGTACCTTTTGTGCTGGTATTTGTATCCTGTGTATATGTGTGTTCTACCATGTGTACCTGTATGTTTGCCACATGCAATTGTGTGTTTACCCTATGTACATGTATATCCACCATGTACACATGCATGTCTATTATGTACACTTGCATGTCTGCCCTGTGGAGATGTGTATCTGCCCTGTGCACCTGTTTATCTGCCCTGTGTGAATGTTTGTATACCCTGTGCACATGTGTGCCTACCCTACACATATGTATGTCTACCTGATTCACATGGATATCTACCTCATATACCTATGTGTCTACCATGTGTACCTGTGAGTGTCCACCCCACCTGTGTGTCTGCCTTGTGCGCGTGCCGGTCTGCCCATGCACCGGTGTGTCTCCCCTATGCGTCGGTCTGTCTACCTTATGCACGTGCGTGACCAGCGTGTCCGTGTGTGCGCGTCAGGTGATACAGACGTCGATGGCCGGCTCTGTCCGACTGCTGGGCGGCGACAGCTCCGACCTCCTGTCCTCCAACAACGTCTCGCTGCACGAGGTACGCCTGCCGTGCCGACCCGTCGTACATGACCACGGGCTCCCCCTGTTGTGGATGGTAACCTTTTTATCTAAAACACGACGCTGTGTTGCTATGCAGTGGTTTGTTTCGCTCAGCGTACGGAAGATGGCATGGAGCGCGGAGGGCGGGGTACCGATAGTGTAGTGGTTACGTTGTACGCCTGGGAAGCCGGAGGTACTGGGTTTGACTCCCGTGGTGCCGCTCCTCCTGTCAAGAGGACAGGCAAGCACGCCGTATTGTCCTGGCAACCAGGTTTGGTAAAGCCCCAATAACATAAACATGGAGGGCACACGGATGCTAACAGGCAAGCAATCGGAATGTCCCGAATCGCTCCTAGTTGGCCAAAATGTCCGTGCGGTCAGTGTATGAAATTGTGTCAGTTTTTGTGTTACCACTTGCTGCCATCGTTCGTCGGAGCATTACCGTCACGCAAAGTACCAGTGACGGTGCGCTACCGTGGTCAGTCTTTTCCGCCGCTCGCCGTGCTTACGTCGGTGCTGCCGCCTATACCGTCAGGCGAGTGCGCGGGGCGACACCGAGCGGCTGCAGGCGAACAGTCGGCAGTTCCGCGCCGTCATACGCGAGGACCCAATGGACGGCAAGCAGCAGCGGCTCGTGTTCAGCAGCGTCAACGACTAAGGCGCTGCGAGACACCAGCAGGGGGCTGTGGGAGCGGAGACTGGGGGAGACGTCGGCAGGGACCAGGGCCTGGGGACGGGGCGGCTGGAGCGGCCTCTCCGCTCGGCCTGAGTGGTCGGTCCAACCGCGCCGCCCTGGGGCGTTATCCGCACGCTTGGTCTGGGGCCACGGGGACTGTTTTTGAAGCACGGTGACCAACCGGGAATTGCTATCAGGGGCCTGCAGATGTCAGTCGTGTCCGGACTTCGCGGGAACGTGGCGGGACGCTGTGAAATCCCGCCTTCGGGGAGATGGCGACGGAGCGTGCCGGAAGCCGCGGCGGCAGACGCGAGCCAGCAGGACATGAGTCGCGCCAGAGCGGCCAGCTCGGGCCGATCGCCGCGCAGCTGCCCGCTTATCCGTATCAAAACCCGTTGGAAAGGTGTCGTCACTGGCTACTGATCCCGATCCCGTGTCTGGAGTCGCCTGTCCCGACCCAGCCCCGGTTACAGCCGGTACCTGAGTGGTGCGGGTCTTGTCCGTCGGCGCCTGGATGTTAGACTAGTTCGTGTCGCCTGGCTGTGTGCCTGTCGTCTGTGGTTGGCGTTCTCTTGCGTAGCGTCGCTGAGCAGGCGCGGCGGAAAGTCGGTGGCGCCGCCAAATATATCGACACCAGCACTTTCCGACTATCTTGCCACCATCCCGCCACAGTCCACGACAATGCGCCTGGAGAAATGTCTCAACATGAGAAGCAGCAAGATCTTCAGCATCCCTTACGCATGAGCTGCGTCGGGGTGTGGAAAGAGCGCGGCGCCGACGCGTTTGGCCCCTGGGCCCGCCGGCGGGCCTAGCTCGGCCTCAGAGAGACCCAGCCGTCTCTGGCGATAGTGGTCTGGCCCCCGGGCGGGCCGGCGGGCCTAGCTCGGCCTCAGAAGGATCCGGCGGTCTCCGGCGATGGTGGTGCGGCCACCACTGGCCCGCTCCGGCCGGCCGCGCGTGAGGCTGATCTGAAGCGGCGGTGCCCCGACTGTGGGCAAAGGAGGTGGAGCGCGGAAGGCGATGCGTACAGCAACCGGTCAAAAGCCGGCTGTTAGTAGCAAGGATACGATAAGGTCTTTGGCCGATCCTTGGTGGAGAACGCCCACACTGCCCGCCCGCATTAAAATCTTGGGCATTTTTGTTCTAGCCTTCCCCTCAAAAAAGGTATGAGAGCTCCGGCAATGCCTCTTCGATCGCACGGTTCGGGGCGCCCGGCGGAGCGTGGACGTCCGGGTGCGGCGTGCAGTGTGCTTGGAGTTCTCGGGCCTTGGATTGCGCGAGAAGGCTGGCTTATGGAATGATGCTGAGCTAGATCCTTTGCGCAGACTTTGTTCCACTCAGAAATCTCAACGGAAGATCATTGGAATTGGGGTGAGTCCATCAAATCCGAATCCTAGGTGAACTTTTGCCACAAAATCGGACCCGTTCTGTATTTCCGAGGCACGTCACAGTTCAGCGGAGCCTCCGGCATTGCGGCTGAACTGGTCAGGTACTGAACCCCGCGCCACTTCGGAGCGAGAGTTCGAGCGTGTATCCATCCGGCGGGACGGGCCGGGCGGTTAGCGGACGCGGCACCCCGCGGGCCACAGGGTGCCGATTACCGTGCGGCACCCCGCACCTCGCACCCTACACCCCGCCTCCTCTCTGACGGCCGCCGGCGCGTCTAGACGGCGTCTCGCCGACCGTCTGCCCAGGCCGCCACCGGCCGCCGCTCCAGACGCCAAAAAGCCAATCGTCCAATTATAACTTGTCCGGGGCGTTTTTGCCGTCTGCGCCGCCGCCCGACAAAAAGCGCGCGCTGGGCACAAAAAGCGCGCCAGTCGACCGCCGTCTGACACCCAGGTGACCTTGAGCGCGCCGCCGCAGACAGTGGTGAAAAACCGCCGCCGACCCACAAAAAGGCTGTCGGACGCGCGCGCCGCCGGCCCGGATACCGACAGGTCACCCGGGGCAAGTGCGGCGGGGGGGGGGGGGGGGGGGGGCACTCCACCGCCGCAGGACGGTATCGGGCATTGCTGGCGTCGTCGGGACGGCCGGCGGCCTGCTCGGGCCTCCCTGCGGGGCAAGCCTGGTGCGGACGGCTGTAGCGGCAGCGCTCCAGCCGGCCGCACGATAAGACTGGGAAACTATCTGGAAGGTCTGATTCTTATCCGTTATCTTAACCGTGATGACGAGGATGATGTGTAAGCATACGTCGAGATAACTAGCAACAAATTATTATAAAAACGTATTGATTTATAACACTCGGTGCAATACATTGGGTGAGGCGCGACGTCGTAGGAGCTGCGCGCCAAGTGTTGGGCCTGATGGTCTGGATGATCTGGCGGCCCGCATTGGTTGCTAGCGACAGCGGTTCCAGAGGTCAGGCAGTCTGGGTCAGGGGTCAGGCGCGCACTCAGACAGACCAATTGGATTCCAGTTACCATGGGTCATTGGGCATCAAAATCTGCTGATCACGGGACGCGTGCAATTGGGGCGGAAGCGACGGTGCTCTCCCGCTGTTGGTGAGCGTGCTCACATGGTGTCCGTGGTAATGAGCGTTGATTGGCTCGAAAGGCTGACCTGCGCCCAGTTTTCTAAAAAGAGGTAAGTCGTCGGTGTGGTTAAGCGCGCCCTGCAAGTAACATCGACGCTGACCTAGTCGGCATCGCATTGTGCTCAGGAGGAACCGGCCTATGGTGGCCGCGCGAAAGAAGATAGAAAGCCAAACCTTGATATCGTGAGCGGTAGCTCTTTTGCGACCACATCGTTGACGCCTTTCCCAAACTTCGGACTTCTGGTTCGAGCCTGCGTGGGCGACGAGAGTGGCACCCCTTAAAGAGGGGCAATGGGTCGCACCTGAAGTCGAGCATACGTTAGAAACGTTGAAGTGACAAGTGGTTGTCTGCATTGGGCTCAATTTGGCCAACGTCGGTAGAGAAAGAGAGAGAGAGAGAGAGAGAGAGAGAGAGAGAGAGAGAGAGAGAGAGGAGAGAGAGAGAGAGAGAGAGAGAGAGAGAGAGAGAGAGAGAGAGAGAGAAAGAGAGAGGTGTATGTATATAGAAATATGTGCGTGTATCATCTGGCTGATCATATATTTTTATGCATAAATAGAAATGACTAAACCTTAAACAAAAATAAAACCCATCCTCCCGCCATATTCGTGTCTGGTAGTCGTTCTACCCTGTCTGCGACTGCCTTCAACGAGCTGTCCCTGTGCCCCCCAAGCAAGCGATCGATATCACCTCGCTCACCGCTCCGCGGTGGCTATGGCTTTCCACTGTACTCGTGCGACTTCTCCGAAGTTTGCACGTGCCGCGCGGCTTCGGCTTCTTCTGATGCTCGGCTAAGCCAGCCGCCACTCCGGGAGCCCAGCTGGACCTCCCCGACCGTCCCCGTCTTCGGCACGATACCCGTTATCCAGCCCGCTCCCTGACATGCTGGATGTTGTCATCTTTGGCTGTTTTGGGCGCACACACCAGACATGCCGCACCGCATTGGCGAGCGTGCCCCTCTGACCAGCGGCCTCCATCCCAGCTGTTTTTCTCCATCGACACGCTCGATTGTTGCCGTTTGAGTTATGGCCTCATTGATCATCCTTGTTTGCCGCTGTCGACTGCAGGTGTCTAGCTTTTTCGTTTCGCCGCCATGCTCCGTTTTATGGGTTTTTGGCTGTTTTAGGCCACTGATGCTTGTTTCGCCTCTGCCTGCTGTCATGCGAGTTGCTACTTCCTAGCCGTGCACACGTCAGGGTGCTAGTCTGGTTCGTGAGGCTCGGCTTCAGCCGTCATGACTAAGCGCTGATGGATGCAAAATGAAAGTAGATCTGCTTTTAGCTCGTGACTGGTTCCGGACTATTATGACGCAGGCACCTGTCTGTGCACTGCAGGAGATGGATGTGCCCAGATTCTTGCCATTGTTCTGTTTTTGTTCTGAAACGATGCGAGTGATTTCCAGTGCATTTGTTGCGCCAAGCCAAACATACCATAGCGAGAATATTGCCGACTTTTGCTGGGTTTCGTCTGGTTTACGGCACAGTAGCTCTGACATTCTAAAGCAGTACTGCAGTGCAGGTGCCATAACTCGGTACTGACCTGTCGTAGTCGCTTCTCGTTTCATTTCGTATTTCACCGGAATCGCGCGAGCCAAAGCGTTCCAGTTCCGTTTCCCTTGGAGCAAACCCACAATTGTGATTCCGAAAAGATGGTTTACACCCCCATCGAATGTGAAACAGCCAAATTACGGCCACTTGGCGTATTCTAAGAGTTCTTAGCGGTGCCATTTAAAGCGCTGAACAATTCTAGTACTGTTGCAGGCTGCATCGTTGCAGGCTGCAGGCTGTAGGTGCAGGTTATATGCAAGTAAAACTGTATAACATTTGCAGCGTACAGAGTAGTTTTTTGTCAAGAACTGTGTACATCTCTAACTGAGAAATGATTGTCTATGAGCAAGCCCTTAGAGAGGTTAGATCTCAATGGTGACTCACCTATATATTCTCTTCATCCTGTGGATGATCTTTCCAGTCCCAAAAAGTCTAA
This sequence comes from Pollicipes pollicipes, assembly GCF_011947565.3. Classification (NCBI taxonomy): domain Eukaryota; kingdom Metazoa; phylum Arthropoda; class Thecostraca; order Pollicipedomorpha; family Pollicipedidae; genus Pollicipes; species Pollicipes pollicipes. Next base: position 12,111,420 of record NW_023596818.1, read on the forward strand.
GATAACCAAACCAAATCCAGCATATCGATCAAAGGGCGTTGGAGATGCCTTTTGATTGTGTTGTCAACTTTTGTACGTGAGAGGCGTGCAAAGCTGCAGCCTGCTCGAGGTTTATCTTTTGTTCTTTTCCAGTGCGCATTATCTGCTTGCAGTTATCTATACTGCCATCAGGCTTCCAACCACAGGCGGCCGCACCAGAGGGAAGGGACGAGGCCTTACCCCTCCAGCATTCGTGAACTCAAACGCCACGTCAACAGCGCTGCACGGAAAGCACAGAACAGCACGCCCTCTACCCCTGCAACCCTTTGTCTCCTCCAGTCTCTGCCCGGCGTTGACGCCTGCGTTCGCACCGAATAAGGCACCCGCCGCTGCAACCCTTGCGGGTGCCGTAATGGCGCCATGATGACGGCATTTGCCCGCAAACTGGAACCCGGCAGTGCCGGCAGAACCCGGACACCTGTGGGCGGACACGCCCCCCCCCCGCACCCGCCTGTCCGCCAGTGCCATGAATAGAGAAACATCCCCCCCATGTGCGGGTCATTGACAGACCGCAGCTACGTAAAGGCGGTGGAGTTCCCGGAAAGTACATCGCGTGACATATTTATGCACCGTCTGAGGCTGAAATGACGTCATGCAAGGTGAATCGGTCGCTGGAACGAAGAGAATGGCTGTGTTGTGGTTTGGAGTTCAAATATGAGACATGCGGCAAAGGTCACTGTGACGGCGAACTGGCGCCGAAGATATTTGTTCGTTTTTAGTTAGCATTTTAATCGCGTCAGAAGCATTCATGTTGCAGTGTTTTGTCATCAGTGAGCTTTGATGGGATCCAGTGTGATTGCAAGTGGACCGTTTCGGATCGGTTCAGAACTCCGCTTCCCAAGTTGTTTCAATTTCAGCCAAACGGTTCTGGAGGTAACGATTTTTTCGAACGGATTCTTGACACCAGCCGCACCTGTACTGGAGAGGGTTAACCGCTGGGGGCTGCCGTAAGCGGATTTGGTTCCCGAAATGGAGTAAATCCTGGGTACACTACTGCCACTACCAAAGTGAAACCCCACCTTACTGACCACACCACCATGTTGGCATCGCCTGTTGAATGCAGTGGTGCCCCTGGACGGCACCCACATGCAATGTTTCACGCCCTGTGACAGTGGACCGCAGCGAATATTCCATACGTACCCTGGACCTGCGCCTGCGAAGAAGTAAGGCGGTGAAGGGATCCTAAAAAACAGGAACGTCACAAGGTAATCACGAACTCCGGGACTATAAGCTACAGCATTCGGATGCCAGCTGGCATCGCGGAAGGTTGGCGAGCTCAGACCAACAGCCATACGATGTTCTGTTTACCCAGAGGCAGCTGCAAGGCCTGAACCGGGTGGAATGTTCGTGAAGGGATCGATGGCCATGATAAGAGCACGCAGCAAGCCGAAGACCGGGTCTCAATGTTACAGTTTTTTTAACGTAGTTTTTCTTACCAGCAATAGACTCAGAAAGACGCTTGCTTCTTGTGTTGAGCAGGAATGATATGCGATGTTTTTAACCTAAGCCCGTTAGCATATACCAATCAAGATGTTGACATTAAGTGACAAGATATGACGAAAAATCTTACTTATCATTGTCGATATACTTCTCAGAAAAAGCTCCCCTAAACAACACAACTTCTCTGTTTAGTAAATATGCTCCTCAGTACGTCATTCCTTGATTGCGCCATCGTTGCTTGCACATTGATTGAGGGCTAACTGACGGCCGTTACATTTCGAAATCGTGCTCATGAATGCCAGATATGAACGATTCGACAATCCTATTTTTTATTGGCCTTGATCGTCGCATGGCTAATGGAGTTGCAGGATTCGAATGACGTTATTATGCCGTCATGGATGTGTGGGTGACCTTGGAATAGTCCCTCACCAAAATAGCTTGGACATCTTCGCGAGCGTGAAGCTTAGTAACTAGACTGGCTTAGGTCTTAATGGCAGGACTGCGAACTGCGCCGAATGATCTTCAAGATGGCTTTTCAGTTAAAAACCCCATACAAATGTGGAACATTCCTATAAAAAGACCCTCGATCGAGTGGTATTTCCCGAGGGCGCGGCCTCACCTCATGTCCGCGGAGTAGTCCTATGACTCACCGAACCCAAGTACCATCAGCACTGCCCTTACGTGTGCACATGTGCCACCTAGGGAGCGTGGCAGCACGTTTGCGTGTGGTCAAGACTGTCCCTCAAGGGAATCAGAAAAATTAAACCTCCGCTGCGTACGTAGTGTGCACCGCGTACATTTGTACTGCAGCGTGCTTGAAGGCACCCTGTCAGAAAAAGGCCCAGTGGGGCACCATTCCTTGTTTTAAAGGCATGACAACAGTGCTCAGAAACTCATATGCCAATCAGGGGCCTGGCGTAATAGTGCTAATGGCGAGGTGACCCCGAAAGAAGACTAAGAAGCAATCAGAACACCTGGAAGGTCATGAAGTCACGGGGAGACCAGGCGGATATGTAATGTGAGGGACTGTGGCATAGGGTTTTACAAGGATGCAACCACTAAAATATCATTTCTGAATGGAATGCTTAGAAGTACACCACTTTTTCCTGATTCGTGCGGTGCTGCTCTGTTACCAGTTGTTTGGCATGCATCGGTGACGCGAGCAGGGGGAGGACAGGGGGCACATGCCACCTCCCCTTCCCTAAAGCTTCTGAGTGTCCCCTCCAAACCTCTCCGACAATTAAGTGCCCGAAAGGCCCGCCGGAGATTGCATTAAGGGCCCCCGGCCCGCAGGGTCGGGCACTCCAATGCTAGCAGATGGCCCCTTGCGCCAAACGGGGCCTCCAGAAGAATACATCATATCACAGTGGTACTCTCCCTGGCGCGGAAGGCCTCGAGAGACCTTTCGGGCCCCTCCATGAGCCCCGTCAAGCACGGCTTCTGGTAGCTCAGGAACGCTTGCCGACAAAGGACCCATTGTTAGGCGCCGTGGGCTCGGTGACTGACACCCTCATTGCTTCAGGGACCCCGACCGATACAAATCACGGGCCCAGCCTCGCTCGTGCTTGGGAAATGCACCCCCAGGGCTAAGACCGACACGGAGCCGACTGCTCGGTGCAGGCAATCTCTTGCCAAAAGAAGGGACCACATAGTCCCATGGGTTTCCAATCGATACAACAGATCCTCTGACTGGCATTTGAGCCACGGCCCTTTTGGCGAGGAGACCGTCTTTATTGTGTCCTACGTCCAGTGATTCCGGCTCTTCTGTCCCTTCAGCCTTCTAGCCGGGTCCTTGATCTTTGGTCCGGAGTGGCCCCTCGGTCCCTCTCCGGGCCTCGTCAAATAAAGCTCGTGACGGGTTCGGGGCCACTTGCCGACACATGACTCCTGTTAGGCGCTGTGAGCATCTGGCAGACACAGGGGACCCAATCACCAGGGCCCAGACCTATGTAAATCGTGGACCCCGGCCTCGCTCCTGCTTGGGGAATGGGCCCCCAAGGTTCAGGCTGACACGGAGCCAACTGTTCGGTGTTGGTGGTCTGTGGCCGACATAGACGCCCGCGTTGTCTCAGGGGCCCTTAATCGGCGTGAGAGGCCCTCTGGCTGATATTTCAGGCCACGTCCCGTAGGGCCGTGATCTTTTATGTGACTTACAGCCAGCACTTCGGGTCTCTATGCTCACCAATCGGGCTATTGGTCGTCTGTTCCGGTGGGTCCCCAGGGCCGCTCTTCGGGCCTCATTGAATACTGTCATTGGTCGACTCGGGGTCTCTTGCCAACACGGGAGCCCTGCTAGGCACCGTGCGCCCCTGGTAGATGCAGGGGCCCCAGTCAGCATGAGTCGCTGGCCGCAGCTTCGTCACCGCTGGGAAGTGGGTCCTCATGCCAGCACTGACGCGGCACCGACCGTGGTCCCGGTGGTGCCTGCCCGACATATAGTCTCTTATCGACTCAGGGAGTCCCGAACGGCGCAAAAGGCCCTCCGACTGTCATCTGAGGGCCCGTCCCAGCAGGCCGGGGCCCCTGAAGAAGACTGACCAGCCCTTCGTGCTCTTAGGCCCTCCAATCGGGCCCCTGATCGTCAGTCACGGTAGACCCCCCCCCCCCCCCCAGTCTCTCTCCCGGCCTTCTCGAACAATGCCCCTGGCCGACTCGATGCCCCCTGAATACGATCTCCGCCCGGCTCTCCAATCGAGCCCTCAATCGTCGGTCCCGAGAGGCCGTTTGGACCAGTCGGAACCCGAGGGGAGGACACGTACCCTGGCGCGTAGCCCGAGCCTTGGCAAGGAGGCATATGGTTTAAAAAGGGCCCCTTGACAGTAAAAGACCACCAAAAATCATCGCATACCGCGCATTTGTTAATGGGGGCAAGTTTACCTTTGATATTCTTCATGTTTACCTCCTTTAGCTGAAACAGAAACTAGAAGCTGCCGCGAGATGAATTCTGTCTGAATTTCATGGTAAAAAAAACTGAAGATATCATGGGCTAGACGACAGCATAACAGAAACCATCAGCGTTCTTAATTTTACAGTGGTCTAGTGGACTCTTCTTAAAGCGATAAAACTCAGATTTTTTGCCATAATATTTATCTGGGTTGTCAAGGATATTAGGGACTCGACAAAGGTAGGTCGAAATTGGTCATTTGGTCAAATTAGTCAAATCGAAACAATTTGTAAGGCATGGCTAAGCCTTGCTTTTCCAGAAATGTTCAACATTCAGTCAGAACTGATTAGTGATGCAACTTAGGTAACGTAGTTTTGAGCATGCGCGCTTAAACATTTTGGCAACAAAAACCTCGATGCCGGGCGTTGCAGTCTCCCTGGGCCACGCGACGTTGACATTGCGGGAAACGCGTTGCCGTGGTCAACGGTTGGACAAAAATGAAGACGCGTTTGAAAGAAGTGACGTTTTACACTTCAGGACATGAAATCGTACACTTAGAAGATATCTCAAAGTATCTTCCAGCAGTGCCATTATCAGATTGATCATAAGAATGGATTGGCTTTTACACGAAGTAGTGCTGCAATCTGGAAATGGAACTGAAAAAGTAAAGGCAGAATCTCTATTTTTCGTGTCGCTGTAACTGCTAATCTGCCTAGAGCACAGCCTCAAAGTTTTAAAAAGATGCGCCCAGTCTCATCCTTGCCAGCAACAACTAAGTTTGAAAAAAAACGTTTGGAACGAGTATCTTACGACAGCCGGCCTCGCACGCACGACGCCTGCCGTCTATTGTTATTTGCAATGACCAACGCCGTTCAGTTTTTGCGAAAACTGCAACCCGGGCCATCGATGCCCTTGCTTCCGGGATTGCGAGCGCGCAGGCTCAAACCTTTTGATGCAATTCGCAACACTATCCGATTATCAGAAAGGCTAAGAATTTTCAGACAGATATGGGATGACCTTGTCCGATTTTGAACTCAGTTCATGTTCAGTTCAACGCTAATGAGACCCCTTATTTCCAGGGAAGAAGCCCGTTGAGTAGAACTTTAGGGGGCACACCATTGTTCCCGATCAAGGGCTGAAGGGCTGGTCAGTCCCACCGCGGGGCGTCTTCCGGCTGTCATTCTGGAGACGCAGGGCGGGATCCCCTGGCCGATACGGAGGCCCTTAGAGGGATACATCAGATCGCACTGGTCCCTTCCCTGACAGAGGTCCTCTCATTGACACTTGAGATCACGATCCTAAGGGCGGGAGTTCGAAATGTGACTTATGGCCAGCCCTTTGGGCCCTGCAGCCCCCCAAACAAACCCTTGATCTGTGGTCTTAAGAGACTCTTCGGCCCCTCCTCGGGTTCCCTCAACACCGCTCCTGGCCGACTCGGGTCCACTTGCCCTTGCCGTTACATGACACCTGGTGGGCACTGTGGCCCCTGAACGACACGGGAGCCCCTTATTGTGTCAGTGACCCCGAACATTGCAAATCACTGGTACCGGCCTCGTTCCTGCTTGTGGAATGGGTTTCATTGGCTCAGACGGACATGGAGCCGGCTGTTTGGCTCCGTGTGGAGGCTCTATATAATAGGGATAGAAACCCCTAATAGAAAACCCTAATAGAAACCCTCTGACTGGCATGTCAGCTCACGGCAGTAAGGATTGGAGACCGGGTCCGAGTCCAATCGGACCTGCAATTCCGAGTCCAATCCCGTCGGGCCGCCCAGCCACTCTTCGCGACTCACCAAACACTGCCCTTGGTTGACTCAGGGTCCCTTGCGAGCACGGTACCCTCTGTTGGGCGCTATGAGCCCCTGACAGGTACACGGTACCCGACCGGCCTCTGAATAGGACTCCGACCAGCCCTTCGTGTCCTTTGACCCGCCAATCAGACCCTTAATGGTCGGACTCGATGAGCCCTCTAGGCTCTTCGAGCCTCCCCGAAAACTGCCTTTGGCCGACTCGGGGCCCCTTGCCAACACAGGGACCCCGCTAGTGGTTGCGGGGCCTGGACCAACGTTAATCGTTGACTCCGGCTTTGTCCCTGTTTGAAAAATGGTTCTTCAGGTCCGTGCCGCCACGGAGCGGACTGTGCGTTACTGATGGTGTCTGATCGACATACGTGCCCTTATGGACTCAGGGGTTTTAATCAGCATGCAGGACCCTGTCTGTCTGGCATTGGAGTGCCCGGCTGTGGAGGCCGGGGCATCTGAATACGACCTCCGGCCAGCCTTTTGAGCCTTTCGGGCCGTCAAATTGAGTCATTAATCACAAGCCCCGAGGGACCCGAAGGGCTCCTCGGAAACTGAGCAGGGGGCACGTGCCCCTTGTGCCCCCCCCCCCCGCCCCTCTTCCTGCGCCACTGCACGTTCCCGTGTTCTCCTGCCTGTACCACTGCCCTGGGTCCTGAAATGGAACAATTGGGACGGAAATGGTACATGCTTACATATTCAGCATCACTTGTACTGCTTCCCAGAAACATGGGAGCACTTCTGGGCCTTAGTGTCGCAGTGGTCAGCTGAACAGGCTGTCAAAAAAGGTGATATTGTCTGTTCGGTCTTCGTTGCAGATAAAATGCAAATTTCCGCATAAACGTCCTGTCGTCCCCAGAAAAGTAGCTTTGTGGACCTGTCTTGGTCCGCCCGATCCGACCAAGACCCAGCGAAGCGAAGAACCCAGTGGTAGTCAATGGCTACCTAAAATTCGGAGGTCGATGATTGCAACTACAAAAACACCGTACGCGGTTTGAATTCAGGCATCCGGGACTGTCACACGACTGGGAAAATAAAATTGTAAAGATCGGCAAGGCGTGCTCACCGCGGTTGGAGCGTTCCCGCGTTGTCGTCAGACACCATGGATTCGCACAGCAAACCGTTTAGCGGTTGCGAGAAGGTCAGAAGTCGCGAAACATCTGGGAGCGAGCCAGACAGCCCACGGCCGGCGAACACGGCTCAGTCGAGGCGGTCCGGCCACGCCGGTCGACCGGAGCAGCCTGTATGACGAGCGGGCCCCGAGCAGGCCTGGCACCGCCGGACGCCTCGGCGGGTCAGCTGCCGCGCCCCGATCACGCACGAGCCGCTGCCCCATCGACCCAGCCAAGGCTACTGGACCCACCCACACCCAAGCCCAGGAGAAGCGATTGGCTGTGTTCTTTCTCTCTCGTCAGAGGGCGTCGGTTCTGTGACGTCGCGACGCCGCTGAGACCATATGATCCGCTTCTAGCAGCGTTCTTCAGCCTGACGCAACGTTCAGACTGCACATTCCGCACGTTTATCAAGTGGGGATTGCAACATTTGCATGGTACTGCAATGCTGCAGGAAAAACACGCCTGCCCAAACAGCTTGCATGCAAGTATCTACAACGAGACGATCATGTCGCAAAGATCAAGGTTCGTCAAAAGCACGACCCGGCCCAGTCTGGCCTGCGGTAGGCCTTTTGTACTGTAGGCCAGCAGACCAGCAGCGGCAGCAGAAGCCAGCAGCAGCAGAGGCCAGCAGTATTTTGATACCGTTATCAAAGTAAATCACTGTAAGCTCTCGCTGATTTAAGCAAATTTCAGCGGAAAAAATTGCCAGCACATGGGTGAAGCCAAGGAACGAACAATGAAAAATAATTAGTGAATCAACGCATTTCAATGAGTTCATTGAAAATCTGTGTCATTACGGAATAAAATGTCGGACTCAGCGTTGGCAGACGCTCCACTGTAGCTGTTGCTTCAGAAGGGCCCGCCAGGTTTTGTCAGCGGCCCTTTCTATTCCATTCATTTTCCACAAAAACATTTTGCATGTAAGTCGTTCAGAAATGAAAACATATGTAAGTAAAGGGCAGATATAACCTGCCCAGAAAGATGCACGTGATATCGTTTTGGTGCGCAGTCATTAACAAATTACGTGGTTCATTCACACTGACTGAACCAATTTTGCAGCACATATACCAACAAAACGTTGCACTCAGCTGTATTAAGTAAATATATCAGTACAAACTGAAACCGATCGCGGCGATGGGCCTAACGAGGCAAGTCAGCCGGGGTGGATGATTGCGTTCATACAACAGATGGCAGCGGCCCATTGGGCCAGAGCCGGACTGACCGAAAGTCCCCATGAACCATTGACTGACAGAAAGTTTCATCCGCGGCTTCATCAAACGACAAACAGCTTGACCATGCCATGTACCCAGCCAGTAGCATCGCGAGAAGACGGCAGCAAACAGACTTAGCCATGGCGACCAGTTTTCATTCATTTTATTTTTATTTGATTAATTGACTTCTTTGAGGTTGAGGCCGCCGAGTGGTGGTAGGAAGATCTACGTCGTTTCAAACCACACACACACATTCACGCATGCGTCAGCACTGACCACGGGCGGCTATTCCCTTCGGCCTTCTTGGTCCACTGACCCTGCGAGAGTATGGCGTAGCTGCGCCGGCCAGCTCCCTCCTGCCACTCACGGCAGCATCGCCCTGCTCTTGGCGCTCGCCGCCACGCCCCGCCCAGCCCGACCCCGGCAGGCCCGGCCTCGGGCCGCAGCCGGCCCATTGTCCCGGGTCTGCGTCGGCCGTCGCCGTCGCCGATACAGCGCCCGCAGCGCCGACACGGTGTCTGAGCGCCCGTCGGCGCCGCTCGGCGCCCGCGGAGGCGCGCTCCGGCGGCCGCAGCGCTCCCACACCGGCGCCGCCGGCCGCGGCCACCGGCACGTGACGCGGCACGTGGCGCGGCGGAGTCCGCCATACAAGCAGGGCGTCGTTTCTAGCCTTTAATACACCAGTCGTGCGGTACGGAGAGGCCAGCTGCCGACACTGCGAGACGCCCGAGGGTTGAAAGACAGAGGGGAGCAGGGGTCACGCACGCGCAGGCCGGCGGCGCCGCGACCGGCCGCGGCCGCGCCGTCCTGCTCGGGGGCGGCTCGCCAGCCCCGCCCCGTCTACGAGGCGCACAGGCCGGTGAGTACACGGACAATTGGGTGCTTGATTAGAAGTGAGGCTGGTCACGTCTGTTCGACTGGAGGCGGCCCTGCGACCTGGGCCTGATTTCCTGAGACGACACTGCGGAGCGGGGCGCTCCTAATCGCAACGCGTTTATATACGGGCCAAAACCAGGCAGATTTTGAATCAGGTCTCGGTCTTTGAGTTATGTATGAATGATCCGTTTCCGCAAAACCGTCACTTTGGAGTGCACGTCCGTCCGTCGCGACTTAGAAGCGTACCTGCTCACAGTTTTGTTTGACGAAAGCAGGCCCAGGTCTGCTGAGCTAATCCCATCGCCGGCCCACGCGTCGTGGGAACCCGCTGGCATGACACGGGGCACGCGCACAATATACGCAGACACGCAGACATTCGCGGTTCTCTTTATCACATGTATTATATATATTTATCAAATATATAATCTTCCTCCAGCATGCCCGCCGTACGAGGTGCACACGGACAGCGGTCTGGTCAGGAGACGCGTGCCTATGATACAGGCGGGGCTGCCGGGCGGGCTGCACCCGCTGGCTCGCCCTATCACATGTCGCCCGGCCCGCCCCTGGCCCTGGAAGAGAGCGCGCGAGCGCGCCGATGAAAGACGGGAGCGGGAGCCGGGCTTTCTCCCGCGGGGCACGCGCAGTGCCGTCCGCGTCACGGACGGCACGCGCGGCCCGGCCACGAGCGCACCGCCGGAACGCCGAGCGCCAGGCGTCGATATCACGGGTGGGACGCGCGCCGCCGCCCCGGAAATCACGGTCGAGCAGCGGGCGCGGCGCTCGGTCGGCGGCGGGGCTCCCCGGCGCCGCCGGCACCGGCGCGCCACTTCTATCTCGCCGCGCGTCCCGGCGCGTCACCACTATCGCCACTGACACGGCGCTGCCGGCGTCACCGCGGCGCCCGCCGCCGCCGCGCCCCGCGACGGCGGCGGCGGCGGCGGCGGCGCGTCCCAGTTCACGGCCGCGGCGTCCGCGGCCGCCGGTGGCGCCACGGCGCGGCAGCCGAGCACGCGCACGCCGCTGAGTCGCGTGCCGCCGTCGTTGCTGTACTGCAGCAGCTGCGCGGCGGCCGCCGGCGGCGGCGGCGGCGGCGGCGGCGGCGGAGGTGGCGGCGGTCGCGGCGGCGCGCATCGGCCATGACGGGGCACCACTACAGTCAGCGGCCAGGCGCCGGCTATCACAGGAGTGGGCTTGGCGGCGGCCGGCGGCACTAGCAGGCGAGCGGAGAGCGCCGGCCGCGCCGCCGCCGGCCCGCTCGTCCGCAGCTCGCGCGAGTACACTGTCCGGTTGGGCGGCGGCCGGATGCAGGCCTCGTAGATCTCCCTCTCCTGGAAAAGATGCGCAGTGTCAGCGGCCGCGGAGGCGCGCGGGCCACTCGGTGCAGACGCGGAGACCCCCGACACACCCCAAATGAGGAGTATGTCGGAACAAGTCGGCCGCGGCCACGCTGCCAGAACGGGAACATTTTATTATATAAAGTATGTAATCCAACGGCAAATGTCAAAATTACCCTAATTCCTGAGACTTTCGGTGCGGTAGGGGGCCACACCTGCCATATCGCGTTATTCACCCAAAACTGCGCGCCGGCGGCCGACGGACCAGCACGGCCCGGCCGGGGACAAAGACGCGCGCCGCACGCAGACCGGCCGCGAAGGACGAACGCGCATGCGTGGGGAAGGGGAGGGGCGAAGCGCGCCGCAGCGCCACTCAGCGCACGAGGGCGACGGCTCGCTGCGAGCCACCGGACGGGTTACGCTCTCGGCGCCGGCGAATCATGGGAGCAGCTCAGATTTACACGCGCGATAAATCGCGACGCCGAACAAAGCGGTTGCACGGTCGGCGACGCGGCGCGGCCTCGAAGCGGACCGGCGGCGGCCGCTGCGCCGGGCTGCAGAGCGAGAACGCACCCGCGCCGCGCGCCGGCCGCCACTCTCCGGCCACACAAGTGCCGCCCACAGCGCCAGCCCTTCTCGCCGCCGCGACCCACGCGCTGACACCTAGCCGCCCTCGATGTGACACGGCTCCCGTCTACCGCCGCGCCGGCGGAGCTCCTGCCGCCGGCGGTTCGACGGCGGCGGCGGCTGACGGCACCCATCCGACACCTGCCTCTCAGCTGACGCCGGCCCGCCGGCTTCCCGGGTCCCGATCCTGGGCCGCGCGTGCTCGGCCCGGCCGACCGCCGCTCCCCATAATTGGGCATCGCCTGTGTACGGCCACCAGCAATGCAAACAAACAGGCTGCTGCGGTCCGGCCGCCAGGCGCCGACGGGCGGGCGGCGGCGGCAGGCCGCGGCATGGTCTGCGGAGCGCCGCCGAACCCATCGGCCCTTCCAGCCACACGGCCGGGCTCTGTCAGCCAGGAGTCGTCAGCTGCAGCGATCGGGAGCAGCAGCTGCTCCAGCAGCAGCCGCAGCAGCTGCTGCGGCCGCGCTCCCGGGGCGCCGACAGCGCTTCCGCCGGCGGTGGTCGCATGCGCGCTACAGGTTGCACTTGCATGGAGCGGCGTTATTGAACCGCGGAAGACATGGCTCTACGGCACACCAATGCACGTGCGGATGGCTCTAGCTTGCTGCGAACCGCCGGTGACGCGCGCCAACCACCTGCGCGCTGCACGGCATCGGAGGATTGCCTATCGTCGGCGCACGCGCTCCTGCGGTGGCGTGACGGGCGACCACGTCACAGACAAGCAGCTAAGCCCCAATGGCAGGAACTGCAGCCGTGTGATGTGTCTGTCTGTGACGTCACAGGCAAGCACTCAGGGTCACTGACTGCCTTGCCGGTGAGGCATGGGCTTCTGCACGGCTCGCTCTCTTAACCCGCCGGGCCTGTTTCTGTAGTCGCGATGATGCGATCTCGGTGGTGTGAGATGAAGCGTACCGCGTGCCACGGCAAGGGGTGTAGTGTCATATTCAGTTGGAGAGGGGGTTTAAGTGTTCCGCCTGTCCGACTTAAGGGAAGAAAATGGACCAGATGCAAAAAACAAAATCCGTTTTTGACGGATCTTTGGGGTGAATTAGCCATTTGCCCTGGTTAGCAGCGTATGGTTGCGAAGCCACACGCCTGAATCGGCGAACCAGTCCTCAACCACCCGCCAGCGTAGCGCGAGCGCGTGTGCGGACGTCGGTCAGCGGGTCCTGCTCCGCGGGGAGCGGCTTTCTCGGCCGGCGCCGCCAGAGGAGCGCGCCGCCCTCGGCCGGTGGCGCCCGAGCTCCAGGCAGACTGAACGGTACCGAGCTCCGCGTGCATCGATCGGCGCACGTCACAGCCAAGTACGCGTGAAAGACTCCGGCGGGCGCGGCACCGCCCCGTCTGAGGCGGCCGGCTCGGGGGCGGAGGCCAGGACGGGGGCCGGCCGTGGAGGGGGGGGGTTGGCGGGGTGTCGCCGCGGGGCCCGCCCCGCTAGTCGGAGCAACGCCTCGGCCCCTGCCGCCCCGTGCCAGTCCCGACGGCGACCATCCCCGCGGCCGCCGGTGATGGCGCTCTGGCGTGCGGCGACCGGCGCCCTCAGCACCGGAGGGGGTGCGCCCCGCCACCGGATGGGGCGGCCCGGTCAGCGGGCCAGCTCTGCTCTTGCCGTGGACAAGTCGTGGACAGGGTGACCGGCTGAGTATGTGGCGCCCAGGACCGGCTTCCAAGCGGCTGGACGTAAACAGAAATTTACCAACGAACACTTGGTGTGGCGTCCATAATAAAGCCCTCCGCTTGACAGGAATGAGGCTGACCATTGATCCTTTGTTGGTAAACCATCGTTCCATTCGGCCGCGCGATGCGAGCCCGTTTCCCAGCGCGCTGATCAAGGAAAGTCGATCACTGGCAGTATATCTGTTTTTCGAGCAGCTTCCTCTGCAAAACGGAAGCAGTGGTTCTCCGCATTTCTCCCGCCGGGGTTACGCCAGCCACTGCCGCCCCGCCCTTCGCGCGAACCTTCACCACGGGGTCGGCGGCGGCTTGACCTCGCCCGCGTCCAACCTCAGCCTTATTTCTCGCATCTTTATGTGTGTGTTTGCCAGCTCCGGCAAGGCCACATAACTCGAGGGGAGTGCCCGCGCCGACCGGGCGAGCAGCGCGTCCCACCGAGACCCCGCACACGCCGGCGGATTCAAACCCGCGTGCCTCAGACCCCGAGAAAGGCTGAACCCCGAATCAAAACTCCCGCGGACGGGATAGCTGTTCACACTACTGTCCTCGTCTGGTGTGCTGGCATGCACACACTAACATAGGTCAGGGCGTGCTTAGTGAACAACCGTGCAAACTAACGCTAGACAAAGACGGCATCCCAACAATTATCCCATTCGTGATAGTGATACCTCGCTCAATCCATCCATTCGTGATATTAATACCTCGCTTTAGCTTACATCTGTGATACTGATACCTCGCTCAACCCCTCCATCCGTGATACTAATGCACCGCTCCATCCCACTATCTGTGATATCTGATACTTCGCTCAACCCTTCCATCCGTGATAATAATACACCGCTCAATTACCCCATCAGTGATACTAATGCCTCGCTCAATCCTACCATATGGGATAATAATACCCCGTTCAATCCTTCCATCCGTAATACTGTAACCTTTCTCAATCCTTCCATCCGTCATCCTGATATCTCGCTCAATCCTACTGTTGAACGCTCACTTTGGCTTAACATACATAGACAGGAATGCAGGAATGCCCCGACAGCGACACCGCAGACGCCGCGCGGCAGCCGGACCTCGGCCATCCCAACGACCCGAAGACAGGGGCCACACAGCCCCGTCGGGCACAGGTGGCTGCATGCCGACTCGTTTGACAGTGAAGAGGGATCAGCCCCGACCACGCAAACACGGGAGATAGAGACCCTGACCAACCACACTTGAAGGGGTCAGCGGCGGGCCGACCAGACCCCGGCGAGGGATCAGCCCCGACCGCGCAAACACGGGAGATAGAGACCCTGACCAACCACACTTGAAGGGGTCAGCGGCGGGCCGACCAGATCCCG
>NW_023596818.1:12126757-12181473 GCF_011947565.3 Pollicipes pollicipes
TGCAGACACACATATATGAGCACAATGTGAAATCTGATCACATCTGCCAACATCAGACACTTGGTTGGCGTGGGACGAAGGGTTCATAAAATGTGTGCGAGCTATCAATTGTCTACATGCAGCTATAGTAACCACAAGCTTATAGAACCATATGACTTAAAAAAAACATTCCATGGATCTGGTCAACATGCTGAAAGCACATCCTTGATCCGGGATTGGCAGACAGATAGCTGATGTAGTACTCGCATGTTATTTCATCAATTACAATGCTTGGAAACTGGATCACTTTGACTAGCCAGACCTGACTCCTTCGGCCGACGAAACTCAGACCAAGCCATTTAATAACACAAATAGCTGTGGTGGACATTGGTCGTGGCATGAAGGACTAAGCACCATGTAGTTTTCATAATCTTATTTATTTTGGTTATTCTACAACCTGTCACATTCAGCATCAGTTTCACAAGGCATGACAATGGTCAGCACCAGCCACTTGCTGATGGTACCATGTGCCGAGATGTTGTGATCATTTAGAGAGCTATGGATTGTACAGTATATTTGCCTACATCATGCTACTGTTTTGTAGCCTTTATATGGTCTTCTCATTTTTCCCCTTTCACAAGGAAAGACATTTTATTGCCCGCCATAACCACCCAATGAGTGAAAAAAAAAATCATTCATGGAAGACATTCCAATGCATAATCAAGGCCATCATCAAAAACCTCAGGTAGAGGTGTGACTGATGTTGGGAATAATATGAAAGATCAGGCAAGACAACCCTGGATATGCTTTACACCAATTTTTGGGCCTGAGCCATCCCTAGGTCAAAGGGGTAGGTGGGGCAGTGTTCACAGGATGGTGTCAATAAAAGCAGTGTGGATCCCAATCACTTGCCCTAGATCCCTGAAGAATGGCTAAGCCCAACATTCTATCCCTAACATCAGTGAAACCTGTGTCACTGCTTTTTAGGGCCTACTGATCACTGCATGTACAAAAGGGGCAGCCATTCTCAAGAAGTATTATGACACTTCTATCACTCATTCACCTAACCTAATTTCCATGATATGCATTGTGCAGGACATTTATAGTTCTGTTTGGTGAACACAGTCACACCATTTTTTTTGAACTTTTGCAAGCACCAATGGCTTGGTTTTGAAGCTATCAAAGTGATAGTGATAAGCATCAATACAATCAGAACACTTATCTAGGAAATACATAAACCACAGCATTTGCTAACTATGTAAATGCAAACTTAATCTTCTGATCTTATGTCACATGTGAAAGAGATTGACCAAAGCCTTTGTTTGTTTTGTTGCCCCCTCAGATATAAGACAATTTCCTAATCAAAGTGTGAGAAGCAGCATGCTTGATTTTTACAAATTACTAAAAGCTATCTATTCTATCTCAAATTCCCTAAATCACCACAAGATGGCACAACATGCCATTTCGCCTTACACAGCACTTCTCACCTCAACATTCCCTGTCATGCCACGACAAAAAAATAACATTTTTATCTCATGAGTTTGGTTTATGTATGCAGGCATATCTTTATTCTTCTGGTCCATGGAAATGCAGCAAAAAGCTATTTCTCAATGCCAATTGAGCCTGTTTACAAAAATACAGACTGTGCCAGATGCCTACAGGGCATTAACACACTGTACTTTGTGTTTGCATGTTCTAAACTCAAGCTATACTAAATTTAGTTTAAATCTTGAATTATTTTGATGTAACAACTTTTCAAGTATATCTGCATGCACTAACTTTGCAGCATCACAACTTCCTCAGGCCTTTGTCCTCTGTGCAATGAAACTGATGGCAATCTTGCAAAAAACTCTAGATAATCCAATTTATGGTAAGCATATGCTGATATTATCACAGCAATGCTCCTGGACATGGACATGTGTGGAGTAATGCCATTTTATGTAGCCTGCATTGAAACCACCAAGAGAGCAAATGCAAAATGACTGTGACTTAAAGAAACTGCAGTTTAAAAGAGAGCAGCCACATAAAAAGGAAACGGTGCTCGACATTTCTACCTTCAAAAATAGCACTGACTTCTGGGTGCCCATCCTTTTAATCGATGGATGATCATCATATTTCTGACATCAAATGAAGTACTAACATCGTTGTGCACATTATAGATTTAAGCTGGACACAACAGAATAAAGATCAAACAATGCCAGAGATCTTCCCTAGAAAGGAAACTATCTTACCATCGCCAGGCGTAATAGTCTGAACTTCGACGCCCATGTTCGGCCCGGTGAATTTAAGGATGAGACGATGACCTATGTACTACTGACCACAGAAAACTGAAGAGACAGCAAAATTGAAAATGCACCTGGGTACAAATTAATACAAATCCCCGCCACCAAAACCGAAGACCACCAGCGAAGGGCCGCAACCGCAAAGGAACGCGAACACCGCCCAACGCCAACGCAGCGAGCACCAGCCCGGACGGCGAGAGCGATGGGGAAATATTTGAGACGTTTATGCCGCACCTTAATAGGATCGACAGCATTGGGATCGACTTTGTTCAGTAACGGATGTTCGTTCGCGGTTCGGTTTATCTATTTTTTATGACGAAGGAATCATGATGTAGTCAGAAAGCGAGGTGCTGTCATATCAGACAGCTGCAAACAAAATATGTAGTGTGATAACAGACAGCAGACAGACAGATAACAGCTTCCGGCGTTTTTGCTGTTTTTCGCCAAACAGTAACCGACAAAACTTGGCCTGATTAGACCCGCTATCTGGCATCGCACGTGTTCTGTGGGGTATGAGAAGTGCGGTGATAGACAGCTGTAATATTCTGAAATGTGATTTTTCCGTGGTGGATTGATGAAAAGGTTAAGATATAGGAATTGGTTGACAAGGTCATGGCAATTTAGTCAATGGTAGCGCGAGCCAGGAAGGAGTTGACGGGCAGTTCAACAGACGCTCTCCGCCCCTCTTGTATGCATATATGTTCGTAGCACTCTTCAGCTTATTCAGACGCACTACCGATCAAATATTTCATGTTAGACATAGACATGATAGACATGATAGTTATCATTTATGGGTGCCATATCATTGAGCAAAGTGCCTGAAAGTTCCAGTTGCCACTGCTGCTGTCAAAATTATTTGCTTAAGACAATCTATGCCTTGCATGAAACACCTCATGCATCATCATGAGTATTGGTCTGCACCCACGCAGAGACTTTTGCCCACCTAGGTACCTAGAAGCAGCATGGTATTCATCCCAGCTTGTCTATTGCCAGAGCTTATCTTGTGAAAGCAACTGCATTCAGATTCACTCATCCCTGTGGACTTCCAGGTTCTCATTTTCCTGTGATTTTGTCTGATCTTTTCAACATTAAATTTACCTGCCTTATGCCAATTGCTCTGATGAATATGTGTAATTTTTGCCTGCCACCAGTCCATCCAAACATTGCCTCACCTGACCAATTCTGCTGGGGCTTCCACGCAGCTCTTGCAGGACACAACACAAGCCAGTGGTGATGCTGCACAACAAACGTCACAAGTCATGCCATTCTGAGGACTCATGCCCAGGGCGTGCACCTCCTGAGGACCTGGGTGTGGATCAGACCACATCGGAAGATTCCTGCCCTGGTCAAGAAATACTGCCTGACTCGCCTTCAGCAAGCTTTGTTGTCATTGAGGATGTGCAGGATAATGACAGCACGGTGAGGACTGCTGGCAGTACTGTTGATGTGTTTTGGACAGCTCAACCCATGCGTCTGCCACATACCTAAGCTAAGTTTTTAAGTTTTACAGTTCACGGTAAGCAACATGACTCATTTGGACAATGCAGACTGCGTTCCAGCCATTTGTGTGACCACACTGCATAGGTTTGAACTTGGGCTGACCCCCATGTCCGATGACACTACCCACGATGATGAATATTGTTGGATGAGGGTTGGGAAGTACCCAATGTACCCATGTCTACCCTGTGCCATCAGGTAGCTGACTCAGAGGCTGGGGAGGACAAGCTGCTGTCAGGACCAAGTCTGGTGATTGGCCAGAATGAGATGCTGCTGCTTGAGATGTTTGTGAGCCGGGTGGTGCAGGAGATGGAGACACGCTACATCTCTCGGTTCGTGACCATCCAGGCATTGACATCACCCACAGACACTTTGCTCTCTCCCAGCATAAATCAACATTGCAGCCACACTGGGCACCTTGTCCATGCAGCAGGGCTACAATATCAGATTTGTGGTTGTGGGTTGAAACCCTTTGAATGTTGACTCTTCACAGTTTCTCTGTGGTAAAAACTTTGGACAGACCATCAGCTCACTGTCTGTTGGTGACTTTCTTATTCTGGGACTTCAGCTGTCTCCTGTTGGCATTGCTTCACAACCCTGTGTGCTCTCTAATATCACATGATCTTTTGCCATGCAGTGCTGTCCTGTGGCATCATTCCACCATTCTGCCTTTCAACCTTTTGAGATGACCTCACTGTCATCCTCCTACCTCATTTTGCCATCCTGAGGCCTCTCCACCATCAAACTTTCCATTATCCTGTGACCTTTTCACAATCCTGTTGGTTTTGTGCCTGGTGACCTCCCTTCGCTACCCCGTGGTATGTGTATGCCATCCCATAATCCTCTGTCATTTTGTGGCTTCCTGTTGCCACCTTGTAGTGTCTCCGACATTCTGTCATCTCTCCGCCATCCAGCTTCATGTTCAGCTTGTTGTGACTTCTTTCTGCCATCCTGAACTGAAGTAATCTCCACCATGACCTTCCTCTACCTCCCCTTTGACCTCCTCATGACATCTCTCTCCATGTAACCCCTTCCCATGACCTTCCCCATCCTGTGACCTCACTCCTCCTGTGACTCTCATCGCATGACCCCGGCCGCCATCGTCAGGATGCTGGAGATGGACAGCAAGGTGGACGCGCTGGCGCATCTCTGCTCGGGCATGGCCGACAAGCTGGACGCCGTGCTCGGACGGTCTGGCGGCGCCGACGCCGACGCCGAGCAGGCCGACACTGGCCGACGCTCCAGGTGAGAGCCGAGCCGACCGGCACGCACTGACGCGCGCGCTAGTGGTGAGCCACGACGTTGTACGCGTGACATGTGCTTGCAGCACACAAGTTTATGTCCTCAGTTTGGGGCTGTTGATGTAGCGAGTGCTGCTGCTGTTAAGGCAAGTGTTGAATGCTATGGCTGCTGGCTGCAATTCCCGTGAGTGGAAACTAAGCTGGGCGTCCGCTCAAAGTCGTCTGGGGTGCTGAACTGGGATTGTGATTGGTCCGCACCGCGAGCCTGTTATGTGGCGTTATTCTCGAGTGGCGTTCTCTGCTCTGTGTTCTCCTCTTCCTCTCGCCACCTTTACTTACTTTACTTTCTCTCCCATGTCAAAGCAGGTCCGTTCGCATACCCCGTGACATGTGCCGTTTCCGTCCCGCCTGCCAGTCTGCCGGACATCCAGACCAGGTGGAGTCGCTGGTCCAGCTGTGCTCCAGCCTCTCGGACAAGATGGACGCGGCTCTGCCGGCGTGCGGCCAGCAGCGGCAGCTCGCCGACGGCGGTGCCGGTGACGCTCAGACCAGGTCAGCGCCGCTCGAGCCGAACTGGGTCCGGCGTGGCCGCGCCGTACCGCCGTCGGAGTCACTGCGGTGACGTGCCGCGACCCCAGGGCGCAGCGCGCGGACGCTGCGCAGGGTCTGGGAACGGCCGTGCTGTGAGCGGCGGCGGGAACATGGACAGGGAGAGGGGGTTCGCGAGGCATCCAATCTTGTTATTAGGTGGTAGAGGGCAGTGCAGCTGATGAAGCGTTCGCCGAGGCGTGAGCTCGAGCCGAATGTGGTGGTTTCCTGATTGCAGCTCGTCCGTGTGTGTCGACCCGACGCCGCTCCTTGCCGGTTGGTTCGGGCACGGGACGCAGGCTGGTCGCTCCTGATCCGTACCTGCTGACCTGACGCGGTCCGTTGACGCTGGCGCGGTCAGCCGGTTACAGACCTAGCTCCGCCCGTCCCGTGTCGGCTGGCCAGACCCCGGCCCGACTTTACTAGGTCTGGGATGGTCGCTGCCCCATGTCTGCTGACCTGACACCGCCCCTTCCCCATTTCCAGTTCACAGATGGTCGCTCCCCCGTGTGGCGTCGCTCTGACGCCGCCCCTGCCCCGCCGCCAGGTCGCAGGCGGAGGCCGACGGCGACGCGCCCGTCTCGCTGGTTGCGCCGCGCGCCGCGCCGACGCGCCGGTGATCGCGCTCAACCGCGAGTCCGACTTCCCCGACGGCTCTTGGCTGGGCGACGCGGCCAACCCGCACATGCGCGTCCGCTGCAAGATCCACCCGCTGTGAGTCGGCCGTGGGGCGCCCGCGCGCGGCGCCGGCCGGGCGGCGCGGCACCGCGGCTGCGCCGGGGCTGACGTGCGCCAGGGGGCAGCGTTTCGGCGGGAGTTGCTGTTGGTCAGGCGCGCGCTGTGCTGGCGTTACCACCCTGGGGCCGTGTGTCGGACTCGGGAGGCGCCCTTGACGAGCGTCTGTGCTGGCATTACCACCTTGGGCCGTGTGTCGGACTTGGAAGGCGCCCTTGACGAGCGTCGCCCGTCGGATCGCAGCCTGGACACTGGGCCTGCTGCCTCAGCATGTATACTTCGGAAGCGTATTTGTGTAAACCTATGGACTAGACAGCAGACCGGGCCGCGCGGATCGAGCCGCAGTAGAGACGCTCGGCGGCGCGTCCCGGTGACCGCTGCCGCCGCTGTGGCGCGAGCGTCTGCTGAGCGGCGGCGCCCGTTCCAGCGAGATGACGCGGCTGTCGCGGCACTGCGTGTCGGCCGAGAAGCTGGCCGTCACGCTGCTGGACCACCTGTTCCCGCGCGAGGTGCTGGCGGAGTCGAACATCTCGGGCCGCGGCCGGCACTGCAAGAAACAGCTCGACCCGCTCATGGTGAGCGGCCGGCACAGCGGCGCCGCCGGCCGCTCTGTCTCTCTGTATTTGGGTCTGTGCCCCCGGCTGTGTATCTGTCTCTGCCTCTGCCCTGGCTGTGTCTCTGTCGCTTTTCTGTGTCTCTGTATTTGGCTGTGTCTGTGTCTGTCTCTGTCTCTGTCTCTGTCTCTCTATCTCTCCTCTGGCTGTCTCTGTCTCTGCCTCTGGATGTGTCTCTGTCGCTGCCTCTGGCTGTCTCTGTCGCTTTTCTGTGTCTCCGCCTCTGGCTGTGTTTCTGTCTCGGGCTCTCTGTCTCTGTCCCTGCCTCTGGCTGTATCTCTGTCTCTGGCTCTGTGCGTCTGCCTCTGGATGTGTCTCTGTGTCTCTGCCTCTGGATGTGTCTCTGTCTCTGTCTGTCTCTGTCTCCATATCTGTGCCTCTGACTGTGTCTCTGTCTCGTTGTCTTTGTGCTTTCTGCCTCTGGCTGTGTTTCTGTATCTGTCCCTCTGTCTCTGTCTCTGCCTCTGGCTGTGTCTCTGTGTCTTTCTCTGTCTCTGTCTCTGCCTCTGGATGTGGCCTCTGTCTCTGTCTGTCGCTGCCTCTGGCTGTGTCTGGCTCTCTGTCTCTGTCCCGGCGTCCTGCCTCTTTATCTCTGCCTCTGGCTGTCTCTCTGTCTGTGTTTTTCAGCATCCTATGTGTGAGGGTCTCACCGCACTGTACTTGTGTTGTGTGCGTGTGTGTCGGCGCCTGCGTGTGTATGCGACCGCACTTGTGTTGTGTGTATTTGTACCTCACTTAGTTAACGTGTCCTGTGGTTTTTGCATTGTGGTTTGGGCATTGTGAGCTGGGCTATGGCGTGCGTGGTGAGTGGGCATTTGGATTCTCCTCTGCTGAGCCAGGCAGCAGTGGCTATAGGAGTCACTGAAAATTTGATTTAGCAAAACTGCAAGTGCAGCTTATGGGATGGCATATTGTGTAGTTCGGCTGCTAAAACATCATTGTATATCAGGACATGCTTTAGAGCGCGCATGTTTTTATGTGAAAAGGGCAGAATCTTCATGTTATTTATCGGGGATTGGTGGCCGGCGTGTGCCGGCGTATGTTTGCTTTGTGCGGGATCGGAAATACTATTCGCGACATATTCTCCGGCTGTGAAAAATAATTATCCACCAGCTTCAGTTTCAGATTTTCGGTCAAAATCTTTAATCGCTGGTATGCTGTGGAAATCGCCCGGAGTGCATGCACCTGCGAGCTGTGGACTGCTGCGTGGACCGAAAGCGTGTTGGGACACTGTGGATTATCTCCCGTTGGCAGTAACTTAAATTCTGGAAATAACCAGCCGCGTTTTACCGCAGCGTTTTACCCAGCTGCGTCTTCCGTCTCAATGCCGGCAGATTTTACGGTATTTACTGTCATCTCGTCACGCATCATAACGTCACGGAGAAGGAGTGGCAAGCGGATCAAGAACAACCTGGACGCCAAGTGCAGGAGCATGTGGAAGCGCAAACAGCGTGGCAAACCGCTCGGCATGGGCAAATACGTCAACAAGCAACCGAGGGTGTGTAGCCCGACGTCGCGCAGTATTGCGTGCTGCTTGTGACCACAATCCGCCTACCTCGTTTGGTAAACGGCATCACTACTTCTCCAGTTTTGTGATGTGATGTTGGTTTTGTGAAATTCCTGCCATCTATGTGGCACTGGTTTTTGCCCAAAGGAAGGCAAAAAGACAGACGGACGGGGCCAACAAAGACTGGACGACTGGATCTGGAAGGTGTTAAAAGCCTCATTAAATAGATTTCCAAAGTCATGATGGCGTCCATTTCGCGAAGAGCATGACTTTGTTATGACCCGGCGACGTTTGTCTCAAGATTAACCAGGGCATCAATGGGAGGAGTTAGAAAGTGGCCTGCGCTGCCTACGCTGTACAAGCCATATCGCGCCGTGTGCCCCTCCCCCAACCCCCCATCCCTCTTACCATCGTCTGGTGGCGGTCACTGACCCTGTGTCCGGGCCGGTGCAGCGGTGGACGTGCGTGGACGAGCCGGCGGCGGCGGTGCAGTCCGGCTCGCCGGGGCTCGTGTTCTCCGACGACGCCGGTATGGTGGTGATGGAGACGATGCCGGTCGGCGACGTCGTGGAGGTCGAGCACGCCGACTACCTCAACACCATGGAGCTGGCCGACTTCAGCAGCGTTAAGGTACGCCCGCGGCTCTCGTCAGGGAGCTGGTGGTTGTGTTGAGGCAGTGGCGGCGATTTTGTTGAGGCAGTGGAGGTGGCCGCGTTGCGGAGCCAATTTGGGTGGGAGCGGAGCTTAGTTTGATCGACTGCGCCGTGTTTGATCGGTGTTATCCTGCCCCGGGTTGGGTTACTGGTGCTGTGGACAGCAACCAGGTATTTTTGGCAATTTTGGATACCGCAGCTGTGCTCCTATCGTAGGAGATTAGACTGTGAGCCTGCGAAACTGAGCCACCCGATGCTGGAGCCTTACCTGTAGTCCCGGTGCTAATTTACGGAAGTGATTAGGGTTTCAGGGTGTTAAAGGGGGGTATGCCACCTTCGTACTTTCACTTGTTGCTAGATCAGACGCGTCCGATTTCACCTCGTGATTGCTAGTTTTCCGAATCCTTCAAATAGCTCAATTTGTATTTAGAGTAGCCGCGCCTGCGGCAGAAAGCTCATTGGACTCCTTGCCGTCACTGTAAAAGTAATGCATTTGATTTGCCTTGCTGTTTCCGGTGGCGTGTTCTATAATGTTTGTAGCACACTAGTCTGTGAGTGTAATTAATTCTATGAAAGTTTGAAACAATTCAGACGAGAAGATGTGCAAACTGAAACTATTATCCCCGCGAATTCAGCGAAACGTTATACTATGGCTTTGATTTCTCCCCTACGGGCCTTCACTAGAGTGATTCTTTTGGAAGCACACTGTGACTTTAGGGAAGGGAGCATCGCATGGTCTGCAGTGACGCACTGGTTCAAAACACGCACACGCGCTGCAAACCAATCCTCTTCACGGTAATTGGCCCTTGCCTAGTGCTGTGCCAATGACAAACGCTCATATATACTGACGTCATTCACACAAACCCGCAGTGTGCGGGTTAGAACAGCCCAAAAGTGGTACCTCTAACCCGTAACACCTGACCACGTCTCCCAGCAGATTCCGCCGTTGTCATGACGACGGCGGTCGCGACAACTGCAGTTATCGTGGATTTGGGATGCTTTCTGATGCTGTCAAGGAAGGAAAGAAGTGTAGTGCTGTTAAAAGTGTTGACAGTGTTTTGGGCCGTAAAATGCTTAGAATTCATGTTCTTATTGTGTCTTGATTGTGCTGCAGTGGCATTACCCAGTGGAATTATTGGATGTAACTGGTCCTGAAGTTTCACAGGAGTATGTCTTTTTTAAATGTGCCCCGAAGGTGTGACTCCCTCAAATCGCGAAGGACATGGAAAGTGAAAGTTTGTGTTTTGGATCTAGCGTAGTATCCAATGGGAGCTATCTCTGAAATGGTCTTCAAAGGCATGTTTTGTTCTGTACTGATGGACTAGTTGCCTGATGTCCGTACTGATGGGCTGTTGCTAATGCATGCAGGCGTTTGTGTTCGCAATGTTTGCGAATGCGCCTGCGTGTTTGGATCAACCTGGTGTCTGTCTGTCTGTGTGCAGGTGGTGCTTGCGCGTCTCAGGATGTTAGCCTTCTGTGTTTGTGCGCGGCAAGCAGTTCTTATAAGTTACGCATGTGTTTGTCTATCCTGTGCACTTGTGTGTCTCCCCTGTGCACATGTGTGTTCACACTGTGTACCTGTGCTTCCCCTGTGCACCTGTGTCTGCCCTGTGTACCTTTGTGTGTACCTTTTGTGCTGGTATTTGTATCCTGTGTATATGTGTGTTCTATCATGTGTACCTGTATGTTTGCCGCGTGCAATTGTGTGTTTACCCTATGTACATGTATATCCACCATGTACACATGCATGTCTATTATGTACACTTGCATGTCTGCCCTGTGGAGATGTGTATCTGCCCTGTGCACCTGTTTATCTGCCCTGTGTGAATGTTTGTATACCCTGTGCACATGTGTGCCTACCCTACACATATGTATGCCTACCTGATTCACATGGATATCTACCTCATATACCTATGTGTCTACCATGTGTACCTGTGAGTGTCCACCCCACCTGTGTGTCTGCCCTGTGCGCATGCCTGTCTGCCCATGCACCGGTGTGTCTCCCCTATGCGTCGCTGTGTCTACCTTATGCACGTGCGTGACCAGCGGTGTCCGTGTGTGCGCGTCAGGTGATACAGACGTCGATGGCCGGCTCTGTCCGACTGCTGGGCGGCGACAGCTCCGACCTCCTGTCCTCCAACAACGTCTCGCTGCACGAGGTACGCCTGCCGTGCCGACCCGTCGTACATGACCACGGGCTCCCCCTGTTGTGGATGGTAACCTTTTTATCTAAAACACGACGCTGTGTTGCTATGCAGTGGTTTGTTTCGCTCAGCGTACGGAAGATGGCATGGAGCGCGGAGGGCGGGGTACCGATAGTGTAGTGGTTACGTTGTACGCCTGGGAAGCCGGAGGTACTGGGTTTGACTCCCGTGGTGCCGCTCCTCCTGTCAAGAGGACAGGCAAGCACGCCGTATTGTCCTGGCAACCAGGTTTGGTAAAGCCCCAATAACATAAACATGGAGGGCACACGGATGCTTAACAGGCAAGCAATCGGAATGTCCCGAATCGCTCCTAGTTGGCCAAAATGTCCGTGCGGTCAGTGTATGAAATTGTGTCAGTTTTTGTGTTACCACTTGCTGCCATCGTTCGTCGGAGCATTACCGTCACGCAAAGTACCAGTGACGGTGCGCTACCGTGGTCAGTCTTTTCCGCCGCTCGCCGTGCTTACGTCGGTGCTGCCGCCTATACCGTCAGGCGAGTGCGCGGGGCGACACCGAGCGGCTGCAGGCGAACAGTCGGCAGTTCCGCGCCGTCATACGCGAGGACCCAATGGACGGCAAGCAGCAGCGGCTCGTGTTCAGCAGCGTCAACGACTAAGGCGCTGCGAGACACCAGCAGGGGGCTGTGGGAGCGGAGACTGGGGGAGACGTCGGCAGGGACCAGGGCCTGGGGACGGGGCGGCTGGAGCGGCCTCTCCGCTCGGCTGAGTGGTCGGTCCAACCGCGCCGCCCTGGGGCGTTATCCGCACGCTTGGTCTGGGGCCACGGGGACTGTTTTTGAAGCACGGTGACCAACCGGGAATTGCTATCAGGGGCCTGCAGATGTCAGTCGTGTCCGGACTTCGCGGGAACGTGGCGGGACGCTGTGAAATCCCGCCTTCGGGGAGATGGCGACGGAGCGTGCCGGAAGCCGCGGCGGCAGACGCGAGCCAGCAGGACATGAGTCGCGCCAGAGCGGCCAGCTCGGGCCGATCGCCGCGCAGCTGCCCGCTTATCCGTATCAAAACCCGTTGGAAAGGTGTCGTCACTGGCTACTGATCCCGATCCCGTGTCTGGAGTCGCCTGTCCCGACCCAGCCCCGGTTACAGCCGGTACCTGAGTGGTGCGGGTCTTGTCCGTCGGCGCCTGGATGTTAGACTAGTTCGTGTCGCCTGGCTGTGTGCCTGTCGTCTGTGGTTGGCGTTCTCTTGCGTAGCGTCGCTGAGCAGGCGCGGGCGGAAAGTCGGTGGCGCCGCCAAATATATCGACACCAGCACTTTCCGACTATCTTGCCACCATCCCGCCACAGTCCACGACAATGCGCCTGGAGAAATGTCTCAACATGAGAAGCAGCAAGATCTTCAGCATCCCTTACGCATGAGCTGCGTCGGGGTGTGGGAAAGAGCGCGGCGCCGACGCGTTTGGCCCCTGGGCCCGGCCGGCGGGCCTAGCTCGGCCTCAGAGAGACCCAGCCGTCTCTGGCGATAGTGGTCTGGCCCCCGGGCGGGCCGGCGGGCCTAGCTCGGCCTCAGAAGGATCCGGCGGTCTCCGGCGATGGTGGTGCGGCCACCACTGGCCCGCTCCGGCCGGCCGCGCGTGAGGCTGATCTGAAGCGGCGGTGCCCCGACTGTGGGCAAAGGAGGTGGGGCGCGGAAGGCGATGCGTACAGCAACCGGTCAAAAGCCGGCTGTTAGTAGCAAGGATACGATAAGGTCTTTGGCCGATCCTTGGTGGAGAACGCCCACACTGCCCGCCCCCATTAAAATCTTGGGCATTTTTGTTCTAGCCTTCCCCTCAAAAAAGGTATGAGAGCTCCGGCAATGCCTCTTCGATCGCACGGTTCGGGGCGCCCGGCGGAGCGTGGACGTCGGGGTGCGGCGTGCAGTGTGCTTGGAGTTCTCGGGCCTTTGATTGCGCGAGAAGGCTGGCTTATGGAATGATGCTGAGCTAGATCCTTTGCGCAGACTTTGTTCCACTCAGAAATCTCAACGGAAGATCATTGGAATTGGGGTGAGTCCATCAAATCCGAATCCTAGGTGAACTTTTGCCACAAATCGGACCCGTTCTGTATTTCCGAGGCACGTCACAGTTCAGCGGAGCCTCCGGCATTGCGGGCTGAACTGGTCAGGTACTGAACCCCGCGCCACTTCGGAGCGAGAGTTCGAGCGTGTATCCATCCGGCGGGACGGGCCGGGCGGTTAGCGGACGCGGCCACCCCGCGGGCCACAGGGTGCCGATTACCGTGCGGCACCCCGCACCTCGCACCCTACACCCCGCCTCCTCTCTGACGGCCGCCGGCGCGTCTAGACGGCGTCTCGCCGACCGTCTGCCCAGGCCGCCACCGGCCGCCGCTCCAGACGCCAAAAAGCCAATCGTCCAATTATAACTTGTCCGGGGCGTTTTTGCCGTCTGCGCCGCCGCCCGACAAAAAGCGCGCGCTGGGCACAAAAAGCGCGCCAGTCGACCGCCGTCTGACACCCAGGTGACCTTGAGCGCGCCGCCGCAGACAGTGGTGAAAAACCGCCGCCGACCCACAAAAAGGCTGTCGGACGCGCGCGCCGCCGGCCCGGATACCGACAGGTCACCCGGGGCAAGTGCGGCGGGGGGGGGGAGGGGGCACTCCACCGCCGCAGGACGGTATCGGGCATTGCTGGCGTCGTCGGGACGGCCGGCGGCCTGCTCGGGCCTCCCTGCGGCGCAAGCCTGGTGCGGACGGCTGTAGCGGCAGCGCTCCAGCCGGCCGCGCGATAAGACTGGGAAACTATCTGGAAGGTCTGATTCTTATCCGTTATCTTAACCGTGATGACGAGGATGATGTGTAAGCATACGTCGAGATAACTAGCAACAAATTATTATAAACACGTATTGATTTATAACACTCGGTGCAATACATTGGGTGAGGCGCGACGTCGTAGGAGCTGCGCGCCAAGTGTTGGGCCTGATGGTCTGGATGATCTGGCGGCCCGCATTGGTTGCTAGCGACAGCGGTTCCAGAGGTCAGGCAGTCTGGGTCAGGGGTCAGGCGCGCACTCAGACAGACCAATTGGATTCCAGTTACCATGGGTCATTGGGCAGCAAAATCTGCTGATCACGGGACGCGTGCAATTGGGGCGAAGCGACGGTGCTCTCCCGCTGTTGGTGAGCGTGCTCACATGGTGTCCGTGATAATGAGCGTTGATTGGCTCTAAAGGCTGGCCTGCGCCCAGTTTTCTAAAAAGAGGTAAGTCGTCGGTGTGGTTAAGCGCGCCCTGCAAGTAACATCGACGCTGACCTAGTCGGCATCGCATTGTGCTCAGGAGGAACCGGCCTATGGTGGCCGCGCGGAAGAAGATAGAAAGCCAAACCTTGATATCGTGAGCGGTAGCTCTTTTGCGACCACATCGTTGACGCCTTTCCCAAACTTCGGACTTCTGGTTCGAGCCTGCGTGGGCGACGAGAGTGGCACCCCTTAAAGAGGGGCAATGGGTCGCACCTGAAGTCGAGCATACGTTAGAAACGTTGAAGTGACACGTGGTTGTCTGCATTGGGCTCAATTTGGCCAACGTCGGTAGAGAAAGAGAGAGAGAGCGAGAGAGAGAGAGAGAGAGAGAGAGAGAGAGAGAGAGGAGAGGAGAGAGAGAGAGAGAGAGAGAGAGAGAGAGAGAGAGAGAAAGAGAGAGGTGTATGTATATAGAAATATGTGCGTGTATCATCTGGCTGATCATATATTTTTATGCATAAATAGAAATGACTAAACCTTAAACAAAAATAAAACCCATCCTCCCGCCATATTCGTGTCTGGTAGTCGTTCTACCCTGTCTGCGACTGCCTTCAACGAGCTGTCCCTGTGCCCCCAAGCAAGCGATCGATATCACCTCGCTCACCGCTCCGCGGTGGCTATGGCTTTCCACTGTACCTCGTGCGACTTCTCCGAAGTTGCACGTGCCGCGCCGGCTTCGGCTTCTTCTGATGCTCGGCTAAGCCAGCCGCCACTCCGGGAGCCCAGCTGGACCTCCCCGACCGTCCCCGTCTTCGGCACGATACCCGTTATCCAGCCCGCTCCCTGACATGCTGGATGTTGTCATCTTTGGCTGTTTTGGGCGCACACACCAGACATGCCGCACCTGCATTGGCGAGCGTGCCCCTCTGACCAGCGGCCTCCATCCCAGCTGTTTGTTCTCCTATCGACAACGCTCGATTGTTGCCGTTTGAGTTATGGCCTCATTGATCATCCTTGTTTGCCGCTGTCGACTGCAGGCTGTCTAGCTTTTTCGTTTCGCCGCCATGCTCCGTTTTATGGGTTTTTGGCTGTTTAGGCCACTGATGCTTGTTTCGCCTCTGCCTGCTGTCATGCGAGTTGCTACTTCCTAGCCGTGCACACGTCAGGGTGCTAGTCTGGTTCGTGAGGCTCGGCTTCAGCCGTCATGACTAAGCGCTGATGGATGCAAAATGAAAGTAGATCTGCTTTTAGCTCGTGACTGGTTCCGGACTATTATGACGCAGGCACCTGTCTGTGCACTGCAGGAGATGGACGTGCCCAGATTCTTGCCATTGTTCTGTTTTTGTTCTGAAACGATGCAAGTGATTTCCAGTGCATTTGTTGCGCCAAGCCAAACATACCATAGCGAGAATATTGCCGACTTTTGCTGGGTTTCGTCTGGTCTACGGCACGGTAGCTCTGACATTCTAAAGCAGTACTGCAGTGCAGGTGCCATAACTCAGTACTGACCTGTCGTAGTCGCTTCTCGTTTCATTTCGTATTTCACCGAAATCGCTCGAGCCAAAGCGTTCCAGTTCCGTTTCCCTTGGAGCAAACCCACAATTGTGATTCCGAAAAGATGGTTTACACCCCCATCGAATGTGAAACAGCCAAATTACGGCCACTTGGCGTATTCTAAGAGTTCTTAGCGGTGTCATTTAAAGCGCTGAACAATTCTAGTACTGTTGCAGGCTGCATCGTTGCAGGCTGCAGGCTGTAGGTGCAGGTTATATGCAAGTAAAACTGTATAACATTTGCAGCGTACAGAGTAGTTTTTTGTCAAGAACTGTGTACATCTCTAACTGAGAAATGATTGTCTATGAGCAAGCCCTCAGAGAGGTTAGATCTCAATGGTGACTAACCTATATATTCTCTTCATCCTGTGGATGATCTTTCCAGTCCCAAAAAGTCTAAGATAACCAAACCAAATCCAGCATATCGATCAAAGGGCGTTGGAGATGCCTTTTGATTGTGTTGTCAACTTTTGTACGTGAGAGGCGTTGCAAAGCTGCAGCCTGCTCGAGGTTTATCTTTTGTTCTTTTCCAGTGCGCATTATCTGCTTGCAGTTATCTATACTGCCATCAGGCTTCCAACCACAGGCGGCCGCACCAGAGGGAAGGGACGAGGCCTTACCCCTCCAGCATTCGTGAACTCAAACGCCACGTCAACAGCGCTGCACGGAAAGCACAGAACAGCACGCCCTCTACCCCTGCAACCCTTTGTCTCCTCCAGTCTCGGCTCGGCGTTGACGCCTGCGTTCGCACCGAATAAGGCACCCGCCGCTGCAACCCTTGCGGGTGCCGTAATGGCGCCATGATGACGGCATTTGCCCGCAAACTGGAACCCGGCAGTGCCGGCAGAACCCGGACACCTGTGGGCGGACACGCCCCCCCCCCCGCACCCGCCTGTCCGCCAGTGCCATGAATAGAGAAACATCCCCCCCATGTGCGGGTCATTGACAGACCGCAGCTACGTAAAGGCGGTGGAGTTCCCGGAAAGTACATCGCGTGACATATTTATGCACCGTCTGAGGCTGAAATGACGTCATGCAAGGTGAATCGGTCGCTGGAACGAAGAGAATGGCTGTGTTGTGGTTTGGAGTTCAAATATGAGACATGCGGCAAAGGTCACTGTGACGGCGAACTGGCGCCGAAGATATTAGTTCGTTTTTAGTTAGCATTTTAATCGCGTCAGAAGCATTCATGTTCCAGTGTTTTGTCATCAGTGAGCTTTGATGGGATCCAGTGTGATTGCAAGTGGACCGTTTCGGATCGGTTCAGAACTCCGCTTCCCAAGTTGTTTCAATTTCAGCCAAACGGTTCTGGAGGTAACGATTTTTTTCGAACGGATTCTTGACACCAGCCGCACCTGTACTGGAGAGGGTTAACCGCTGGGGGCTGCCGTAAGCGGATTTGGTTCCCGAAATGGAGTAAATCCTGGGTACACTACTGCCACTACCAAAGTGAAACCCCACCTTACTGACCACACCACCATGTTGGCATCGCCTGTTGAATGCAGTGGTGCCCCTGGACGGCACCCACATGCAATGTTTCACGCCCTGTGACAGTGGACCGCAGCGAATATTCCATACGTACCCTGGACCTGCGCCTGCGAAGAAGTAAGGCGGTGAAGGGATCCTAAAAAACAGGAACGTCACAAGGTAATCACGAACTCCGGGACTATAAGCTACAGCATTCGGATGCCAGCTGGCATCGCGGAAGGTTGGCGAGCTCAGACCAGCAGCCATACGATGTTCTGTTTACCCAGAGGCAGCTGCAAGGCCTGAACCGGGTGGAATGTTCGTGAAGGGATCGATGGCCATGATAAGAGCACGCAGCAAGCCGAAGACCGGGTCTCAATGTTACAGTTTTTTTAACGTAGTTTTTCTTACCAGCAATAGACTCAGAAAGACGCTTGCTTCTTGTGTTGAGCAGGAATGATATGCGATGTTTTTAACCTAAGCCCGTTAGCATATACCAATCAAGATGTTGACATTAAGTGACAAGATATGACGAAAAATCTTACTTATCATTGTCGATATACTTCTCAGAAAAAGCTCCCCTAAACAACACAACTTCTCTGTTTAGTAAATATGCTCCTCAGTACGTCATTCCTTGATTGCGCCATCGTTGCTTGCACATTGATTGAGGGCTAACTGACGGCCGTTACATTTCGAAATCGTGCTCATGAATGCCAGATATGAACGATTCGACAATCCTATTTTTTATTGGCCTTGATCGTCGCATGGCTAATGGAGTTGCAGGATTCGAATGACGTTATTATGCCGTCATGGATGCGTGGGTGGCCTTGGAATAGTCCCTCACCAAAATAGCTTGGACATCTTCGCGAGCGTGAAGCTTAGTAACTAGAGTGGCTTAGGTCTTAATGGCAGGACTGCGAACTGCGCCGAATGATCTTCAAGATGGCTTTTCAGTTAAAAACCCCATACAAATGTGGAACATTCCTATAAAAAGACCCTCGATCGAGTGGTATTTCCCGAGGGCGCGGCCTCACCTCATGTCCGCGGAGTAGTCCTATGACTCACCGAACCCAAGTACCATCAGCACTGCCCTTACGTGTGCACATGTGCCACCTAGGGAGCGTGGCAGCACGTTTGCGTGTGGTCAAGACTGTCCCTCAAGGGAATCAGAAAAATTAAACCTCCGCTGCGTACGTAGTGTGCACCGCGTACATTTGTACTGCAGCGTGCTTGAAGGCACCCTGTCAGAAAAAGGCCCAGTGGGGCACCATTCCTTGTTTTAAAGGCATGATAACAGTGCTCAGAAACTCATATGCCAATCAGGGGCCTGGCGTAATAGTGCTAATGGCGAGGTGACCCCGAAAGAAGACTAAGAAGCAATCAGAACACCTGGAAGGTCATGAAGTGACGAGGAGACCAGGCGGATATGTAATGTGAGGGACTGTGGCATAGGGTTTTACAAGGATGCAACCACTAAAATATCATTTCTGAATGGAATGCTTAGAAGTACACCACTTTTTCCTGATTCGTGCGGTGCTGCTCTGTTACCAGTTGTTTGGCATGCATCGGTGACGCGAGCAGGGGGAGGACAGGGGGCACATGCCACCTCCCCTTCCCTAAAGCTTCTGAGTGTCCCCTCCAAACCTCTCCGGCAATTAAGTGCCCGAAAGGCCCGCCGGAGATTGCATTAAGGGCCCCCGGCCCGCAGGGTCGGGCACTCCAATGCTAGCAGATGGCCCCTTGCGCCAAACGGGGCCTCCAGAAGGATGCATCATATCACAGTGGTACTCTCCCGGGCGCGGGAGGCCTCGAGAGACCCTTCGGGCCCCTCCGCGAGCCCCGTCAAGCACGGCTTCTGGTGGCTTAGGAACGCTTGCCGACAAAGGACCCATTGTTAGGCGCCGTGGGCTCGGTGACCGACACCCTCATTGCTTCGGGGGCCCCGACCGATACAAATCACGGGCCCAGCCTCGCTCGTGCTTGGGAAATGCACCCCCAGGGCTCAGACCGACACGGAGCCGACTGCTCGGTGCAGGCAATCTCTTGCCAAAATAAGGGACCACATAGTCCCATGGGTTTCCAATCGATACAACAGATCCTCTGACTGGCATTTGAGCCACGGCCCTTTTGGCGAGGAGGCCGTCTTTATTGTGTCCTACGTCCAGTGATTCCGGCTCTTCTGTCCCTTCAGCCTTCTAGCCGGGTCCTTGATCTTTGGTCCGGAGGGGCCCCTCGGTCCCTCTCCGGGCCTCGTCAAATAAAGCTCGTGACGGGTTCGGGGCCACTTGCCGACACATGACTCCTGTTAGGCGCTGTGAGCATCTGGCAGACACAGGGGACCCAATCACCAGGGCCCAGACCTATGTAAATCGTGGACCCCGGCCTCGCTCCTGCTTGGGGAATGGGCCCCCAAGGTTCAGGCTGACACGGAGTCCAACTGTTCGGTGTTGGTGGTCTGTGGCCGACATAGACGCCCGCGTTGTCTCAGGGGCCCTTAATCGGCGTGAGAGGCCCTCTGGCTGATATTTCAGGCCACGTCCCGTAGGGCCGTGATCTTTTATGTGACTTACAGCCAGCACTTCGGGTCTCTATGCTCACCAATCGGGCTATTGGTCGTCTGTTCCGGTGGGTCCCCAGGGCCGCTCTTCGGGCCTCATTGAATACTGTCATTGGTCGACTCGGGGTCTCTTGCCAACACGGGAGCCCTGCTAGGCACCGTGCGCCCCTGGTAGATGCAGGAGCCCCAGCCAGCATGAGTCGCTGGCCGCAGCTTCGTCACCGCTGGGAAGTGGGTCCTCATGCCAACACTGACGCGGCGCCGACCGTGGTCCCGGTGGTGCCTGCCCGACATATAGTCTCTTATCGACTCAGGGAGTCCCGAACGGCGCAAAAGGCCCTCTGACTGTCATCTAAGGGCCCGTCCTAGCAGGCCGGGGCCCCTGAAGAAGACTGGCCAGCCCTTCGTGCTCTTAGGCCCTCCAATCGGGCCCTTGATCGTCAGTCACGGTAGACCCCCCCAGTCTCTCTCCCGGCCTTCTCGAACAATGCCCCTGGCCGACTCGATGCCCCCTGAATACGATCTCCGCCCGGCTCTCCAATCGAGCCCTCAATCGTCGGTCCCGAGAGGCCGTTTGGACCAGTCGGAACCC
This sequence comes from Pollicipes pollicipes, assembly GCF_011947565.3. Lineage (NCBI taxonomy): Eukaryota > Metazoa > Arthropoda > Thecostraca > Pollicipedomorpha > Pollicipedidae > Pollicipes > Pollicipes pollicipes. The sequence goes on from NW_023596818.1 coordinate 12,147,423, forward strand.
GAGGGGAGGACACGTACCCTGGCGCGTAGCCCGAGCCTTGGCAAGGAGGCATATGGTTTAAAAAGGGCCCCTTGACAGTAAAAGACCACCAAAAATCATCGCATACGGCGCATTTGTTAATGGGGGCAAGTTTACCTTTGATATTCTTCATGTTTACCTCCTTTAGCTGAAACAGAAACTAGAAGCTGCCGCGAGATGAATTCTGTCTGAATTTCATGGTAAAAAAAAACTGAAGATATCATGGGTTAGACGACAGCATAACAGAAATCATCAGCGTTCTTAATTTTACAGTGGTCTAGTGGACTCTTCTTAAAGCGATAAAACTCACATTTTTTTGTCAGAATATTTATCTGGGTTGTCAAGGATATTAGGGACTCGACAAAGGTAGGTCGAAATTGGTCATTTGGTCAAATTGGTCAAATCGAAACAATTTGTAAGGCATGGCTAAGCCTTGCTTTTCCAGAAATGTTCAACATTCAGTCAGAACTGATTAGTGATGCAACTTAGGTAACGTAGTTTTGAGCATGCGCGCTTAAACATTTTGGCAACAAAAACCTCGATGCCGGGCGTTGCAGTCTCCCTGGGCCACGCGACGTTGACATTGCGGGAAACGCGTTGCCGTGGTCAACGGTTGGACAAAAATGAAGACGCGTTTGAAAGAAGTGACGTTTTACACTTCAGGACATGAAATCGTACACTTAGATGATATCTCAAAGTATCTTTCAGCAGTGCCATTATCAGATTGATCATAAGAATGGATTGGCTTTTACACGAAGTAGTGCTGCAATCTGGAAATGGAACTGAAAAAGTAAAGGCAGAATCTCTATTTTTCGTGTCGCTGTAACTGCTAATCTGCCTAGAGCACAGCCTCAAAGTTTTAAAAAGATGCGCCCAGTCTCATCTTTGCCAGCAACAACTAAGTTTGAAAAAAACGTTTGGAACGAGTATTTTACGACAGCCGGCCTCGCACGCACAACGCCTGCCGTCTATTGTTATTTGCAATGACCAACGCCGTTCAGTTTTTACGAAAACTGCAACCCGGGCCATCGATGCCCTTGCTTCCGGGATTGCGAGCGCGCAGGCTCAAACCTTTTGGTGCAATTCGCAACACTATCCGATTATCAGAAAGGCTAAGAATTTTCAGACAGATATGGGATGACCTTGTCCGATTTTGAACTCAGTTCATGTTCAGTTCAACGCTAATGAGACCCCTTATTTCCAGGGAAGAAGCCCGTTGAGTAGAACTTTAGGGGACACACTATTGTTCCCGATCAAGGGCTGAAGGGCTGGTCAGTCCCACCGCGGGGCGTCTTCCGGCTGTCATTCTGGAGACGCAGGGCGGGATCCCCTGGCCGATACGGAGGCCCTTAGAGGGATACATCAGATCGCACTGGTCCCTTCCCTGACAGAGGTCCTCTCATTGACACTTGAGATCACGACCCTAAGGGCGGGAGTTCGTAATGTGACTTATGGCCAGCCCTTTGGGCCCTGCAGCCCCCCAAACAAACCCTTGATCTGTGGTCTTAAGAGACTCTTCGGCCCCTCCTCGGGTTCCCTCAACACCGCTCCTGGCCGACTCGGGTCCACTTGCCGTTACATGACACCTGGTGGGCACTGTGGCCCCTGAACGACACAGGAGCCCCTTATTGTGTCAGTGACCCCGAACATTGCAAATCACTGGTACCGGCCTCGTTCCTGCTTGTGGAATGGGTTTCATTGGCTCAGACGGACATGGAGCCGGCTGTTTGGCTCCGTGTGGAGGCTCTATATAATAGGGATAGAAACCCCTAATAGAAAACCCTAATAGAAACCCTCTGACTGGCATGTCAGCTCACGGCAGTAAGGATTGGAGACCGGGTCCGAGTCCAATCGGACCTGCAATTCCGAGTCCAATCCCGTCGGGCCGCCCAGCCACTCTTCGCGACTCACCAAACACTGCCCTTGGTTGACTCAGGGTCCCTTGCGAGCACGGTACCCTCTGTTGGGCGCTATGAGCCCCTGACAGGTACACGGTACCCGACCGGCCTCTGAATAGAACTCCGACCAGCCCTTCGTGTCCTTTGACCCGCCAATCAGACCCTTAATGGTCGGACTCGATGAGCCCTCTAGGCTCTTCGAGCCTCCCCGAACACTGCCTTTGGCCGACTCGGGGCCCCTTGCCAACACAGGGACCCCGCTAGTGGTTGCGGGGCCTGGACCAACGTTAATCGTTGACTCCGGCTTTGTCCCTGTTTGAAAAATGGTTCTTCAGGTCCGTGCCGCCACGGAGCGGACTGTGCGTTACTGATGGTGTCTGATCGACATACGTGCCCTTATGGACTCAGGGGTTTTAATCAGCATGCAGGACCCTGTCTGTCTGGCATTGGAGTGCCCGGCTGTGGAGGCCGGGGCATCTGAATACGACCTCCGGCCAGCCTTTTGAGCCTTTCGGGCCGTCAAATTGAGTCATTAATCACAAGCCCCGAGGGACCCGAAGGGCTCCTCGGAAACTGAGCAGGGGGCACGTGCCCCTTGTGCCCCCCCCCCCCCCCCCGCCCCTCTTCCTGCGCCACTGCACGTTCCCGTGTTCTCCTGCCTGTACCACTGCCCTGGGTCCTGAAATGGAACAATTGGGACGGAAATGGTACATGCTTACATATTCAGCATCACTTGTACTGCTTCCCTGAAACATGGGAGCACTTCTGGGCCTTAGTGTCGCAGTGGTCAGCTGAACAGGCTGTCAAAAAAGGTGATATTGTCTGTTCGGTCTTCGTTGCAGATAAAATGCAAATTTCCGCATAAACGCCCTGTCGTCCCCAGAAAAGTAGCTTTGTGGACCTGTCTTGGTCCGCCCGATCCGACCAAGGCCCAGCGAAGCGAAGAACCCAGTGGTAGTCAATGGCTACCTAAAATTCGGAGGTCGATGATTGCAACTACAAAAACACCGTACGCGGTTTGAATTCAGGCATCCGGGACTGTCACACGACTGGGAAAATAAAATTGTAAAGATCGGCAAGGCGTGCTCACCGCGGTTGGAGCGTTCCCGCGTTGTCGTCAGACACCATGGATTCGCACAGCAAACCGTTTAGCGGTTGCGAGAAGGTCAGAAGTCGCGAAACATCTGGGAGCGAGCCAGACAGCCCACGGCCGGCGAACACGGCTCAGTCGAGGCGGTCCGGCCACGCCGGTCGACCGGAGCAGCCTGTATGACGAGCGGGCCCCGAGCAGGCCTGGCACCGCCGGACGCCTCGGCGGGTCAGCTGCCGCGCCCCGATCACGCACGAGCCGCTGCCCCATCGACCCAGCCAAGGCTACTGGACCCACCCACACCCAAGCCCAGGCGAAGCGATTGGCTGTGTTCTTTCTCTCTCGTCAGAGGGCGTCGGTTCTGTGACGTCGCGACGCCGCTGAGACCATATGATCCGCTTCTAGCAGCGTTCTTCAGCCTGACGCAACGTTCAGACTGCACATTCCGCACGTTTATCAAGTGGGGATTGCAACATTTGCATGGTACTGCAATGCTGCAGGAAAAACACGCCTGCCCAAACAGCTTGCATGCAAGTATCTACAACGAGACGATCATGTCGCAAAGATCAAGGTTCGTCAAAAGCACGACCCGGCCCAGTCTGGCCTGCGGTAGGCCTTTTGTACTGTAGGCCAGCAGACCAGCGGCGGCAGCAGAAGCCAGCAGCAGCAGAGGCCAGCAGTATTTTGATACCGTTATCAAAGTAAATCACTGTAAGCTCTCGCTGATTTAAGCAAATTTCAGCGGAAAAAATTGCCAGCACATGGGTGAAGCCAAGGAACGAACAATGAAAAATAATTAGTGAATCAACGCATTTCAATGAGTTCATTGAAAATCTGTGTCATTACGGAATAAAATGTCGGGCTCAGCGTTGGCAGACGCTCCACTGTAGCTGTTGCTTCAGAAGGGCCCGCCAGGTTTTGTCAGCGGCCCTTTCCATTCCATTCATTTTCCACAAAAACATTTTGCACGCAAGTCGTTCAGAAATGAAAACATATGTGAGTAAAGGGCAGATATAACCTGCCCAGAAAGATGCACGTGATATCGTTTTGGTGCGCAGTCATTAACAAATTACGTGGTTCATTCACACTGACTGAACCAATTTTGCAGCACATATACCAACAAAACGTTGCACTCAGCTGTATTAAGTAAATATATCAGTACAAACTGAAACCGATCGCGGCGATGGGCCTAACGAGGCAAGTCAGCCGGGGTGGATGATTGCGTTCATACAACAGATGGCAGCGGCCCATTGGGCCAGAGCCGGACTGACCGAAAGTCCCCATGAACCATTGACTGACAGAAAGTTTCATCCGCGGCTTCATCAAACGACAAACAGCTTGACCATGCCATGTACCCAGCCAGTAGCATCGCGAGAAGACGGCAGCAAACAGACTTAGCCATGGCGACCAGTTTTCATTCATTTTATTTTTATTTGATTAATTGACTTCTTTGAGGTTGAGGCCGCCGAGTGGTGGTAGGAAGATCTACGTCGTTTCAAACCACACACACACATTCACGCATGCGTCAGCACTGACCACGGGCGGCTATTCCCTTCGGCCTTCTTGGTCCACTGACCCTGCGAGAGTATGGCGTAGCTGCGCCGGCCAGCTCCCTCCTGCCACTCACGGCAGCATCGCCCTGCTCTTGGCGCTCGCCGCCACGCCCCGCCCAGCCCGACCCCGGCAGGCCCGGCCTCGGGCCGCAGCCGGCCCATTGTCCCGGGTCTGCGTCGGCCGTCGCCGTCGCCGATACAGCGCCCGCAGCGCCGACACGGTGTCTGAGCGCCCGTCGGCGCCGCTCGGCGCCCGCGGAGGCGCGCTCCGGCGGCCGCAGCGCTCCCACACCGGCGCCGCCGGCCGCGGCCACCGGCACGTGACGCGGCACGTGGCGCGGCGGAGTCCGCCATACAAGCAGGGCGTCGTTTCTAGCCTTTAATACACCAGTCGTGCGGTACGGAGAGGCCAGCTGCCGACACTGCGAGACGCCCGAGGGTTGAAAGACAGAGGGGAGCAGGGGTCACGCACGCGCAGGCCGGCGGCGCCGCGACCGGCCGCGGCCGCGCCGTCCTGCTCGGGGGCGGCTCGCCAGCCCCGCCCCGTCTACGAGGCGCACAGGCCGGTGAGTACACGGACAATTGGGTGCTTGATTAGAAGTGAGGCTGGTCACGTCTGTTCGACTGGAGGCGGCCCTGCGACCTGGGCCTGATTTCCTGAGACGACACTGCGGAGCGGGGCGCTCCTAATCGCAACGCGTTTATATACGGGCCAAAACCAGGCAGATTTTGAATCAGGTCTCGGTCTTTGAGTTATGTATGAATGATCCGTTTCCGCAAAACCGTCACTTTGGAGTGCACGTCCGTCCGTCGCGACTTAGAAGCGTACCTGCTCACAGTTTTGTTTGACGAAAGCAGGCCCAGGTCTGCTGAGCTAATCCCATCGCCGGCCCACGCGTCGTGGGAACCCGCTGGCATGACACGGGGCACGCGCACAATATACGCAGACACGCAGACATTCGCGGTTCTCTTTATCACATGTATTATATATATTTATCAAATATATAATCTTCCTCCAGCATGCCCGCCGTACGAGGTGCACACGGACAGCGGTCTGGTCAGGAGACGCGTGCCTATGATACAGGCGGGGCTGCCGGGCGGGCTGCACCCGCTGGCTCGCCCTATCACATGTCGCCCGGCCCGCCCCTGGCCCTGGAAGAGAGCGCGCGAGCGCGCCGATGAAAGACGGGAGCGGGAGCCGGGCTTTCTCCCGCGGGGCACGCGCAGTGCCGTCCGCGTCACGGACGGCACGCGCGGCCCGGCCACGAGCGCACCGCCGGAACGCCGAGCGCCAGGCGTCGATATCACGGGTGGGACGCGCGCCGCCGCCCCGGAAATCACGGTCGAGCAGCGGGCGCGGCGCTCGGTCGGCGGCGGGGCTCCCCGGCGCCGCCGGCACCGGCGCGCCACTTCTATCTCGCCGCGCGTCCCGGCGCGTCACCACTATCGCCACTGACACGGCGCTGCCGGCGTCACCGCGGCGCCCGCCGCCGCCGCGCCCCGCGACGGCGGCGGCGGCGGCGGCGGCGCGTCCCAGTTCACGGCCGCGGCGTCCGCGGCCGCCGGTGGCGCCACGGCGCGGCAGCCGAGCACGCGCACGCCGCTGAGTCGCGTGCCGCCGTCGTTGCTGTACTGCAGCAGCTGCGCGGCGGCCGCCGGCGGCGGCGGCGGCGGCGGCGGCGGAGGTGGCGGCGGTCGCGGCGGCGCGCATCGGCCATGACGGGGCACCACTACAGTCAGCGGCCAGGCGCCGGCTATCACAGGAGTGGGCTTGGCGGCGGCCGGCGGCACTAGCAGGCGGGCGGAGAGCGCCGGCCGCGCCGCCGCCGGCCCGCTCGTCCGCAGCTCGCGCGAGTACACTGTCCGGTTGGGCGGCGGCCGGATGCAGGCCTCGTAGATCTCCCTCTCCTGGAAAAGATGCACAGTGTCAGCGGCCGCGGAGGCGCGCGGGCCACTCGGTGCAGACGCGGAGACCCCCGACACACCCCAAATGAGGAGTATGTCGGAACAAGTCGGCCGCGGCCACGCTGCCAGAACGGGAACATTTTATTATATAAAGTATGTAATCCAACGGCAAATGTCAAAATTACCCTAATTCCTGAGACTTTCGGTGCGGTAGGGGCCACACCTGCCATATCGCGTTACTCACCCAAAACTGCGCGCCGGCGGCCGACGGACCAGCACGGCCCGGCCGGGGACAAAGACGCGCGCCGCACGCAGACCGGCCGCGAAGGACGAACGCGCATGCGTGGGGAAGGGGAGGGGCGAAGCGCGCCGCAGCGCCACTCAGCGCACGAGGGCGACGGCTCGCTGCGAGCCACCGGACGGGTTACGCTCTCGGCGCCGGCGAATCATGGGAGCAGCTCAGATTTACACGCGCGATAAATCGCGACGCCGAACAAAGCGGTTGCACGGTCGGCGACGCGGCGCGGCCTCGAAGCGGACCGGCGGCGGCCGCTGCGCCGGGCTGCAGAGCGAGAACGCACCCGCGCCGCGCGCCGGCCGCCACTCTCCGGCCACACAAGTGCCGCCCACAGCGCCAGCCCTTCTCGCCGCCGCGACCCACGCGCTGACACCTAGCCGCCCTCGATGTGACGCGGCTCCCGTCTACCGCCGCGCCGGCGGAGCTCCTGCCGCCGGCGGTTCGACGGCGGCGGCGGCTGACGGCACCCATCCGACACCTGCCTCTCAGCTGACGCCGGCCCGCCGGCTTCCCGGGTCCCGATCCGGGGCCGCGCGTGCTCGGCCCGGCCGACCGCCGCTCCCCATAATTGGGCATCGCCTGTGTACGGCCACCAGCAATGCAAACAAACAGGCTGCTGCGGTCCGGCCGCCAGGCGCCGACGGGCGGGCGGCGGCGGCAGGCCGCGGCATGGTCTGCGGAGCGCCGCCGAACCCATCGGCCCTCCCAGCCACACGGCCGGGCTCTGTCAGCCAGGAGTCGTCAGCTGCAGCGATCGGGAGCAGCAGCTGCTCCAGCAGCAGCCGCAGCAGCTCCTGCGGCCGCGCTCCCGGGGCGCCGACAGCGCTTCCGCCGGCGGTGGTCGCATGCGCGCTACAGGTTGCACTTGCATGGAGCGGCGTTATTGAACCGCGGAAGACATGGCTCTACGGCACACCAATGCACGTGCGGATGGCTCTAGCTTGCTGCGAACCGCCGGTGACGCGCGCCAACCACCTGCGCGCTGCACGGCATCGGAGGATTGCCTATCGTCGGCGCACGCGCTCCTGCGGTGGCGTGACGGGCGACCACGTCACAGACAAGCAGCTAAGCCCCAATGGCAGGAACTGCAGCCGTGTGATGTGTCTGTCTGTGACGTCACAGGCAAGCACTCAGGGTCACTGACTGCCTTGCCGGTGAGGCATGGGCTTCTGCACGGCTCGCTCTCTTAACCCGCCGGGCCTGTTTCTGTAGTCGCGATGATGCGATCTCGGTGGTGTGAGATGAAGCGTACCGCGTGCCACGGCAAGGGGTGTAGTGTCATATTCAGTTGGAGAGGGGGTTTAAGTGTTCCGCTGTCCGACTTAAGAGAAGAAAATGGACCAGATGCAAAAAACAAAATCCGTTTTTGACGGATCTTTGGGGTGAATTTAGCCATTTGCCCTAGGTTAGCAGCGTATGTTGCGAAGCCACACGCCTGAATCGGCGAACCAGTCCTCAACCACCCGCCAGCGTAGCGCGAGCGCGTGTGCGGACATCGGTCAGCGGTCCCTGCTCCGCGGGGAGCGGCTTTTCTCGGCCGGCGCCGCCAGAGGAGCGTGCCGCCCTCGGCCGGTGGCGCCCGAGCTCCAGGCAGACTGAACGGTACCGAGCTCCGCGTGCATCGATCGCGCTCACGCCAAGTCGCGTGAAGACTCCGGCGGGCGCGGCACCGCCCCGTCTGAGGCGGCCGCGCCGGGGCTGAGGCCAGGACGGCGGCCGTGGAGGGGGGGGGGGGGGGGGGGTCGCCGCGGGCCGCCCCCGAGCGGAGCCACGCCTCGGCCCCTGCCGCCCCGTGCCGTCCCGACGGCGACCATCCCCGCGGCCGCCGGTGATGGCGCTCTGGCGTGCGGCGCCGGCGCCCTCGCCCCGGAGGGGTGCGCCCCGCCACCGGATGGAGCGGCCCGGTCAGCGGGCCAGCTCTGCTCTGCCGTGGACAGTCGTGACAGGGTGACAGGCTGATATGTGGCGCCCGCGACCGGCTCAAAGCGGCTGGACGTAAACAGAAATTTACCACGAACATTTGTGTGGCGTCATTAAAAGCCCTCCGCTGACAGGAATGAGGCTGACATTGATCCTTTGTTGGTAAACCATCGTTCCATTCGGCCGAGCGATGCGAGCCCGTTTCCAGCGCCGCTGATCAATCGATCACTGGCGTATATCTGTTTTCGAGCAGCTTCCTCTGCAACGGAAGTGGTTCTCCGCATTTCTCCCGCCGGGTTACGCCACTGCCGCCCCGCCCTTCGCGCGAACCTTCACCACGGGGTCGGCGGCGGCTTGACCTCGCCCGCGTCCAACCTCAGCCTTATTTCTCGCATCTTTATGTGTGTGTTTGCCAGCTCCGGCAAGGCCACATAACTCGAGGGGAGTGCCCGCGCCGACCGGGCGAGCAGCGCGTCCCACCGAGACCCCGCACACGCCGGCGGATTCAAACCCGCGTGCCTCAGACCCCGAGAAAGGCTGAACCCCGAATCAAAACTCCCGCGGACGGGATAGCTGTTCACACTATTGTCCTCGTCTGGTGTGCTGGCATGCACACACTAACATAGGTCAGGGCGTGCTTAGTGAATAACCGTGCAAACTAACGCTAGACAAAGACGGCATCCCAACAATTATCCCATTCGTGATAGTGATACCTCGCTCAATCCATCCATTCGTGATATTAATACCTCGCTTTAGCTTACATCTGTGATACTGATACCTCGCTCAACCCCTCCATCCGTGATATTAATGCACCGCTCCATCCCACTATCTGTGATATCTGATACTTCGCTCAACCCTTCCATCCGTGATAATAATACACCGCTCAATTATCCCATCAGTGATACTAATGCCTCGCTCAATCCTACCATATGGGATAATAATACCCCGTTCAATCCTTCCATCCGTAATACTGTAACCTTTCTCAATCCTTCCATCCGTCATCCTGATATCTCGCTCAATCCTACTGTTGAACGCTCACTTTGGCTTAACATACGTAGACAGGAATGCAGGAATGCCCCGACAGCGACACCGCAGACGCCGCGCGGCAGCCGGACCTCGGCCATCCCAACGACCCGAAGACAAGGGCCGCACAGCCCCATCGGGCACAGGTGGCTGCATGCCGACTCGTTTGACAGTGAAGAGGGATCAGCCCCGACCACGCAAACACGGGAGATAGAGACCCTGACCAACCACACTTGAAGGGGTCAGCGGCGGGCCGACCAGACCCCGGCGAGGGATCAGCCCCCACTGCGCAAACACGGGAGATAGAGACCCTGACCAACCACACTTGAAGGGGTCAGCGGCGGGCCGGCCAGACCCCGGCGAGGGGTCGTACCCTGGCACGGCAGGCACCTGATGCCACATCCTGACCTCACGGGGGAGCGAGTTCTTGTGATATAGACACCAGAAAAGTGGTCAATTTTAGGCTGCTCACACACTGAGACGAGACCGGACCTCCAGCTGGGAGGGTCGGACTCGGACCTTCAGCACCGCTGAGGGAATGAGACCCAGACACAGCAAATAAAGACCCAGCCACGACACAGCAAGCACTCGAAACAGGCCAGATCTGGCCCTGTAAGCACTGAACAGGGGCTAGGCCCTGCAATAGTACGCCGTAACAATACAAAACACTTCTAAACGGGAAAGGGATCAGACCCTCAGACCCACCTCAGACCCACAGCAGCCGATGGAGAGGGACCAGACCCTGACAAAGCGGGGAATGAGAGGCACCACACCCTGCCACAGTATGCCTGAGACGGCTCGGACCCGGGCCCACACCTCCCATCCCCAACCGCTCACACCGCCCGCAGCTCCCGAGCGCGCGCGCGCCCCTCCCCCGTGGCGTCGCACCTGCTCGGCAGTCCGGATATGTATGTGGTTGACGGAGCCGGGGAACTCCTCGCCGTCGGGCAGCGGCAGCGCCGGCGGCAGGCCCAGCTCCGTGTCGCGCTGCACCGACTGCACGCGCAGCCGATGCTCGGCCAGCCCGGCCGCGGCCCGCGAGCCGTCGCCGCCGCTAGCGGCCCGGCCGGCCATCGGCGCCCGGCTCGGCCGCGCGCTCGCTGCCTGCAGGCACAGGGGGCAGAGGCACGTCAGCCGACGGGCCAGCACTCGAGAGGGGCGGAAACACTGCGTGCGGGGAAGGGGAGGGGGGGGGGGGGGCGGGCGGGGAACATGCCCGCCGTACGCCCGCTGCCTTCCACCTCGTGAAACGGCCGGACGCGCGAGCCAGCGCTGGAAACAGGCTGGGACACTGGTGACAGCGGTCGGGCAACGTCGGTGGATGTCGATGGAAACGTATCAGAGATGGACGAGGACGGTCGGAGAGCGGGGTGACCGGCCTGCCGCCTGCAGTCCCTCGGGCCGTGGGACATGGCATGGGCTGACCGGCTCCAGTCCTTCACGGGCTGGAGCCGGTCTGAGGTACAGAGGAGTGGGACATGGCATGGGCTGACCGGCTCATGAGGTGCAGAGGAGTGGGACATGGCATGGGCTGACCGGCTCATGAGGTGCAGAGGAGTGGGACATGGCACTGGGCTGACCGGCTCATGAGGTGCAGAGGAGTGGGACATGGCATGGGCTGACCGGCCCCAGTCCGTCACGAGCTGGAGCCGGTCTGAGGTACGGAGGAGTAGGACATGGCATGGGCTGACCGGCTCCAGTCCGTGACGGACTGGAGCCGGTCTGAGGTGCAGAGGAGTGGGACATGGCATGGGCTGACCGGCTCCAGTCCGTCATAGGCTGGAGCCGGTCTGAGGTGCAGAGGAGTGGGACATGTCGCTGTGCCTCGCGCAAGCACGTGTCTGGGGACGTGGCGAACGCGGCGGCGGCCGGTGAAACGAGAAGGTCGGGACCATGTTCCTCATGAAGTGCGTCACGAGATGGAGGAACGGCACGAGCTGCGATGAGGAGGACACTGATATGCTGGGGGATTGGGGAGGACCTGATGGAGAACACACGGCTTGCGATGCATTCGGATCGCGGTCACAGTCTTCAGATGCATGCGTGGACGACACCGAGTCATGGGTGAGGGGGAGGGAGGGACACCAAAAGGGACAGGGCAACACAGAACACCCAGACCAGCCAGGCCATCCATCATCCCCCGGTCTCTGGGACACAGAGGTGTCACACGTTGGTCAGATTGTCAACATCGCAGCGCAGACCACCCAAGTTCAGACACACCTCATATCAAACGCCCCTCCCTCCTGCACAACACCACATGACGAGCGCCCTTCCCCACCCCCACCTCCCCACGCCTCGTAACCTCAGCGGGCGACCTTCGTCCTCGGACACTTCAGCTCATCGTTCCATCTCCTCGAGCCGGCGCGCCACACCGTCTGTTTTATCCCGCGCCAAGTGGTCTGAACGCCCGGCCAACACTGAGCACGCCGGCCCGCCGAGCCGCCGTGCCTGCCGACCCCGTGTCGGCGCGAGGCGGGGCGACAGGGCCAGCCAGCACCGGAGCGCCGCCGGTCCGCAGGGGGCAACCCAGAAGACCTACCCCCAGGAGACCTACGCTCACTGGACCTACGCTCACGAGGCCTACGCTGGCCGGACCTACACTCCCGAGACCTACGCTCGCTGGACCTACCTACGTGAGCGTAGGTCTCGTGAGCGTAGGTCCCCTGACGCGCCACCGTCCGCGGCACGACCGGTCGCCGACGGCACGCTCGCGCCGTCCGGCTGTACCTGCTGAAGTCGCGTGGCGGCGGCCCGAGCTGCGGCCGGCCGACCGACGCGACGACGCCGACGCCGGAGGGAGGACGCGCCAGTGATCCCCTCGGCAGGGCGGGGCCGGGATCGGAGCCGGCGCCGTACAAGCGGCTCGGCTGGCTGCCTGTAGTTGGTACTGGTGCCGACGGCTTTCGTGTTCCCGCTGGTGCTGGTGATGAGGCCGGCGGTGGCGGTCGCGTCCATCGGAGGCGAGTCCGCCGCGCTCAAGAGACCCCGCAGTAGGGACGGCTTGTTCTGCACGCCAGCCGGCTGCAGCACACAACTGCCGAGACCTCAGCTCGTCTGGCCAGTCCCACCACCGTCCACCGCCACGTCTAGTCGGCCTATTCAGCAGACGCCCCTGGTCCGCGGCCTGCTCAGCCGACGCCACTGGTCCGCGGCCTGCTCAGCCGACGCCACTGGTCCGCGGCCTGCTCAGCCGACGCCACTGGTCCGCGGCCTGCTCAGCCGACGCCTCTGGTCCGCGGCCTGCTCAGCCGACGCCTCTGGTCCGCGGCCCGCTCAGCCGACGCCTCTGGTCCGCGGCCTGCTCAGCCGACGCCACTGGTCCGCGGCCTGCTCAGCCGACGCCACTGGTCCGCGGCCCGCTCAGCCGACGCCTCTGGTCCGCGGCCTGCTCAGCCGACGCCACTGGTCCGCGGCCTGCTCAGCCGACGCCTCTGGTCCGCGGCCAGGATCACATCACCATGCTTCCGCCCGGAGTGCACGACGGCCACAGCCGTGCCGCGACTACGAGACTCGAGCACTGCACGTGCGCCACCGGCTCGTCTCGCGCGCGCCGCGCCGCCGCCCGTCCCCCGGCGTCGCCCGCGCCGGGCTCCGGACTGGCGGCCTCCCCGGCCCGGCCGCTCCCCTCCCTCGGCCCTCTCCCTGTGCCGGGCGCGCGGCGCCCCCTCCCGCGCGCGCGCTGGACGCCTTTTTTCTAGAGCGCCGGGTGAACGACCGCTCCCCCGCCCCCCGGGCCGAACCCTTGCCGGCCGGCCCGACCCCACGGTCGCGGCGCGGCGCGGCGGGGTCGGGCCGGGCCGGGCTGGGCAAGGCCGGGCAGGGCCGGGCAGGGCCAGGCCGGACGGGCGGCGCGGACCGGAAACCCAGCTGTCGCGGCGCCTTGCGGGGCCGGTCTGGTGCGGTCGGTCGCTCGTGCACGTGGTAAGGCGTGGCTGTGAAGGCCGTCAGGGGAGCAGACCGCGGCCGTGATGGGTAGCAGACCGCGACACGTGATGGGGCGAGGACGTGCAAAACTTTGCGGTGGCCGAGAATCGAGCTTAGCGGTTCTCGGTAGTTGTCGTTTGACGCTAGTTCCGGGTCGGCTCGACTTGAGTTGCAATTTTGTACCAAAATGACAGCTTATTTTTAAAATGTGCCCGGGCTATGGGTCATTTGCAATATACGAATGAACCAAGATTTAGCTCTCATTTCCTGACTGAACTTCATAACTCCCTGTTACCAGAAGACAGAAGACAGGGCAAGCAAGCAGAAACGTACTTAAACGAAGAACAAACGACAGGAGCACGAACGGGCATGGGTGTGGAAGGTGGGAGCGGTCTCACCACTCCAGGAAGAAAACTATGCAAGACAGACATTCCCAAACCACGATGAGCTCCTCTCCAACGCCGCATCGCGGCCCCCATCGATGCACGCGAATCATGACGTCAAAACACGAGGCGAAACGACACGTGGCGCGCCTCCATCAGGCGTCCGCGGCGGTTGTCACTTCAGACGAAGTTGAGATCCGGCATTGTTGCGTCATGAGCACAGCTTAAACAAAGTCAAGCTTTTGCACCCTGGTAACTGAGTGACGCCGGCCGCGTCTGCGGAATGGCGTCAGACCAGAACCAATCGAGCTCACGTGAAAGTAAAGCATAAACGGCCGGCAATGGCATTGTCTGCAAAAGGCCTCAGGACGCCCGCACGGTCGTCTCTTCCTTTTTCGGAGACCCGACGCACATTGTCGCCCGCCCTTTGTGAGGCGCCAGCGACCGCGGTGGCCAACTTAACGCTCGGAGAGATGGCGCAAGAGGGACTCCCACCCTGGCTCCCGCGTGGAGGCTGAAGGTACTAGATTATTGGCCGCCCTGTTCACTAGCACAGGTTACGGTGCACTAGACCTTAACGGTTTCTGAATGAAATGTACAGAGTTCTGCGGTAGCTTCTCCGGTTCATACGGCGCCTATTTCGTCGGCAGTTTTCTCTTTGGCGATTTGATACTCCTGAGTTTCGACCAACTGGAGCAAATGTGGGCATTCCGCACCTAGTTGTGTCCCTGTAATAGTTTATTAGTTGGAAGTCTTTATTCTGAACATAACCGGCAGTCTATTCTGAACATAACCGGCAGTCATCTTCCCACATTGCGGTAAAATGGCGTTATCACCAAGGCATTTGCCATATTGACAAAACTAATTTGACGAGTTGAGTTTTGTCAATATCACTAATGCCCGTTTGAAACCGTTAGCTAACCAACATTTCTTGATACATTGAGGTCATTTATTGTCAGAATAGCAACTAGCAACACTGAAAGAACAGGAGCGCGCAGCCTTGCATACCTAAATTACACCTGGGCTTATTGTAGTGTGTTAGTTCAAAACGTGGCTGATGAAGGTGAAACGCGCAGTCAGCAGTAACACTTCAGGTGCTCGCGGATCGGTTAAGCTTAGCCTACGGACGCAGCTTTCAGCCAACCAACCTGCCAATTTCTGACCCGCAAAAGCCCGCGGGTTTTTGGCTGTGTTACGGACCAGACTTGGCGGGTCATTGCGGATAAACATTTTAACAAGTAAAATAGTGTATTTTTGTCAATCCTTACGTTTTAAAAGCATCCCCAAACCAGAGTGTGCTGCCAAACACACAATGATTACGAATCAATGCATAACTTTATTTCTTACAGCAAGAGTACCAGTGACAGAAAACCCATGAAAGGCATGACACACCAGTACACCTGGTCGCACAAACTGGACAGTAAACATCTCACTGAACAATATGAGAATAGCAACCACAATCTGCAAAACTATAGCTTGATTTTACTGAGCAGCAGTCATGTGAGTCCTAATAAAAACACGGCTACACACCGCACTTGGCTGTTTTTGTGAGGGTGTGGCGCACTCAACCTTCCTCGGTTGGCACGAAACCATACCTCACAATTCACAACCAGCATCCATGATTAATGAAATGCATGGGAGAATGTCAGTCTGTTATTGTCCTAGCTTCACTCACTTGCCAATGTAGCCAGCAGTCACTGGCGTATCAAATGCGCAACGGTTGTCGAAACTGAAAAAGTGGTGGCTTAAAGTTTGTTTCCTCATGTATGACGAAAATGCAATTTGCGACCACGGCTACATACCACTTACACGATACGGTTTTCCTCACTGTGAAAGTTACTATTTTCAACATATTTTTAACGAACGCTTTTCCTCTGTCTGATATGCTCATGTTTTCCCAATATCTGTATCTACATATTCTGTGAGAAAAAAATCATCTCAACACATGGCATCAATGCGGCATTCGATAAAGATCCAAAGTTGCATTCTGCAGGCTATGTGAACCGAAGGAAGACTTCGTGGAATTATTTTTAATACTTGTTTGTTTTCATAGCAGTTTTCGCACCATGCAACAACATGTCACGGTTTTGAATGGCATTGCCAAATGCCGATGATGCCACTGGAGGGAAAACATTCGTGGGAAAATGTGAAGGCTTTTGTTGATTACACGTCATATCATACAAGCGGCGTAGTGGTGGATGTAGGCTGGAGCGTTGGCAGTGGCAAGAGCCACTTATAGATAATTTTAAAGCGACCATTTGGTTTCCAGGTGGTGTTGCATGGTGCACCCAGTTAAGTACATTAAACACCATATATGAGGCTGGCTTTGGTCCTTCAATAATACATATGACATGGTGGCAACTGTGGCGCAGTTGAAGGATAATTGCGATTATGTACATGTGTCATGTCACATCATTGGGGCTTTACGACGCACTCAGCTGCTGAGGCTATATGGCGTCGCCTGCTTCTCACCATGGCAGGAAGGGTGGGTGCTGCGATGAATCAAAACCGTACCTCTGGTTTCCCAAACGCGCAGTGGTTAACGCAGACGCGTTAACCACTACACTACCGGCACCCCTTATGCACATTGTAATGGACTTACACTTCTCATGACTTCCCACATTCCACATTTTGTAAATTCTGTCAGTGCAAGACTATCAGCTGTCACATACAATTTTAGAAGAATTGGCCCGTAGTCCATTGGGATGAGGTGGAAGGGTGAAATTTTTGGAATATTTTGGTGGCAAACAAATTAAATTCTCACCCCTTCCTTCTCAGTTGTAGATGGAAACTGTTATCACCTTGCTAAACATCTACTGTGGTGCATTGCAAGATCCATTGTGCAGGTATTTTTGTTGCTGTTCTCTGAGCAATATCTCCGGTGTTAATCAAACAATGATGTGTATTCGATGACACGTACCATTTAATGCACACTTGAATGTAAAGGTATAAAATGAAGGAGAAATGATAACATGCGTATTGCAATAATTTGGCGTTTGCCGGTCAATGGCGGATCAGCATTGCAGCATGGCGGGCTTCTGCGGGCTGGATCATTAGCTAGGCGGGGCGGGCTGGGCTGCGTTTTGGAGTTTTGGAGCGTGCTGATGTTTTGGAGAAAGTTACGTCTATAGTTTGGCCACTGATACCACGTCGCATTTTCTGCTTGCTCCGGGAGAAAACCAAATTAAACATTTTGGATCGGCCCCTTAACACAGCTCTCATTTTAAACGTCGTAGGTTCTCCAAGAATTGTATCAACCAATCATGAATTCTCCCTCCTTTTTACATATGGTAGATATCGCGCGCGGTTTCGGCTCAAACACTAAGCCGTTTGCTTCCGTCATCAGTGCCTCGTGTCTAAGTAGGCCTACGGTGCAATTTGAGGAAAAATGCCGCGATCAGCCGAGTACGAGGAAAGCAATGCAGTAGCTCCGTCGAAACACACGACAAAAGCTTCGAGTTCCTCAAACCGCTACGTTTGCTGCATACAGCGGGGAAGCCTGCCCTCACGGCCTGGCCTCGGGACCAGTTCCCAATACAGCTAATGTAAGGCACCAGCTTAGCCGGAGATTATCGTGAATTTCCGTGACGCAACTCAGCTTCGCTGGCCGACCGTTCAACCGCGATTATTTGCGTGCTGACGCCCCTTTCCGTCGCGGCACGGCCGTTCCGAGGGAAGTAAACAGGAGAAAAGTCACGAAAGGGTTGGAAAAGGATGTTTGTATCCGAGCGCGGCACCACGCCGACAATCGCCGTGAAATATTTACTGTTCCTGACTGCAAGCACGGAAGCAGACAAATGTTCAACAATGGCAGCCGTTGACATTGTCGTCTCTGGCGCCAACAGTGACACGCGCCACCGCAGCTCTACAATGTCCCCTTGCCGACGCTGAGCGCACACGAGACGCCGGACTTGGTGAGCCGTCTTTCCGTCCTGGTAAGAATTCGGGGAAACGCATAGCTCGAGCGATAGTATTGAATGCCACATCAGAGCGTGATTTTGCAACATGAGTTGGGGGGAGGGGGGCTGAAGAGTGGCAAATGGCAAACACACCCAAAAAAATGCCAGGAAAAGGGCTTCTCCCCTGTTTTGGCCCACTTCCTTCTCAAAGCTGAGGGTGGAGGACTTGGGCCAAATTTGGGGGCCTAATAATCCCAACCGAATAAAAAAACTACGGGTTGCGCTACATTACTTGAGCCGCGCTACCCAAAACCAAATGCGACAGCACACTGTGCAGCCAACGCACCTTAAACGCCGCAGACCCACCCGCCCACCACCAGCCAGCCAGCCAGCCCACCACCCGCCAACCCGCTGCCGGTGGCAGCCTACGGCCCCGCCCGCCACCTCCCCAGCCCCCCCCCCTCCCCCCGCCAGCGGCAGGCTGGCCCGGCCCACGGGGGGGTCGCGGACGTCCGCCCGGCGGCCGCGCCCTCCCGCCCTCCAGCCGGGAGCGGCGGCGCGTCAGGCCCGTCTGCACCATTTGGCCGCGTCGCCGGCGCGGCTGGCAGCGCCGCACGCGCGCTGCGCCGGCCGCAGCGGCGGCCTTGGCCGCGTCGCCAGCGCCGCCGGCGCGCCGGAAAAAGCGGCGCCGTCGGTGGCGCCGCCGCCGCCACCGGCGGCGGCAGCGCCGATCGATCCGCAAAACACATATCGAAGCCCACCTGTCTGACCGGCGGCCGTCTGGGTCGGCGGCACGGGACGCGGTGACGTCACTTCCGAGACGGCGGCGGCGGCGGCGGCGCGCCCGGTGCCGGGCCCGGCGGGGCCGGGCGGGGCGGTGACCGCGCCGGCGGCCAGCCACGTCACGGCCGGGACCGGCGCAGGCCAACGGCACGGGCCCCGCGGCGCCGCCAGACGGGCGGTGACGGTCCCTCCGAGGCCGACCGCGATCGAGCCCGAGGCCCGCGGCACCTCTTCCGCGAGGCCGCGTCGACCGCCGGGCGCACGCAGCCACGCCAGACGCGCTGACAGAGCCTCATCGTCCGGTCCGATCCGATCCGGCCCCGTCCGGTCCGGTGGCGCCGCAGGCCCGCCGCACGCGGTCCGTCGGCCACACCCCCGGCAAGGTCACCGGCCGCTGCTTCCCAGGCACGGGCGAGCGCGTGCCGGCGCGGCGTGAACGGGAGCTCCACAGTCCCCCGGCGCGGCCAGCGGGGGCCCGGTCCGCTGCAGAGCACGCACGTCCTAGCCCGCCGAGAACAGGGTGCGCGCACGGCCGCCGCAGTGCTGACGGCTGGCGCAAACTTGGTACAGACTACGAAACGAGGATCCTCCAATGAAGCCATGCTGTATTTCTGCTTGTTTTGTATGAGTCAGCGCGGCGTAAGGCACACCTTCCACAAAATATTCTTCATCCGTGCGGGCAACTGACGGCCGCTGGTTAAGTCCGGCACCCGCCTAGCTCGGGGAAAATGCAACATTCGCTGAACGTGGTGATATCGACAACGGCCGCAGGCAATGGCACTGGCGTGACGCCTGTCATTTCAGTCCCGAGTGTGGCCATAGCTCTGACCTTTGACCAACGCCTGTGGCCATGGAGCACGTGAACGTTCCGCAAGGATGACCCGCCAGAGGCAGACTCCGTGTCAGCCCACGGCCGAGGCGGAGACCTCGAACGGGTGTGCAGCGGTCCCATGGCGGAACCACGCGCAGCAAGTGTAAGAGCAAGCGAAATGCTGTCTACCAGAGATTCGTACGCGTCCTTATGTGCGGACACCTAAAAACGAGAGCGGGTCCGGGATTTCGTCAGGGGAAGGGCCACACTCCACTGTCGTGCCTCCCCGCTCCCTCACAGAGAAGTCCCGGCTTTCGGTCGCTTAATTTTCAGATCCTTACTTTTTAATCAGTAAAACATCTTCCCTGGAAAAGTTCGCCGGTTTTAGTCTTCTTAACGACTAGAGGTCAATTTTCTTTTATTATTTCTGTTAAACTTGAGGCTTTGGCACCGTTTGTGGTGCCCGTGAGCTTTTGTGTGTCTTAAAAATAAAGATCATGTGGACCCAAAATGAGGATTTTGGTGCCCCTTCGCCACCATATTGTGGTACCCCTTCGACTCAAGGGTGGTCATGTTTCCCCTCCCCTCTGGATCGGCCACTGCCTGAAAGCAAAGCTCTGAGCCCTGCCACCCTCCAGGAGTGCTCCACTGTATCCCTGCGTAGTGGAATGCCGGCCCAAACACCCAAGCAGGGGACAGCAGCAGCCGGATCCTAGCCTCCTCGTCAGCGAGAGCCGGAGCCAGGCGGGAGCCACCCTGAGAGACGGGCGAGCCACACATCGACTAAGACAGCGAACGGCGCCGCTGGCCGGGCGCATGCCCGCCGGCGTCGACTCCCCCCATCCGCCTCTCTGGATTCTCGGTTCGACGACGATGGACTAGCAACGTGTACGCTCCGATCGTGCCGTTCGGTGAGCGGCACTCGGCATGCACGCCGCATGCTCATGTGCATGACGATGAGTCTCCGGGATGTCGTCTCGGTCCTTATCCAATAGCGTGATATAACGCCTCTGTGATAAACAGACAGAGGCGTAGCAGCTCTGAGAACTTCCCATCAACGCAGAACATTCTCTAGAGCGTACTCACAGACTTGTTTTCAGCATGCTGCACGAACTGGTAAGCGCGCTGACTTCTCCGGGCCCGATAACACGTATCGACGGTTGATATTTGTCTCGTGCAGACTCGGACAATGCTTTTGGCGCCACCGCGTTCACTCCGGTGGCTAAGGAGGCCAGAAATGGCGCGACGAAGCGCAGACGGTGCGTCACAGGTGGGGCTGGGCGTCCGGGTCCAATACTGGGTACGGATTACGGGAAAACACAGCGACGACATGCTGTGGTGCCATGTTTGTTTGCCGACTGTGGCCGGCTGCGGCCGGTCGGGACCGTTCGACACCGCACTCTGCACCGCGACCACGTGTGCCGCGGCGGCACGTGACCGGGGTCGGGTTCCGGTCGACCCCGGGTCGCTGACCGGCGGTATGGGGACAATGCGCGCAGGACGCGATACCGGCGGAGCCGCGTGAGCACGCTCACGATAGTCGTCTGTGTTTTATACAAGCACGAGCGACCTTGAACTCCTATTTTTTCGGATTGATGAGCTGAGTTTAGGTCTACTGGCTGTCACGAGCGCAGCTGTGGAGCGTCGAGCTCTCTCGATATAGCCAATGCTGGCTGGATAATTTGCGACTCCTGATGTTCTGACAGTCGAATATTTTCCGCATGATCACCCCCCAACTCATGGCCGCCTGCGTCAGCTCTGGCGTCAGGTGTGACTGAATATGGTACAGTGGCAAAAAGAAAATGACACCGTGATCTTATACAAAGCCCTGTTGGCGCGACGAAAAACCTCTGTGCTTGCATAGAAAATGTACAATGTTGGAATGTAAAAAAGGCATTTGCTCCCCGCGTGCTGCCAAACGTTGCCTTGAAGCTGCCATGCTGAAGCTGCCGAATGCGTGTCATGCTGAAGCTGCCGAGGCTGCCGTGAGTTGCCCTGTGATCTTTGCCTCATATGCTCTGACTGAAACACATGACGACCAAAAGGCTGGGCGCCAAAGGCCTCTTGCTAAGAAGTTTGCTGGTCAATATCATGATGTTGATAATCGCTTCTTGTTTTAAAATTGTCACGCCGTCATGTTAGTAGTGACATGCAAAAATGTGGCGCACGTATGCCAATTTTGAGACCTAAATTTGGGTTTAGTTCTGTTTGTGTTGAATTGGAAAACATTTGTCAGACTACAGACGATTGAAGACGCCTTCAATGGCATCGAACGATATGCAGGCTGGTACAAAATTGGCGAAAACGCATGCTAGAGCGTCTAAAACCGACGACAAATTTAAGGTTACAAAAATAACGCGCTTTCGAAGTGTTCGCATAGGTTTTCATATGAAGGTTTTAGTTTAACACATAACGCTTCCCGTATACCCTCTGGTCTGCCTGCCTAATCCACACTAATGCCCAGACAAACTGTTCCTATTGTTATCAAAGGAACTCCAAAGTTCAATTTATCCACGTCCCCAGGTGTTTTAAATCGTGCAGGGGCTCATTTATCAAAAACTGAGCTCAGTGGTCTGGGACCTATTCTGGCTGGGTAAGGCAGAACAATTTTTGAGGGGAAGGTAGCATTAAGAGAATTGATTTAAAATAAATTGCGCGTATGGTGCAACGGGATCAAAGCATGCAGATTTATAAATAATAACCATCTACTACTTTTGCTTGCGATTCAAAACCATAAACAATGGGATCATGTTCCACGTATCCCATGAAGTGAACAAATGAGATAAATCCTTTTCTTCAGACTTAGTCCGGACCTCGTGAATGGATTGGTTTCTTGGACTACAGCTGGCGCTGAGTTAGCCTAGTCTTGTGCGAGTTCTGAATCCTAACCATTCCGTCGTGAAATCCCAGGTCACCGGCAGAATTTAGTGGCAAAATCTTGACCTGTTCCAATTTTCGGCGTGGTCCGCCTCTGCTGTGCCCTCCCCTTAAGCATAGCCATTACCACCAGCCGCAGGCAATTTTGGGTACGTCTGGGGCAATTTTGGGGATGCGTGTATTTCATCTAAAAAATAACAATAATGCGTCAATCCAGTCAGTCTCTCAAGAAATCCCATATTTCATCGAGTTGTTGGCACTGGGGCTTTATGACGTACTCAGCAGCCGAGGACGGCCTCATGGTGTCGCTCGTGCCTCACCGTGACAGGAAGGGGGCGCCGCGGGTGATCGAACCCCGGTCTCTGGTTTCCCAGACGCCCAGGGAAACCACCGCGCTACTGGAACCTGCTACTGTTTCGATAAAGGCATGTTGCCAAAATATCAACCCAACTACATCTCCTTTCTCCTGGTTTTTATCCGAGGAATGAGGCTACTACTGCTGTTTCACCTATGCACTTCATAAAAAGGCCTCGGCGTTTATAAACATATTTTTGTAATGTGTAAATACAGTTAACAAGTGCGAAGCCATAGCCTTTCTTCGTGGCTGACACCCCAACGATCCAGTGCGCAGTTACTGAGAGCACGTTTCAGCCGTTTCAACAAAGCCAGTGCATGCACTGTGACGTCGAAGTCGCGCGCCGCCGATGAGACAACAGTCTCGAGTCCTTCGAGTGGCAGTATCGGCGGCGGCCGCGTCACATCACTATCGGTCACCACAATGAGGCAATCTCCAGACCCCCACATTCGCAGACGACAAGTCACCCCCTGCAAATGTCAACATCTTCACATATAACGAAATAATAACGAAAGAGCCGGTTCCGGCAATGGTCGAGCGCGGCATCTCCCCGCGTCTAGACGCCTCGCAGGTGCCGCCGGCCGGGGCTCCTATAGCCACAGACTCGCTTCGCCGGCACGCGCACCCAGCATTCCCCTAACGCCAAGCCTTGAATGGGTGGGAAAGTCGACCTCGGGCACACCTCAGCGCCAGCCTGTCCCGTGTCACGGCTGGGAAAACGCCCACCGGGCCTCCGTGTCCGAAACGGTGAAGTACTCGGGTCTCAGCATCACAAACGGCGGCTTGTTTACCAACGCTCTGCCAATCAGGCCCGGCGCGGCGGCGGCGTGCACAGAACTGTGGCCTGCCGCAGCTGGCTGATGCACCAGACAGTCTCCACCTAATCGGGGCGGAGACTTGAAAACCCTAAACACCCCTCTACAAGATTGCAGGATCTTCAGTTGGATCTGCTTGTTCGCCGAATAAAGAGGCACCGTTTTCATACACCCATGTGCATTTCGAGCCAGCAGCAATCGCTACAACATTGGGCAGCCGGCCGGATCTATCGGCATGCATTCGGACGTCCTCACCCAAACCTTCTCCCGCCCGAAGAACGTGTCGCAAGAACAAACCGGGACCTCAACACAACGGGACTTCGGGTGCTGGCCGAATCAGCCAGCCAGGCCAGACACCCTCACGCGGCCGACTCCGATGCTGGCCACGCGGACGTCCCCAGCGGCACGAGACGGCTGGGTGCGACGGCGATGCCCGCCCCCCCCGGCTGAGGGAGGGTGCCAGCCAGCGTGAGTTCCAGGAGAACGCCGCCAGAACTCTGCGGCTATGTCCAGCGGCCACGCCCACCCTGTGTTCGCCCATCGCCGGACCAGGACCGCCAGCGGCCGTCGATCCAAGCCCGGCCGTTCGGCCTCTCGTCGGCGAGGCCGTCCCAGACGCCGGACAGGTGTGTCGCCTGCGCCCACGCCCGCACGCCGACGGGCAGGCCTGTCCCGCACGGCCGGCCACCTGTCGCCGGTGTAATCGTCGCGGCCACTTGCAGGCCGTGTGTCGCCAGCATGACGTCACCACTGGACCCACCTCTAGGGGGGGGGGGGGGAGCAGAGCGCCACCGTTTCCGACACCGCAGTGGAGGGTCGAGCCCGCGCGGACGTGGCCGACGTCCGCGTGCGTTTGTGGCCTGTCGTCTCGAGACGCACTTCCCCGGGACCGGCTACCAGTGCTGCATTGCGATGGGACTGGCTCAACCCCCTGGACACCGGACACCGGACACCGGCGTGGAGACGTTGTGCATGAGCGATGCTCAGGCTGAAGTATTGCACATCGATGTCGACGGTCTGTCTCCGCCTGTAAACAAGCTGTACGCAGCCGGTGGACACGAGCTTAAAGTGCTGCGGAACGATCACATTTGACCTGACCTTGGGCGCGATCAAAGCAGCCGTAACTGCAGCTGTCGTGCGTAAGCTAGACAGCGCTCTGCTCTCATGGCACGACTCCATCACTCTCGGCATTCTTTCACCGAGCCCCTCCGCCCAGATCGCGAGCGTCGCGACCCCGGCCCCACCGCTGCTGCCCCCGCGCGGCCGGCCCGCGAGCCGCCGGAGCCCCCGCGCCGCCGCGCCGGCCCGGGCGCCGCTGTGTGACGTCAGCACAGTCCAACGGGACGCGCCGCCACGGCCGACGACAGGCAACACCTCACCGGACACTCAGGGGAGGCGCCGGTACGTCCCCCGCGCCGACGCAGCACCAGTGCGGAGTGATCGGTTTTCTGACTCCACGACTTGCGCACGTGGGCCGCTCCCGGGCCGGATCCGGCTATCGGAAGCCCTCCCAACAGCACCGAGCAGCTCACTTGGCGGCACCCACGGAGGCCCTCCCGTTTGTCTTCAGCACGGCTCCGCCACTTGGCGGAATGGCTGGTGGCCCATCACGCGTCGAGCTGACGGACGACGCTCGCCCGCAAGAAGTCGCAGCAGCGCGGCCCACTCCCTTCGCGTGGCAGGATGGCATTCGTCGGCAGCTGGATGAGCCCCTGGGGCATGGTGTCGCCGCTCCCGTCGACTCCCCACCGACTGGTGTCGCGCCATCGCTCCGTGGAGAAGCGAGCCGATCCTGCCGCCACTCAGAGGCCGCCAGCGCGCCTGACCGGGGACCTGACCCGTCTGAACAAGAACGTTCGGTGGGGTGCCCTTCTGGTGTGCGCACCGCAAGACGCGGTCTCCGGCATCGGGGTCGGGGCAGTGTTTCAATATTCGGTCACCTGGGTGGCGTGGGTGTCCATATTTGTCATGCTTTTACAGGCCCGGCTTGAGGTGCACTGCCTGTTGCCACTCACCTTGTTCAAGATCGATCGGCAATCAGCATCCAACCGGGCGGCGGTCAGCCCAGTATCTAAGCGCCTCAGGCTTGACAAATGGGCGGGGCAGGTCAGATGTCTGGGCTCGGGGTCAAAGAGCAGCCGATTAGCGCCCACGAGTTGCGTGCGGAGGCCGCCGGAGGACCAGGATTCTGATAGCATGGGTTTACATTTGTATCCTGGACAAGCTACTGCATGAATTTTGGAACGCCGGGCCGGGTGTGTTTCTTCACGAAGCTCGACGCCCGGTCCGGTTACTTCCAGGTGTCACCCGGCCGCCGGGTCCAGGTCCTCACCTGATCCACATCCCCGTGGTGTCGGAGGCTATGACGTGACCGCCGGCGGCTGCACAGGCGACCAGCAGAAGGTCACATTCGAGTTCCCCACATCCGCAAATATCACCGACCTGCGCAGGTTCATGGGACTGGTGTATCAGCTAGGCGTCCTCTCGCCAGATCATGCACCGACAGTTGAGCCGCTGCGGGACCTGCTCCGACCCCAGAGCACGCGGGTATGGACTGAAGCTGGTGCTGCTCGCCGCGACCCAGGCCGTACGAAGTGTCACCTGTTTCTCGCTGGTCGCCCGTCCCTCGTTCTCTCCTGTCCCGACGTTCTTATGGCAACAAGATATCGAGCATGACACGCACCAAGGCATCGAGCGCGCCCAGCGTCAAGCCCGCCAGTCCTGGTACTGGTCTGGGACCGACCGCGACGTCGCCGAGCACGTCGGCCCTGCCAGGCATGCCGCGAGCGGCTGCCTGGTCTGCAGCGCGAGCCGCTGATGTCCGACCCAGGCCGAGCCGAGTCTTAGAATCCGTCTCCGCAGACCTCTTCAGCCATGCCGACCAGGCCGACCTGGTGCGGGTTAACCCGCCTCCCCGGGTGGCCCGCTGCGACGCCACCGTCCGGACTTCGGTCCGCCACCTGTGAGGGAGCCTCGCCACGACGGGCGCTCTCTGCTGCGGAGCGACGGCGGCCCGCGGTACACCGCCCGTCACACCAGAGACTTTCTGCGACGTTGGGGTGTGACGCATCGTACCGCAACCCCGCACCACCCCCAGTCAAACGGCCACGCCGAGGCAGCCGCCAGACCGGTCCAGAGACTCGTGCAGACGGTGACTGTGACGGGCGGCCTGGACTCCGATGGGCTCGTTGGCGGACTTCTCGAGATCCGCAGCACGCCGAGGGCCGACCACCAGGCACCAGCCGAGGTTCTGTACGGCCTTCCGCTACGCTCGGCGATCCCATCCACCACCGCACTCTCGCGCCTGACTGACAGCGGGCCGCGGATGACTGTGACGCCTGCGCCGACTCGCAGCGCGAGGCCGCCCGCGGCCGCCACGATCGAGCGTCCAAGCCGCCACCCCGCCCCCGTGCTGGGGTGTATGTGTCCCTTGAGGATTCGTCTACAAGGCCCGGGACAGACGAAGCACGATCGTGGGTGCAGGTTGCTCGCGTGACTTCCTCATGAAGCTCCCCAGTGGCCGCACCTATTGGCGCCAGCGCCGCTTCCCGCGCCCGTTCCGTCCGCTGGTGCCTGCGTGCACCACGCCGGCTGCCCAGCCGCCGTGCCCTTCCGCGTCGACCCCTCCAATCACTCCTCCCTGCCCGCCACGCAGGGTCGCGTTCTTGGATGACTGACCGATCGCCGACCCCTATTCCTTCTCCCATCCCAAGCCTCCCGCCTTCACCGGCCTCCTATGTGCGTCCGCATTGTTTGCCGCCCATGCCTTCTCGCGCGACGTACGTGACGTTAGTTCGAGCCGATGCCGCCGGCCGCCGTCTCAGGTCCTCGGCTCGGGGGGCAGGTGGACCAATGTACAGCGTGTGTGTACAAAGCCAGCGGGAGACAGCCGTAGATGGACAGAAATAAGACCGACAAAACGTAGGAGGATGTGGCACGTGACGCTCGTATTGTCAGACCCTTCACCGCGGGCACGTCGGCTAAGGGTAACACCTTGTTGACATACCGGAGCAGAGCAGATAAACCGTCTGAGGCCACGCCAGACGGCGGCCCCATGCAGTTCGCTAACAGTCAGTCACGTCCGAGTCTTCGCAGAATGAACGCGCCGTTCCCCATACGCCCGTGTATGGTGTGTGGTTTTCGAACCAGCAGTGGCTACGGCAACGACCTCCTGCAGCAACAACTTTGCAGAGTCCAATCAATACACGATAGAAAAGGAAGAAGAAATCACAAATCGGCGCGCCACTGCTGTAACCGGTAAATACAGATGGGATAAGTAGTCAAGGGGCATTTAAAACGAACTCATGCCAGAGTTTCCTACTCCTGAGTCGAGCCCGCCACCCTCCTCTCGATTGATTGATTTTGCGGACAGCACGCCCGCTCTTGATCGGGGCCCCATGCATGGGTTTCCTAGCAAACCTTAAATAAATAGGGATTAAAACATTTTTCAGCCGGAAAAGAGCTAAGTAACATCATTGTAAATGGATGCGAGACAACGACCAGAATCACGATAAAATTGGATTCTAAAGAAAGGTTAGGCTTCCTACTCCTAGACTGAGCCCGCCACCCTCCCCCCGATTGATTTTGCGGGGCTGCACAGCCGCCCTCGATCAGGGCCAGTGCCATCACATCTGCGATCTCCCCTCGCGGCCGCTTCGGCGAACTCGGCGGGCGCGACACCCGGCGCGCCGCCCGCCAAGGTCCCGTTCAGCGCGCCCTGCACCATCTCGTCATCTCTTGTGCAGCGGCCGGCGCCGGTACGGCCGCCCCCCAGACGCTCGTGCCCGGCCGCCCTGACCGCAGCCGGCATCCGCAGGCGGCCCAGACGGCGGGACTGCATGCCGGCCGGGGCGCGACGGAAATCCCGCCGCACTGCGCGCTACAACGCGATCCTCTCCCCGGCGGGGAGGGGGGGGGGGGGGGGGCTCACGCGATCGCAGGCGGTCGGCAGGCGCGTGTGTTGTGGGTACACGGCCAGGGGATGCCGGCGCCGCACGGTTCGCGGCCTCGTGTTTAGGGCGCGCTGAGGGGGAAGCGAACGGGAAACGGGGGCCGGAAACGAACGGATCTCTCGTTATGTGGACGTAGTGCACAACGGGGTGAATAAACAAGATTCACAAATGCGAGGCGTAGTGCACTCGCGGCCACATGGGACGCTGCAGAATGCGACTGAAGGTCCCTTAATTCCAAAGGTATAAAAAACACTAAATTGACCCCACTTAACTTCAAAGATATACTACCAGACCGTGGGCTTCCTGGTCTGAGTGCATTATAAGACGGCGGACTGACCCGAGCATCTAACCACTAAACGAACGAGAGCACATCAGCCTATGGCATTGCAGCGCACCATCAACCTGTGAAGAGAAGGCAGTGCAAAAACACCCCGCATTCCTCCCTTTTCGGATATTGGGGAGCTTAAGTCGACTTAGAGCCTGATGTGACATACCTCCAGATGAGCCGGATCTTATCACATTGGGTTAGCTCGCGCGTGGCGGGCTGCTAAATAGACTCAGACAACTTAGTCTGAAGCTGGAGCTTGGGGCAGCTCCATGATAGGAGTCCCATTCCAATGTATTGCGGGCTTGTTTGGCACCCGAACACATCCCCACCGAAAACTGAGCCTAAAATTCCTCCTCGAGCTTGGACAAGCCCGTTTTGGTTCGTACAGGGGTCTCCCAAGCACAACACCATGGCGAAAGGGGCCCTAAACTCGCGGGCGTCAGTCGCACAATAACATTCTTCAGACGGTTAGACCAGAACGGACCGGACAGCACAGGATGATACCACATCGGATCGAATCATGCTGCACTGCGTCGGGCTTGACCAGATCAGAACGGAACGAAACTGATCGGATAGGACCGAACCGGACCAGGCTGAGTCAGACCAGTGCAGAATATGCTGGACCAGACCGGGTCGGACCAAATCATGCCGACCAGGGTCATCCCGCACTATGTTGAACATGCCCAGTCCGGCCCGGCCCGCCCCCTGCGCTGCCCTGCCCTGGCCTGGACCAGACGGAAAGGAGGCTCGCTTCCTCCCAGATAATGAAATGTTTACTGCGCCCCTGCCCTGCCCTGCCCTGAACCAGACGGGAAGGAGGTCCGCTTCTTCCCAGATAATGCGATGTTTACTGCGGCCCTGCCCTGCCCTGCCCTGGGCCAGACGGGAAGGAGGTCCGCTTCTTCCCAGATAATGTGATGTTTGCTGCGGCCAGCCGTGCAGCGGCTGTCCAAGGTGCGGCGATTCCGCAAAACGTCGCAATTATCCCACGGCAGACGGGCAGATTATCGTGCCCGAGATAACAAAAATAGCCCAACGACTACCACCGAGACGTTTTTAGATCGCATGGGAACGCGGCATTCGCATGCATCATGCCCCAGAGCTCAGGTTCGGTCTCTTCGGTTTGGGGCGAGCAGAGCACGTACAATTGAGTGTTTGATGCGGCCTTCCCTGCCCGGCTCGCTGCTGGCTGATCCCATTTGGCGGATTCGGGAATTCTGCAAGCTTTCCGCGGCAGACTCATTTATGCAAGGTTCGTGTGTTGGCTCCTCTCCTTCTCAAACTGGACCTCATTGCGCAAAACGCTCATTAGAGTGTCGATTACGGACGACGGCGGAAATAAAGGAAACAACAGCACACCCAGGGAAGCCGAAGTTTCTAAGTGTGCGGCATCACGACATCCTAATGACAAGCCTGGATGTAAAGCCACAGACGGCGCCCATTTTCCACGCCAGGCGTTCACCTGCCGAGGACCACCCGGGCGGCTCGCTCAGCCGGCGCCGCACGCGGCGCGCGGGACGACCGGCCGCCGCTCGCCGCAAATCAGACCGATTTACCTGGAAGGCCGCCGACGCTGGCCGGCGGCGACGCGGCGGCGGCGGCGGCGGCGGCGGCGCCGGCCGGTCGACGCAGACAACCATAAAAATTCCGCGTCGGGCCCGGCGGCGCCAGGGCCCGAGGGTGGGGCGCGCCGCCGGCCGAGCCGCGCCTCCATAGATCACGGCGCCCGGCGCCCCGAAACCGGGTCACCGGGCGCCGGGTCAACGACCTCTGGGCGGCGGACACGTCAGCCGGCCGCGCCGGCGGCCGCCGGCGCGCGGCGTCGCGCCGCCGTCCGGCCGAGCAAGGCCTCCGACCGGCAGCGGCGGAGCCAGCGCGCCGTCCTCGGGGGGCGCCGACACGGGCGAGTCCGGCTCGTCCGGTCAGGATTTTCGCCTCCACCGTGAAGCCTCAGCCGGCCGACGGGCGACGGGTGCCCGTTCGTCAATCCCTGCAGCCGCCCGTGGCGCCCCGGCGCGTGACAATGACCCCAGCCCGCCGCTGACGCCGTCCTCGGCCCGCACGTAGTGGGCATGCCACGTGCAAGGCCGGCGGCGGCCCGCGCGCCGCGCCCCCTGCCGACCCGGCGGCATGGGGGCCGATTACGTCGGTAGCGGCGAGGCGCGCCGAGGGGCAAGCAACCCCCGGCGCCGCGGAGGGCTCTCTCTCTCCCGCACCCGCCGGCGCCGGTGCGAGGCGCGCCGAGGAGCAAACAACCCCCGGCGCCACGGAGGATCCTCTCCTGCATCCGCCGGCGCCGGTACGAGGCGCGCCGAGGGGCAAGCAGCCCCCGGCGTCGCGGAGGGTCCTCTCCTGCACCCGCCGGCGCCGGTGCGAGGCGCGCCGAGAGGCAAGCAACCCCCGGCGCCGCGGAGGGTCCTCTCCTGCACCCGCCGGCGCCGGTGCGAGGCGCGCCGAGGGGCAAGCAACCCCCGGCGCCGCGGAGGGTCCTCTCCTGCACCCGCCGGCGCCGGTGCGAAGCGTCCCGTTCCCGGACGCAGTGTGAAGCCCCAGGGTGCAGGCCCGCTCCTCCCACCACACCGTTGTTTGAGGAGGGGAGAAACGGGGCGCGTTTCGACGGATGCGAGTACCTCCACCGGTACGGCTAGGTGCATGTCGCGGGCGGCGACGTCCACGGCGGCCGAAATGGGACTGGAGTCAGGGCTCCTCGTCGTCACCCCCCGGCTTCGCTGCAAACCGAGGCAAAAACACGTCTCCATTTCGAGGCGTTACGGTCCCCGGCGCCGCTCTGACCACACAGACAGCCACGGGTCTTCCCCCGTCCGCCGACACTAACTCGATCCGGCGATCTCATTACGCCTTCCACGACCGCCGGCTGCGTCGCTCGACCGCCCAACCTGACGCCGCCCCGGCCCCTGTACTGACCTGGCGCGGCTTATGTCGGTGCGGGATGTGGCCGGCGAGGGTCGCCGCAAGGTCACACCAGCTGGCGACCACCATTCTGAGCAGGCGAACGCAGAGCAGAAACACAACAGTCAGCAGCAGAACGGCGGCGCAGACGGTCACCAGCAGAAAGGACACTGAAACAGACGGCGGCAGGCGGGGGTCAGAGTCGGACGCGCGCGGCCCTCTCGCACGGGTGGTCAGTGTTGGCACGGCCGCCCCCGCGCGTGCGTGCGTAACAGGCGTGTACGTCAACGCCAGGGGGGATGCAACGTGAACCGCACGAGCCGGCGACAGCCTGCAAAAGTCGGAAAGACGTCTGGGGGCGGGGAATAGGAGTTCGGGCCGGGGATTAAAAAACCTAAGCCTCACAAAACACTAAGAAGATGTCGTGCACATCCATTCGCAGGAGGACCCCATGACCTGAGAACCATGACTGTATTACATCGTGCTGCGCATTTTTGTGGTTTCCGAACGTCGATCAGCTCCTAATTCCACGGGGTCAAACAGTCTCACGTCTGCTTGAGGCGGCCACCGCGGGTCTGTAACCTCATGCGACTAATTCGCCCGCTGTAGCGAGTGTCGCCCCGGTCAGGGGCGGCTGTGTCGTGAGCCGGCAGCACGGTGTAGATCACTTGCGGATGGTCCCTTCGGCGCCCATGGCGAACCTACCCGCCGCCGGGAATACTTAAGCAGTGCGGCCGCGGATTGCATCAGCCTATGCTCGCCGCTGACCCTGATCTCACAAGCCGCTCTTTCCGACGTCCGAGAAAAACGCTAATGAATGATGAAACGTTGAAGCAACGATTAGAGACCACTTGAGCCTGTCAGTGCCGGAGGAATCCCGTGCCGTCTGCTCCCGCGCACACGTTGGGGTCGCGCTGCCCTCCCCGGGCGCCCCAGCAGGGGGCCCCGGCGACAGAGGGGAAGGCGACGCGCACCGCTGGCGACACCGACCCCTGCGGGCCTCGGCTGGACGGGAGCGGGCGGGTCACGGGTCAATGACTGGCCTGCACCGGCCATCCTTGCACGAAGAAGCGCAATCCCCGCGCTGCGCCTCACAAATAATTTAATAATTAAAAAACAAGCAGCCGGCCAGACAGTCAGTCAGGCGCGCGGCACCGGATAGCCGCGTCTCGTGTGAGACGAGACGATAACCCATATGGCGACGTCTCGTATGCTCGGGAGGGGCCTGTTGGCTGCTGCTCCTCGCCCCCTGCCGTGCACTGTCCACCGGTGGGGGGGGGGGGGGAGAATCGGCGACAACCTCCCTGTCTGCCGACCCGCGCTCGACTGCTCCCAGGATCTTCACAGCTTTCGCCCTCAATCAAGATCAAGTTGTCAGCGTCGCTGCTGTTCCGACGCCGGTTTTCACCGGTAGTCTATTGTCCGTTGCAAGCGGTAATCGGCGAGGGTCGAACGCCTCGCCAGCCTTGGGAACACTCGTAAAAGTTTATCGCGTAAGCGGCCTGAGCTTGTGCGCCTCTCGGCGGACCGGGGGCCCCCGGCGGTCCGGCTACCGTCACATGTCGTCACAGCGCGGCCGCGTGACGCCCCAGACGCCGCCGCGACACGGTGACGCACGCGCGGTCGGCCCACAGACGGGCCACCCCTCGGCTGGCTGTGCACGTGCTAGAACCATGGCGTGCATGCAAGCGGACGAGTTTTGTACGAATGTAAAGCCGATGAGTGTTGACCGGGCTGCGCCCCGTGCACGTTGTTTTTAAAGCGTGCAGACGCTTCAGCCCCTCAAAACCGCACGGACTTCATGATCTGGCATTGTAGAAAGCGGTCCAAAGTTCCAGAAACAAATACGCTTACGGGTGATGCACCTGACCATAAAGCACCCAGTTGCGCTGACATGTATCGTTCCCCGCGTTGTGGTTTGTCGGATGACCGTTAAGTGTCCGACTGTCCATCAGCGGCCAGTGAATGGAATCAGTCTGGAGGTCAAACCACTCTCCACAAATATGTGACATTTACTGCAACCGACATAAATGACATAAATACCACGTACGACAGTCAATACTGTTTGTCATCTTTCGTACTGCTTTCCAATCAGGGAAAACAAGCATTTGCGAGACAGTGAGGTCGGGCTGTGGTCGTCAGAACACCGAGGCGCGGTACGCCGGCCGTGATTTGCAGGCTGTTTGACCGCGGCCTATAAACAGACGGCCTCACCCAAACAGAGCAGCGCCCGGCGAGCTGACCTGAGTCACAAGGTTTCCGCTTCGTCTCCGTCACATCAGGTCACTCCGCCACTGGCGACCACAGAA
>NW_023596818.1:12182169-12207732 GCF_011947565.3 Pollicipes pollicipes
CCGCCGCCGCCGCACGACGGCGTCACAACACGGGCCGCCGCGCGGCCGGCCCGCTCCGGCGCCCGCGCGCGCCTGCAGCCTGCTGCGAGGCGCGCCGTGCCGCGCCGCCACCGGCGTACCGTTGCGTCAGTCGCCGTTAGGGCGATACGCCGCCAGCTCGCGGCGGCTGCACCTGAGCGGAGGCAGCTTCGCAGCTGCAGGTCGCGGCCTCGCGGGGGCGTCGCACGGCCTTACGCCGCCGCTTCGCGCCACGATGGGTCCAGGCGCTCCCCAGACGCCATTCGAAAGGCACAGCTCTGACACGGCGCGTGCGCGCCTGTCGCGCCGAAGCGACGCGCCGCTCGCCGCGCGCGGCAGAGCCAGGGGATCACCGCCGGCGCCGTCTGCAGCGCTGCCGGCAGGCGGGGCCGCGGCGCGAGGTCGGGCGTGAGCCGGCCTCACGCGACCTAGCCTTCAGCCGGCCGGGGTCGCCGGGGGCGGGTGGCCGGTCTGCAGGGCAGAGACGCAGTTCGCCGGCCGCGCCCGGCCTCGCCACGGCGGCCGCGACCTCCGTCGGGGCGCGGGAGGCCCCGCGCCGGCGAGGTCAGCGACCTGGCGCCGGTCAGCCGCCGCCGCCGCCGCCGCCGCTGCCGCTGCCGCTCGGCCCGGCCCGGCCCGGCCGGTACCGAGAACGGTGACAGGCGGCGGCCCAAACAGGATGCAACGCCGCGCCGGCCGGTTGGCACCGCCGGAGACGTCGACCTCCGGACGGCGCTGCTAGTGGGGGCGGGGTCACGCCGAGACAGTGGTGCTGATGGGGACAGGGGGACTGTAGGGCTGCTGACTGGGGGAGGGGGTCAATGGGAGACGGGGGGGGGGCTGATGGGGGGGGGGGGGGCGGAGATTACTACGAGAGAGACGGTGGTACTGATGGGCCAGGGGAGACCGTGATGCTGCTGACCGGGGGGGGGGGGGGGGGCGGCGTCACTGAAAGACGGTGGTGCTGGTGGGGGCGAAGGTTACCCCGAGACGGTGGAGCTGGTGGGGATAGGATACACTCAGAGACGGTTAAGCTGTGTGGGGGGGGGGGAAGGGGCAAGGAATAAGACGCCCGCTGCACCACCATGTCGTGCAGGGGTATGAAGTAAGTTAGTTAGGGGACTTGTCAGGGGAAGTGGCAAAAACTGCCATCAAATACTGGAAAATTTGGTTTTCCCCCGTCCTGGGCAACTTTCCCCTTTAAGTTGAAGGAGCTCCCCCCCCCCCCCCCCCGCTTACTGAAAAGGACACGACCAGCCTGATCCCGCACTGACCGCTTGTTGCCATCGGCGCACCTCCAGCGAGCCCGCCGCGAGCCATCGCCGGACTAGAACCTGCGCCCTTGACCCCCTCCCCCTCCTTCCCCCACTCCCCTCCAAAGGGGCACAGGCGACGACACTGACGGGCCAGCGGCACGCAAGGTCCCCGGCGGGCCGACAGGTCGTCTGACAGATGTGCTGACAGACTTTCGACAGGTAGCCTGGCCCGCCGGGGGGCGGGGGCGGGGTGACGTGCACCCCGACGGCCGAAATGGTCGGCGGTGCGACGCGTCCCGCGCGTGACGGGTGCCGTAATAGGCGGCCCGGAAGGTCATGTCACGACACAGGCGCGACGGCCTGCCGCGGGGCCGACCAACGACCGGCGGTCGCGACGGCGGGCACGTGACCCACCTTGATAGCCGGGTCAATTCTAGCGCAGAACTGTCGAGCCGTTCCGCGCTCAAAAACGCGGGGTAATCCAAGTCTACTTAGGACGCACCCACAATTTACCGCATTACGGAAGCCCTCTGCCCTCTGGCAAATTGCTTCCGCGAAAGGTCGCGCTGATAGTCGTGCACAGCGCTGTAGGAGCGCGGCGTCGCTCCCGAAATAGTGGCGCCTCAAATGCGGGCCAGCCGGTCACGCGGCAGTTGCAAGCCTTCCATGCGCTGTTGATTCTGGAGAACCGGGGCCCGAGCAGGCCCGGTGGGACAGGGGTCCATGATTCCGCATAAACGGCCGCCGGACGGCCGAGCGCCAGTCCGGCACGGACCGGCCGGGAGCGGCTTCGGTTCGTGACACGAGCAGCGGGGTGCGCTGGACGGGTTTCGGTTGAGACGGAAACGTTGGAGCGGGCAGAGAGGCATTCGGTCGAGACACAAGCAGCAAAAGCGATAAGCGATGAAGGCGGCGATGTGCGTGCGTGCGTGCGTGCGTGCGTGCGTGCGTGCGTGCGTGCGTGCGTGCGTGCGTGCGTGCGTGCGTGCGTGCGTGCGTGCGTGCGTGCGTGCGTGCGTGCGTGCGTGCGTGCGTGCGTGCGTGCGTGCGTGCGTGCGTGTGTGTGTGTGTGTGTGTGTGTGTGTGTGTGTGTGTGTGTGTGTGTGTGTGTATACGTATGCATATATACACACATTATATATAAATATAAATATATATATATATATATATATATATATATATATATATATATATATATATTGAGCATATTCGATCATCCAATCCGATGCCCCACGAGTCTTCCCAAATCGGAAACGGGTTGTGACGTATCTATTCTATATTACGCTAAACCGGTACCATTTGCCTCGTACATGGTGTTGTACGGTTTTTCGTACTTTTCACCTCGACATCGTGATTTTTGAAATATTGCGTCATTGATTTGGTTAGATGTATTTCATTTACCTATGTTTATGTCCATAACATATATGTGCTATTTTCTCATATGTGATTTTACATTGTTTCTGGAAACCATGTTTTAATTACGACTTAACACTTTCAGCGTTCTATAGCGTTGGTGGACTTTTCTGTTACGACTGAAAATCGTACCAAACTGGTAAGCATGCACGGAATCAAGTTGACGCACTTCCGCGTATGCTTAAGACAGCTCGCGTGGAGCAATGATCGTCGCTCGAAATGTGCTAGCCTTACCGGCGGCTCACGGACCACGCCCCTGATTGTAATGAGAAACATGGCAATTTGTATGGACAAACCTCAAGCCAGAGGCGCGGTCGGTTCGCGGGTGGAGACTAAGACCATCATCTTTGGTCTCAAAATCTAATATTGGTCTTATATATGGGCGTTGCAGGACATAAAATATAAAGAACGATTATCGACCCACAAATTTGGATGACTTCCGTCGTTCCTGTCACAGGAAAATAGCCGACGTGTAGTTAAACAGAAGAAATCGATGCTCCCCATCGATGTCAGAATGCTTCCATTGCTTATTTACAAGGGCTGATGTAAATCGGTGGGGTAATTGGGTCACGACCTCGCTCAAGATGGCCGAAATTGGGCAGCACTGGCACATTGCTAGACTTTGAAGAAAACTTGAGCAGCATGCATGAAGTTTGCTTTAAAACGCTTTTTAAGGTAGGATGTAGCGAAATAACGCCTTTTGAATTTTGTCTTCCCATGCCGAGGTTGCTACCAACCCAAAGTCGGTATTCTGGATCCATCATTGCATACTTTTGACATATTCAGCCAAATTTAAGTGCTATTTGGCGTTCGAAGGCCGGAAGAACCTCCATCATCTGGCGGGCAAACCCACATAAAGTCCGTTAGCTCGCGCCTTTGAGCCTATGAGCTCAGAGAAGCAGCAGTGATTAACAGACAAAAAGGCTGGTTTGTGTCCTCGTTTTTCTGTGAAAATAGGTATGTTATTGCACATCCCCTGCCTAAATATTCCCCTAGTTCTTGACCACCAACGTATGCCGTGTGGGGATCGCCCCTGCTTTGAGTCCTCGGAGAAGTACAAAAGTTCAAGGTAGAAAGTAGTACAAAAGAAGGTGTTTAGTTCACTGCTGTGACCCAAATAAATCTGGAACTATTCCTAGCATAAAAAGCACAAAAATAGGAAAAATTGTAAGCCAGCACGGGAAAAGGCTGCCGCCACAAATCGCATCAAATGAGGCGTTTTCACCACACTAACAACAAAAAAAACAGCAAAAACTATTTCTCAGACAAAACATTTTCCATGACTTACGTGTCTTACGATTTTCCAAATTACGATCTTTCCAAAATATGTCTGACGTGTCTTACGACTTTCAATAATCATTTTTCCCAAACGCTGTTAAGCCATGATCTTAAAATGTATCATAAAATATCGTAAGGATTGCTTGATATCTCCATTTGACCGGTGCCTTTTGGTATATTGTGTTTCCGTTGAAACAGAAAATACGGCGGGGGGGGGGTTGTTCACTAAAAATAAATGAGAGGCGGGTTGGGAAGGTTTCAGTCCCGACAGTTTAATTCGACACAGAACCACGCAGAATGTGTTGAGCTCGGGGCGCTGATGGTGGCGACATGACAAAAGTGTACTTCACCCCATCGCCATCCTCAGCGCTCAGCCAGACCACACCTCGATCAATGTCACTCCACTCCACTCTGCCAAGCTAACTTCACTTCATTCCGCTCCACTCCAGTTCACTCTGCCGAGCTTACTCCACTCCACTCCACCCCATTCCACTCCACTCCATCCCACTCCAATCCACCCCGTCGCCGGCGGGCGCGGCACCGCCCCCATCGGAGCGGGACCGCCGCCCGGACGCCGGCAGCAACACGCCTTCTCTCTGCCGCCTGTCTGCGGACGACCAGCGGCTGTGCAAATCGCACTGTCAAAATCCACAATCAAATGCCTCTTTCCCTCTGTCACAAAAGGGAGGATGTGGTTCCTGCTGCGCCCGCAGAGTGGTGGCCACGTTCTGCCCGCCCGACCTCACCGGAGGGCCTGACGGGCAGGGCGCACCGACCGCTCCGGCACGGTGATCGGCGACGTCCCAGCGCATGCGTCGGCGTGGGCAGCAACATGCTGTTTGATAACCACTCCGAGGTGGCACACCCGGACGGGTTCAACCGGTACAACAGAGCTTGTGGTTTTGGGTCTGGCTTTGCGGGTTTTAAGCGTTCCTGGTAAGGTCACTTGGTCAGAGCTCAGTTTTTTAATTTCCTAATCCCATGTTCACGCGTGAAAATAACAAGCGCTGCATAGAGTTCCATGGTATCGCAAGGCAATGGTGATAATTCCGGGAAGTCATGCGGGATTTCAAACGCACCAGGGCGAGGAAGCGTCGTAAAAAAATGTTGTTTTCCGCGCAAGGTTCCCGGTTTAAAGTTTCGTCTCGACCTTTTTTGGTATACCTGCGGCATTTTGAATGGGATGTCACCAATCCTCCATAGTCTATACATTGCCGCAGCACAACTCTCAAAAGGTTCAACATATGAGATCCGTCTGCATATTATCTGATGTAAGAAGAACGGCAGCCAGGTGTTTATCATTTACATGCAACTCAAATGTAGCTTGCAGGCTAATCGTCGTGCCAGCACGGCTTACGTGGGTACCATTCATGAAACCTCTATCAAAGACTTAATCAGAATTACGCAGCACACTGTTAAAAATATTTTCTTGAGCTCCATGACTCATGACAATCACGGCGCTTTCAGCGCCACACGTTGGCACATTGCACACTGCACACATCCATCCACACATTAGCATCAGCACGTTGCGGGGCGACCGATCTCCGCAACATCGCAAGACCCACTTTGAAGGCAGGCCGTTTGGACGCCCCGAAAACGGTCCGGCATCAGCACGATGCCGAGCTTGCCGCCACTCGTCCGAGCGAAGCCTGCTGAGCGGAGCCACCCCAAGCGCAGCGGCGGGCGCCGCCCGGACCTGCTTCACGTCACACCAAAGTCAAACAGTCTGCATTGTTGCCCGAGGCTGCGCCCGCGGCCGCGGACCGCGGGGCTTCCGCCCGCTCAGCAGACAGTAAACTTCGAGGTATGTTGGCGTGCTGTCCTCGGCGACCGTCTGACAACTTTGACGTACCGGACCCGCCCGAGACGCCCGAACCGAGGTCGCGCCGGAATCGCGTACAGTCCGCCCCAACAGTTCGCCACGCCAGGCTGAGATAGCGCCAAAAATAAGGCCCGGCCGGCTGCATCCATGACTCCCGACGGCGCGCTGACGCAGGCCCTTCGTTTGAATGGACCAACTCGTGGCCGCGCCGTGAGAATGCCGAGCTTCAGCGGAAACTGCAGAAAGCCCTGCGCGGCGCGCTGGCAGGAAGCAGGAGAGACCAGGACAGGTGTCGTCGAAGACGTACGACGAATCAAAACACGTAAAACGCACATACCCCGAATATTCGCTTTCTTTTTCTGCACCGGCCCGCTCGAGCTAAGAATGTTTAATTAACATGGGACCATGAAGCGGTCCCCTAGCGACAATACACGCAGTCCACCTAATTTCTAAATAATTGTTGGGGTCTATCTGTTGTATTTGACCCGTGCATATGCCCTCGCTACGTAACACGCACGCTTGGTTTCTCTATCACAATGTGCTTCAAAATTGGAGCCGAAACAGCCCGAATTATACCGTGGTACCAAACCTTAGGCACACTGCCCATGGAGTGCGCCTACGGCTCGAAGGAAACAATCACATGTCCCTGTATAGAGCACATTCTGCCTTCCAAAAACACAAACCACTTTCCTTTACATCAATCGGAGACGCCAACCTGACCGTTCCCGTCTAAATGATCTGTCTAAATGATCCAAAACGGGACTAAAAGGCACCGGCTTGCCCCAACATTATTTCGACACCGGCTATGTTCACGCACATCTACTCAGTGATCACCCCACATTTCGTTACATTTGAAGTTTGATGCGTTCTAAAGAGAACACTGACCATGGAAGACACACCATCCATCGTGCTTCTGTAACAGCTGCGTCAGCTGACGAACGAACCCTTCCCTGCCTTCGGGAGTCTTCGACTTCTGCTGGGGCTCTAAAGGAAACTGCCTTCATTGGGGTGAAAATGGCACTGTCCTTCTCGTGGTTCGCGTACGAGAGACCCCAGGGATGGACTGCCTCCCGGGCGAAATTCCCTGGAAAATATCGTTTGATGTGGTAATGTCCAGATAAAACATACAATGGCGAAATTACTTACTTTTTTCTTGCCGGTTCTCTGCGCATCCCTTTGACCCCTCCGCGGTTTCCTCCAGCGCCCTCAAAGGGAGTGGACTAGCCGAAATGCTGTAGCATGTCTTTTTGAATCAGCACAAAATTCGGAACCTAGACACCGTTCAACCAAACGCATGGCATATTGCCCCTTCGGTGTTCTGTTTTCGGCTCTTGCGCTGTGAACTAAAACGGTACCATAACGAAGGTACCACCCAGTGGTGCTCACCGCGCGTGCTAAAGCTAAAGCTGTGAATAATTGTTATGACCTAAAAAAAACAACAGCTGGTCGAAAGAAACGCTCCATGGGTGGGAAGGGCAAGCTGCAACATCCTACATGCTGCACCCAAACTTGTTCTCGGGTAGAACTTTAAGACTACTGAGCCTATAATGTTACGGAGCCCTAAGAAGGGAAGAACACATGTAACAAGAGGCAACAACGGGCAACAAAGGAAAACCTCTCCGTATGACTGCATCCAGGCGGGGATGCCATCACCAGATCGTGACTCCGATGCCGTGCAGAATCGACCCCCATGGCACGGGACTCAGAAGGCCGGGCAGTCGGAGGGCCGCTGCCCCGCCCGTGTACCGACAGGGAGCCAAGGACGCGCCGGTGGACGGGTCCAGCGGCGCCGTCCGGGCTTTCCACTGCGGGCCGTTGACACCGGCTCGGTATGTCGGCATCACCGGCCCACTCGTGGGGCCCTGAAGAGGCGGTGGCCTACTTACGCCCCTTCGTCAGCTAGGGGCAAGCACGAAAGCACGGGCGATGCGTCATCGAGCGGCGCCGCTGGCTGGGCTTTCAAGGAGGACCGGTCCTGCCAGCATGCATGCCGACCGGGAACGTCCGCGAAAGGTTGGATAGCAGACCAGAGATGTTGGATAATGTCGACTCTATTCTCCCCTATCGCTGCCATCGCATTTTATGCATAAATGTCGGGGCAGGTGGGCCACAGGCGGCGGCCCGGAGGAGCCGGTCCGCCCATCCCCACTTTTCGTGAAGTTTCACATAAGCCACTGGTAAAAAAAAACTACAAAAGCGACTCGAATTACTTCGCGATCCCCTTCCGCTTTATGGAATCTTCCAATGTGTCTGCTGGCACCCCTTGATTATTTCAGGTATTTGGAGGCAGAAATTCACATATCGCCCTGGTGAAGGCCTGCATGGCAGGTCACAACATCATGCGTAAAAGTCTTGTCTTCCCCACCGGAAGCATCCCGTGCTTCCGATGGGCAAGTACAGGATTTTGACACTAATACACATTTCCAAAAGTGCACACAAATTAGCGCAAGCTGGACAAATTCGAAACCGTGCTTGATGCGCCTTTGAGAGCCCTAGATCATGCACGGATGAAGTGACACAGGAACGAGGGGTGTCCGTATGGTTGAAAGGTGCCATCGGGTCTGCCCCCCCCCCCCCCCCCACCCCCGTCCCCGGGGATACTTGCGGTCTGGAGCATGGTAATGGATCTGAGCCATCAACTCTTTCAGCATGCAAATGACA
Organism: Pollicipes pollicipes; assembly: GCF_011947565.3. NCBI lineage: Eukaryota > Metazoa > Arthropoda > Thecostraca > Pollicipedomorpha > Pollicipedidae > Pollicipes > Pollicipes pollicipes. Next base: position 12,190,618 of record NW_023596818.1, read on the forward strand.
CAGAGATGAGTGTTCCAAAAGTTAGAAATATAATTTTACGTGTCGAGTAGTCAGTCTCCAGGCATCGGGATACCAGACTTAACATAACTCCTATGCCTCATCACATTTCAACAGCGGCGAAGTCCTGTCTGTCCACATCAGGAGAGAGCGGCGATAACACCGGCGTTTTCCAATTGTCCAGGGTTCTGGGCCCCGCGCGCGGGCTCCGCTCCCCACGTTACAGAAAGCCAAGGTTAAGTGACCTCGGGCCAGACGTTGACACGCCTGTGAAAGCAGTCTTGGGCTCCGAAAGCGGCGCAAAAAAGGCGAAACGCCGCGGTCCCCGACCCAATTTTTTGCCCGTCGCCAAGCCGGCGGGCCCCGGGAACGGGAGGGTGAGCGGTCGGGCGGCGGGAGGTGACGGCGGCCGGCGGCACCGGCCAGCGGCACCAGCCGGCGACCTTGCGACGGTCGATGGAGCCCCGCCCGCACCTGCCGGCGGCTGTGCAACAGGACACCCGGCGGCCGGGCCGCGGCCGCCGCGGAGCGTCCGCGGGCCAGCGGCGGGCCCACGTGCCGCTGCCGCCGTCGCCGTCTGGAGCCGGCCAGGGGCGCGCCGGAGAGATGCCGGCCTGGCAACGGGGCACGTAGGCCGTCCGGCGGACCGGCGGCCCCAGCCGGTGCTAGTTCGGGTTACTAACGATCTCGTCCATTGCGGGAATAGTGTATACATGCGACCGCGGACGCCCCTGCTCGTCCCAGCCCAGTCAGGCGACCAAGGCCACTGCAGGCCGGGATTCCGTTGCGGTGACGCCGCTCGGGAACTGTTGCTAGGGAACGGGCGGGTCGGCAACGACGGCAAGGCACGCTGACGCGCCTCTGCTATCTATTTACCTGAGAGCGCATTCACGCTGAGCGCGGCCTCCGGCCGATTCGCAGTCACATTTCTCGGCAAATCCGGAAACTCGAATGGCATACTGGTGCACGAGACACATGGTGGCGGTGCGTGTCACATCTGATTCACAGCCGGTGCCACAATGCCGATCGCGCCACCCGCCCTCCGCATCCCTCCCCCGCGCGCTGCCGATCGCCACTGGCAGCGCGCAGACGCCCGGCCGCCGCAGCCAGCCGTTAGTTCGGCTGTCTGCCGCCAGTCGGCCGTCCAGACAGGTCGCGCAGCACAAAAACGTCGGCCGGCCGGGGCGCCGACAAAAAGCCGCCGCCGCCGCGCCGTCGCCCGCCCGTAAATCGGCCGACAGCCCAGCCCGGCGCACGCAGCCGTCGCCGCGAGTCATTACGCGTGCCGCCTGTCTAGACAGGGCAGACGGCCGCGGGCGGGCCGCATCGATCCTTGCGTAACTGGTCCGTCTGATGCCGGCGCGGCCGGCGATGAAAACAAAAGGCCTCGTCACTGGCGACGCCGCCGAATGTCGCCGGCGTGTGGTGCACGCCGGTCGTTTCGTTTCGGCGGATGATGGCCTCATTGCATCAAAGCGAGGAACTGACTGCTGTTGGGAAAGACCAGACGAGAAAAAATACCCCAGCGGTCGGCACGCCCCAAAACTAGAAAAATGACGCAGCGTTGTGACGGTCTGAAACGCTGAAAACAGCGTTTCAGACACCCGAGGCCTACAGTGAAGCCGCAGTTTGCCATTCGGAGTGCTGGCTCCAGGAACGCGTGTGAGCGGCGAAGTGTCTGCGCATCTCCGCATCTGGCGGCATCATAATATACCTTCACATCATCCTTTTCGATTCTATTTGGCCTGGCAACTTTTAAGGCGCTGCAAATTTTGACTCGTAAAAGTCACGGCTCTGGTCGATGTTCTTTTTGTCTTGAACTTCAAAGTGTGCTGCGGTAAAATCAATGCTGGTCTTGGATTGCGATTTGCTTGGCACGATCCCACAGTTCAGAACTTCACGGGGTGACCGTGATTACGTACTCCGGGCTAATATGGGTAGATTCAGCTGAATTTGCTCCGCCCAGATGATCTGCAACGTGTCAACTTTTCGCCGCTTATGCAAGAAGTTGTTGCATGCCGCATCGAATTATTCTCACTTGACAATTTGTATTTTACTTGTGCAGCTGCTACCTCGAGTAGTTTTTGTTCAGCTGGAGGCTCCAAACCTTGCCTTCCCCAACTTTGAGGAGGAACCCGTTTCTGGTGTGTTTTGGGGTAGGTTCAGCAATTTTTGCCATTTGACGCCAACTTGTTTTGCGAAAGCACGGCCCTGGCTGGTGGTGCCATGAATGAATACTATATTTAGGAGGCACACTTTATGTGTCGTAACGGTATATATTGTTTGACAACACAGACATACCAACGACCAGAAAAATGAAACAATCTAACAAAACAGTCAAACAATGCAAAGCCCGTCAGTTGCAAGTCATGCGAGTGATGCCAGAACCTGCGGTGTGGAAACCCTATCTGTGTGATGTAGCAAAGGATCCTTTCTCAATGCACTAAAATGAATGCCTACGTTTCTGTTCGACATGACTTGCATCGTTGTGGCTTCCCCCTGCAGCAACAAATCCTGCTGCCTGAAATGTTTTGAGGAAAAGGGCGAAGGGTGCTGCGCGTCCGCGAAGATAGCATTTGTCTCCGCAACGACATGACATCTACCAATGCAGCCTTGTAATAAAAGAAGTTATAACGGTACGGATTGTTTCCTGGGCCTTTGGCTGCAACAAACTACAACCTCGAAAACATCAAACGAAAACTTTTAACCCTCACATGCATGCGAGCTAACGTTCCGAGCCCGCAAGCCTGCCAACAGAAGTTGCAGAACTGCTCACCACGGCGCGGGCCGCGGGACGTCTCGCTCTCACGAGCTGGCCGATCGAACGCGCCATGACCGGCGGGAAAGCTCGGCCCACGCATTCCAACCTGGACAGCCCCAGCCCCGCAGCGCGCACCACCAGCTGCCTGTCATAAAAACAGTGTCTAGACGGCCTTGATGACGTCAGCGGTGACGTAGCGGCTAGACGGGGGGGACGTCCGGTGTCTGGGTCGGCCGGCGGCCGGCGGCGCACGCAGCACGCCGCCGGTCACGTGACGCCGCGCCCGCGGCGGCCCGACGGTCACGTGACCCCCACACCTGCGGCGGGCGGCGCCGCCGCCGGGGCGGTGTTCCGTTTAGACTGGGGGCGAGCTGGCCAAGCTGGTGGTGGCGATCCAGCTGGAACCGGTCGCCAGGCGGTTCAGATGCGTCTATTTCCGGTCGCAGAACGCTTTCGTCTCGCCACCAACACCGCTGGACGTGGCGAGAGGAGCCCCTGAGCTGGCCGTGGTGGGCCGAGTTCTCGGAGAGTGCCACTGAGTTCTCGGACGGCACGAAGTGTTACGCGGCCAGCGACGTGGTAACCAGACACAATAAAACAGATTTCAGGTCGCTGAGGGTGGAGCTCACACTCCCTGGCGCCCGACCGCGGCGTCTATGACGCGCTTCATGTCGCGTTCTAGCAGCTTGATGGGGCGGGGTGCGGCTCTCACGGCCGTCGCGGCGGCGCCAGTCTGCGGCCGGGCGCGACCGCAGACTGTCGACCAGGTGACGCGCGCCGCCCGGCCGCTAATCAGTGGGGGCCGGCCGACGCGGATAGCCGGGGTCACAGACGCGGCCGCGGCAGATAGCGGCGAGGTCAGACGGGGCCGATCGGCAGCAGGGGTCGGGTGGCTGACGCCGCACCGGGGGCAGGTCGTCGGGCACGGGGGCGGACCACTGGCGGCCGGGGGCGGGGTCAAGCGCCGGTCGCTACGCCGGGGTTCACGCCGCGTGCTATAAACGGTTTAAGAAGTTTTGCACGCTCCGGCTGTGCCACCTGCTCTTGCGCCGAGTGGTGTAACGTGTGTTTTGCAAATTCCACTGACGGGTGAACTTGAATATTCCTCCGGCACACAGTTGCAAGGGACAGCATGGGAGTGGAAAAGAAACATGGTTATAGTGTGACATGAGCCAGAGGTCTGGGGGAGAGGATTGAAGCAGATACCGTGCAAGCAGATGACTGAGAGAACGTTCAAATTGCCAGACGGGGGCCATGGATCCAAAACTGGTATAACAGGATAATGTGGCTTGCGAGCAGATAATCTGGCGGCGTTTCCGTCTCTGAGAGTTAACTGGAAGTCGGATCTGTCTGCCGGTACAGCACCACGGCTGGAGGAGGAATACTGACACGTGACTGGGGATCAGGGGCTGTGCCCGTGGCAAACGGCTGGGACCAGGGACTGTTGTGCTAACCGTTAACAAGGAGCAAGGAAAATTACATTCAGGTTGCCAGAAGCCCATATTCATTTTAGAATCGCTTCAGGTGCCGTGGAGAATGGTAAGTAACATAGCATTATTTCGACCCCCGCATTTTATAAGGAGAGAGGGACGAGAAAGAGGGGAGAAAGTAGAAGAGTGAGAGAGAGAGAGAGAGAGAGAGAGAGAGAGAGAGAGAGAGAGAGAGAGAGAGATATATATATATATATATATATATATATATATATATATATATATATATATATATATATATATATATATATATATATATATATATGTATATATATAAACATGTTGGAATATTTTGAGAGGAGAACTTCTCTTATGCATTGCTGGACGTACACCACAGCAACTCAGCGTTTGTGATCTTGTTTCTTTGTTCACAGCTTCGTATAGCGTGTTTGTCAATCTCGATGTGTCGATACAAAATGTTGACAAATTTCATCCATTTTTCAGCCTTTTGATCAGTACAATGATCGTTTTCAAGGCAACCATTACGTTCTAGACGTTCAGTCAAATACGCAGTAGCTTCATATATAAGAGCTCGGTTTCATGGTATCCTTGGGAACCATACGCTCGAGGCATCTGAAAAAAATAGCATTTGCATGCTACGTACTCTAATTCCAGAAATACGCTCGTATGGCTAAAAAGATCTTATATTTTCGCCACATCGAATTAGACCGTAAGTGTTTGCATCACGGAGCGGGGGTGGGGGGGGGGGGCGGGGGGGGGGGGCGAGGGGTCTGTCCCCATCAGTCGCAGATCGTACAGTGGGAGTTGCGTGAGTGGTTTGTTTTGTGTGTTGATGACGGATGCCACGTCTCTAATGCATAATGTTTCAAGTTTGGCGAGGCGTCTGTGGTCTGCGGTATACGTAAGTGTAGTGGTGTTCATGACTGACGCACATCTGGTGAACTTGGTGTTGTGGTTTGTACGTGCATGCGTTTTCGGCGCCCCCTTCGGTAAGTGCATAGCTTAACGTCGTCCGAGACTTGTAGTCAAGCCATTGTGGTTTACTTTGCCGGTTTCACAGTCCCGGCAGCTTTACTTATATATATATATATACTGTGTGGCTGACTCATGCTTTAAGCGTAAAAGTTGTCTTGAAAATGATCATCAAACTGGTCGAAATACTGAAAAATAGGGTGAAAATATCCGCTTTAGCTGAAGAGAAGCAACCAAATAGCATTGACACCTGGCCACTAGACCACGGCAGGCTGTGTGGATCGCGGCTTTGACACCGTGCTCGGTTCTGTGGGTCATCAGAGACGACAACTGCCAACTGGCCGGGTGACACAGCCGTCCGTACCAGCTGGTGCGGGTTATCTCGTGACATTGCATGGCGCGTTACAAGCTTTCGGCCCAAATTGCCTACTGTTAATTACGTAAAGTAATTATCCGTTTCATTGGGACTGCTCTTCCTGAATGGTGTTATCAGATTGAGCTTCACAGGCTCCAATGCTTAGCAGGAATTGCCATCCCAAAACCACCGCTGCAAAACCTTCCGTTAAATTTCTTGGAACGATACCGATATGGAGAAGCCAAGAATGAAGTTTATATGGTTAATTGGCCAATGCAATGCAATAACTCCTGTGAAAAAGGACATATTTCAGGCTGCGATAGCTTAAACAGCCGCCTCAGACAGGGCATGTTCCAGCCTGGTTTGCCACTGGAATTGAACACCAGATATGAGACACAAATTAACTTAGACAGATGATCTCCCACATGTCTGTGGAATGCATCATTGTCCTTAGCATACATGTGCGCAGCCCCAGAAATGGATTCCGTATCGAATCCCTGGGTGTTGGACTACGAATTTGCCTGGATTTAGGCCCCATCTTGAAACGTTGTTAAAGGATTTTCATCCGGGGCCAAATTCAAATTCGTCTGAAGCATCTTTCGGAGTATTTGATGCTTCCGAAACCTTGTCAAGGCCTTCCTTGAGATGTGGGATCCGGCTTATAATGTTATCAAAGAATCCTACGATTTTTGAGATCCTTTTTGAATGTATTCCTATGTCTGCCCTTTAGGCCTCACCACGTCCCTTAGATGCCGCGAACCCGGTTCAACAGGTCATCCACAGCTTTATAGCTCAGCTTAAAGGGAATGTTCCGCATTTGTTGGAGTTTTAAAACGAAATAGTCGTCTTGAAGATTCTTGGGTACGGTTCACAGCCCTGCCCTTCTCAAGAACAACAGCCTCCCGGTTTCTGAGCTACATGCACGCGAAGATGTGCAGATCATTCCATGCGGGACATTTAAAGGCCATTCAGGCCTGCATGACGCCATAGAAGCGGCATTCACTTGCTGCCACCACAGCGACATGTGGCTTTGAAGGCAAAGAACAATAAAATTGTAAAGTCGCTCATGTCTGCCGTCCGTGAGAACGGCTTACCGATATCACGCAGTTCATCTGGCTCTCGATCGGCGTTGTGCGGGCAGTGCAAGATTCAAACGGAAATCACGCTTTGTGCTACAGAATACAAGAAGTTAAACATGGGTGCTAAATGTTACGGAAGTGAAACTTGTATCGAATAACTTAAGTATAGCGTCCAAGCCGGGTGTGTAAACATAAGAAACTCCTTAAACCCAGCGAAAAATACCCAAGAACACCACCAGAAAGTGCCAAAATGCGAGCACATAACGCTCCTTTTTTTAGCAAATGCCCCGAGCATCGCCACGGTCACCTCTCGGAAGGTTGCATTACTACAAGTGAGTGCCAGGGTGGTAATTTCGCACGGCCAGTTTGGCAGCGCCTCAACACCATACAAACGTTTCATGACGCAATTAGACATTGACGCACTGAGGAGTATATTTCATAAATGGAGAAACTGTGACGCACTGAATAGTGCATTTAATAAATGGAGAAATTGTATTGTCAAGCACAGTCTATTCCACTTAAAAGTATGAAAATAGTTGTAAGTAATCTTATCTCATCATATCTGAAGCTTGCTTTAATGTCCTTAAACATGGAATATTCCCTTTAATTCGTGTTTTATTGTGCTTTTGGGAGTTATGGCGTGGCCCTTCTTACGACCGCGATCTACACCATATAGGTGCTAGTTACGAGCACAAGTGTTGGAATCCAACCATACACCTCTAGGTAAAAAAAAAACACACATAAGATTCACTTCAACGTCGGCCGAGCCGCGGCAGCCCTTCTGCTCGTTGCATTGACAGTGGCTCTGCTGCGGGTCGGAGGTTGACGGGGATCAATGGTTTAAGGCGCCTTTTTAATGTGATTTCATCAAAACTATGCCAGATTCTGTTCTGCGAGAAAATGGGGGACACTCTATCCCTCCCCTTACGATTCTAGGGCAGCTTACCGGCTGGTGTTTAACCGGATTTTTTTTCCACGAATGTGGAAAACTCGGATGCCTTTTGTCACCATGCATTTTTGCCAAGGGCGAAAAGCTGGATATTGAAGCAGTATAAATTGATGATATGTCTTTTTTAACGGAGTGCAATTTTGTAAATGGCAAATGAGCTCAAATCCTCAATGACCGAAAACCAATGATCTAAAATGCTAAGAAGCCTGTTGCCAATAGATCAAATTGTTTTTTAGGCGAGTTGCAATAAGACCAACGGAAAAGCACCGAAATGTTTATTAAACTAAGGCCTTTTGTCCAAGCGAATTCGACGAATGTAGTCGATTGACATCTCAAGATTGACGACATAGTGGATTGACTAGATGTTCGTAGTTATGTTGATGGCATGCTGATTTGACTTTTAAAAAATTATCTGAAGTGATAAATCCCACTGACCGAAAGATGCCGTCCATAAATTAGTTTTTATGACCTCTGGGGTCCGTGGAATATTTCTGACGCTGTTTAGTACATGGAGTGGCTATGGAAGGAAACGGAGCGAACGTTGGATAAAGATAGTACTTTGGAAGTTCATGAAATATGCGTGACGTGATTTACAGACGGTCCCTAAGGGTTTTCACCTCGGGGGAAATGGAAAGGCCCCATTGCTATTTGGCCTAGAATTAAGATAGTGACCCGGTACAAAAACCAGCCGATAGCCTTCGACCCGAAGAACGCAATGGTACCTTGAACCCATTGGGTCAACCAGGAAAGATTTCATTCCAGGTGAGGCTATCAGTTAGGTGTCTTTGGGAACGAGTCGACTTTCCGGGTAGAAACTATATGTTTGTAACCAAGTAAGCAAACAGCCCTTAAGTCGTCACCATTATCTTTAAATGACATTGATAATACAGCAGTAATAGGCTTATTTCTCGGAGAAAAACCAGGAGAGCGGAGAAATGGATTGGCTGGCATTTCAGCAACATGTCTTTACGGAAACAGCAGCAGAGCTGAATATGTTAGAGGATATTTTGGCTTTATCTCGCTATTTGTACCTTGGGCTAGCTCCAGCGTTCTCCCTGCGTTCATTTTTTTACCCAGAATTGGAACCAGGGGAGCAGCCAGAGCCTTGGCAAGGAGGGGGACACAGAACTGGCAGAGGTTTCCCTGATAGGGCAGGGGCCCCGTCTTGTTTTTCTCCGAGAAATAATCGGTCTTATCGGTCTATCGGTCTACGGTCTTACCTATGTGAATAATTTTCCCCGCGAATGCACTGAGCAACTTAAATGCCATTGGATGAAGGTCATAGCCGCCAATCATAGCCGTAGTTCTCGTGAGAGAGTACGCCGCCCGGGTGAGTTACGGGTTCTGGCTAACCGCCTTTGCATCGCATTGTTAGCACTATCGCACTTCCCTGTTCTCCAATCAGCTGCAAGTTTTCTAAAAGACATTTGTGATTATGTCAGTGATATCGCCGCAGGAGCTGGTTGTCGTCCGTAGCAATGTTGTTCCGATTAAGTCTTTATTTCGTACACTCGAGGATGATCAGAGGTTTTTCATGGTTGAAGGAATGCAGCAGTGGCAAGATGACTTATACGAACCTGCAGATCTTCGAACACGAATTGCGATCCATGCACGTCGTCGAGCCAGTTGCTGAAATCCCGCTGCCTGGTCACAGGTCAACAAGGTGAGGCCGGCTCTGACGACAGAGCAGCCGTCACGGTAGCCTTTACCAGCAATCAATTTTTTGTGAGCATTTTAGCGCTTCGAATTAATGAAAAGCGTCTCAGATTTTTCGCTTGATATTTATCCATTTCAATCAGGGACCACAAGGTGTCAAAGTAGATTTCAAGGGAACACAGCGGTTATGCAGACTGCGGCAATCTTTCGGCTTTATCTCGCTATTTATACCCTGGGTTAGCCTTCCAGCCTTCTCTGTGAATTTATTTTTTACCCAGAAGTGGAGCCAGGGCCGCAGCCACTTGGCACGAAGGGGGGGGGGGGGGGGGGGGCACAGGACGGACAGAGGCTGTCTTGGTACAAAGGGGCCCCAAAACATCGCTGGATATGGTCCATTTTATAACGAGGACATATTTAGTTACTATTTCTTTCATATTTAGGTTCTTGACTGGAACAAAGTCCAGAACCCACCGCGAGATGAATTCTGTCTGAATTTATAGTCAATACACGGCAGCTGAATAAATCATGCGTCAAACGACTGCACGAAATAAATCGCCGTCGCTCTTCACTTTAAAGTGGTCCAGTGGACCCTTTCTAAATTGACAGAAATCCCAAGTTTTGTCTAAATTTTGATCTGTGTATTACCCAGACATGAAAGACTCTGCAAATGTAGATTGTGGATCGAAAGGGGTTGACAATTTTATTTAACATAACCAAACTATGTTCGTCTAGAAATTGGCAACATTTAGTCAGAATCAATGAGTGATGAAACTTATGCAACGTAGATTTGAACACGGGCGCTTGCAAGTCTTAGCAAGAAAAACCTCCACGCAAAACGCTGCAATCTCCTTTAGCCGCGTAGGGTCTGCACTGTGGCTCACACTGAGCCGTGGCTTACAGGCTGACAAAAGATGATGGCACATCTGAAAAAAGAACCTTTGGACGCTTAAGGAAATCCAATTGTGCATTCGTTAGGTAAATGCTAAGAACGGATTGACCTTTACAGCACCGCGAAGTGGTACTGGAATCTGATGTTTGAACTGCAGGAGTAAAGATAGAATCCTGTTTAACTATCCAGAGAGCAAACTCAAAGTTGTCACATTTGGAATCATTGTTTCACAAGAGTCGTCCCCGCTCGCACGGCGCCCGCCGCCTGCGGTCGTTTGCAGTGGCCGATGGCGTTTGGTCTTCTGCTGTTGTTTTTTTTACGGAAACTACGACCGCGGCCACCGCTGTCCTTGCTCCGAGACTGTGAGCGCGCAGGCTCAAACCTTTGGCCGTAATTTGTTTCACTAGTCCATTCTACAAATGAATGCCCTTTCTGAGGCAAACGTGACGTGACCTCGTACATTTTTTAACTTATTTCGACCCACTATATTCTATACTTATGAGCCCCTATCCTGTTTTTGGTGTGCAATGGGCCCCTTGAGCAGAACACCAGGGGCACACTATTGTTCCCGTTCAAAGGCTGAGGGGCCATTCCGTCCCATCACGGGTGTCTTCCGGCCGCCATTCTGACGACACGGTGACAGAATCCCCCAGTCGATCCGAAGACAATAGGAGGGATACAGCACGTCACATTGCCCCCCTCCCTGGCACGGGAGGCCTTCTGACTCGCGCAGTTAGCCCGGATAGACGCAGGAACTCCCACTGACGCAACAAGATCCCTGATCGTCGCAGGCAGTCTAATATTTAGCATATTTTTCTAATTCAGCTTAACGGGCTAATGCTGAAATTAGATTGGAGGACCCGCCGCTCGGTTCTTGGGTCCTGACTGACACAGGGCCCTTCCATTCTCTTAATGTGAACACAAGTTCTCGTGTTTTCTTGCATCGTCAGAGGGCCCCGACCAACGCAAGAGGCCCTCTGGCATTCGGGGTCCCGTTCCCGTCCCTGTTCAGCAAATGCTCCGCTGGCCGATTTGATGTTCTTGTTGACACAGGACGCCCTATTGAGGACTATGGGCCCTGACCAATGCAGAAGCCCCGCATTGTTGCAGGGGCCCGGACAATTCAAATCGCAGGCCCGGCGTTGTCCCGGCTTGGTAAATGGGAGCCCAGAGCTCAGACCGATATGGAGCCGACTGTTCGGTGTTGGTGATCTCTGGCCAAATCAGAGGAACGCACTGTCTAAGGGGTCCCCAATGGACGCCAGGGTCTCTTGTGGTGTGTATCCTGTCCAAAGTATTCTCGGAGGACATGCGTCCCTTCTTCAACAGGCAAATGCGGCTTTCAACAGAACAGAGTTGCTTGCTGTGGGGAAGACGCACCATCATGCCTCCGAAGTATCGAGGACGACTACTGGAGGACCTACACAAGAGCATCCTGGTATGAACGTCAGGAAAGTTTTGACTAGAGGTTACCTGTGGTAGCCTGGACTAGATGCCGGTGTAGAGCGGACAAGGCAAAGCTGTGGGGTCTGTCAGGCCGTTCGGCCAGAGCCGGTAACCGCCCCACTCCATCCCTGGACATGGCTGGATGGTTTCTGGGAGAGGGTTCAAATCGATTTTGCTGAACGGGGAGGACGGCAATTTCTCCTGGTGGTGAAGACATTCAAAATGGCTTTAAGCCCTCATTGAGCCAAACATAACCACAGAACGGACTGTGTCGGTCCTGAGGACCGCGTTCGCCAGATACGGTCTCCCGAAGCCCTAGCAACCAACAATGTCCCCACATTCGCATCTGTGGAATTTAGATCTTTTCTGCAAAGCAATGACACGAAGCTCTTCCTGACATCACCCAGCGTCGAACGGAGTGGCTGAGCGCTGTGTGTGTCAACTGTCAAAGAGGCGCTGCTGAGAAAAAGGCTGTGAAGGAACGGCCAGGGACACCAAAGGTACATCTGGGGCACAGGAAAGACTGTTTTCTGCTCACACACCGGAAAGCACCCCACAGTGTCACGCGCCAGGCACAAGCGGAGCTGTTTCTTCACCGCAGCGTGCACGCGAGACTATCTCTGATCAGACCCAGCTCGTCAGATCACGTCAAAGGGCATCAAGAACCGCAGTTGCGACATCATGTCAGCCCGGAGCCCGATTACGAGCTTTTGCTTCGGGCAAACGTTGCAGGTACGAAACCACAGTAACTCGGGTGATATTTTCCTGGGTGCGTGGCTTTGTGGTGGCTCGGAAAGGTCCGCTGATATACCTAGTTCGCGTTGGCGGAGGAGCCCGCCACGGCCATGCCCGTCATCATCTGCACGCTGACACATTCTCACCCAGCCTCAGCGAAGAGGCGCCTGCGTCTCCACTCACGGTGCTCTAACAGATGAACTCTGCCAACGGGAGGTGGCCCTCCGGACAAGCCGAAGTGTCCACCAGGAAGCATCATGTGGAGGACCCGATCGCTCGTGTAGCAATGGTCGATCGACATCAGTCAACCACTGGAGGCACACAACTCATCTTTGAGAGATGGCGTAACGAAAGCAGACGCGTCGCTACCGGCACAGTCGGGGAAGGATCGCTCGATGGCGGTGTCCCTGAGACGTTCTAACCGTGAAATCAAGTTGCCCATCAGGCCGGGTTTTGATTGACGCTTGCAGTGTCTCCCAGATCGTGAAGATGAGTTCTTGAAAACGTAAGGAATATACTCGCGGTCCTTTTTGTTTTGGTATTTGCGCAGGCGCAAGTTAGAATTGAAAGGGAGAAGCGTGTTGTATTTGGTACCTGTCACCCTTCAGCACTCGGCTGCGCGCATTGTGGTGCCACCTATGGAGCGGCCGGGTAAGTTGCTTGGCAACGGGAATGTTTGAGGATGGTGGGCGGGGTGTGCGAAGCACGGTTGGCACTCATTGCGGCATGGCTTGGGCAGCGCACAGTTTATCACAGCGCTTTATCTAACATTTGAGATCCCGCACCTAGGGGCGGGGACTCTTAACATGACCTGCAGCCAGCCATTCGGGCCATTCAGCCCCCGCCCCCCCCCCCCCCCCCATTCGTGTCCTCGATCTCTGGTCTCGAGAAACATTTCAGCCCTTCTTCAGCCCCTCAAACAGGCTTTCTGGCTGACTCGGGGCCTTTTGCCGTCACGGGATCCCTTTTAGGCACTGTGGTCCCTGACCGACACAGAAGCCTCTCACTGCGGCAGGGATCACGAGCATTGCCAATGGAGGGCCCCGGCCTCGTTCCTGCTTGGTACATGAGTCCCAAAGGGCTCATACGGACATGGAGCCAGCTAGAGGGCCCTTATAAAAGCAGTCAATCTGACGGACATTTCAGGTCAGAGCACTACAGATGGTGGGCCCTACCTCGAGCACTACCCTCGATCGGCGCGGGGTCTCTCGCCAACACAGGGCCTTGTTAGGAGCTATGGGGCCCTGACAGACACTGGGGTCCCGACCAATGTAAATTGTTAACTACGGCTTTGTTCCGGCTTGATAAATGGACCCTCAGGCCCACGTCGACACTGAACCGACCTTGCGTTGCTGGAGGTGTCTGACCGACATGTAGGCCCTTATGGACTCAGGAGGCCTGATCAGCGTGCAGGGCCCTCTGACCGGCATTCGAGTATTCGGCGCCGTGGGCCTGGCCACCGAATATGACCTACAACCAACCTTTCGAGTGCCTTAAGACCCCAAAGCAGGCACTTGAATATAGGTCCCAAGAGGTCTCTTAGGCTTCTCAGAACCTAAGGGAGAACGCTCTCCATGCGCCCATTTCCTGCCTGTGCCATTGAATGGAGTTTTGCAAGAAGAATACCTCCTCGCGCTTTGCGAATTTGACAACTTATTCCCAGAGCACCCGTTCATTCACATCGCTAATGCCATCTATTGACTCCTTTTTAAACCATTAGAATGGCCAACAGTTTCTTGATTCTACAAGAAAAAACCTGAATGAAGAAAACTATTTTTTACGATGTTTGTAAAACTTATTTTCCTTATTACCTAGCTGGCTCCAAATCGTAGTAAGAGGAGTTGGTGTCATAAACTGCATAATGATGTAAAGGAATAAATGAAATGAGAAAAAAAAATTGGTTCACCGATATTTTACTTTTATATCAATTTCCATTACACATAGATTACCATTTGGGGTGGTATGCTTTTGCATGCCGAGAATGTAATATATATTTTTGCACTGACAGCTATGTAAACGCGGCACGCTTCCTTCTCTATATTCCACATTCGTGGCGAGGTGGGTGCGTGGTGTGCGGTGAACGGTTTTTATTGTTTGTATCGGCCTGTCTTGTTTTGCACGTATGTTAAAAGCTTGTCTAGATACTGATCAACTTCTTGTCTCCTGTTTCAGAAGTCGCTCGCGATGAGAGGAAAGGTCAGTATCATTTGTACTGCAAGTGCTTGCTCGACGACGGATCATCACCTCGTGTATTGATATTGGCCGGTCTGCCAGTTTTGTCAGATATCTATGAAGTTAAAGTTAGTCAGTTCGGTTCAATCAGGCTGTTATTATTTCTTCCTTTTCCTTTTGTGAGTAGGCTTCATGCCTCGTTGCTCTCCCTTCTTCTCTGCAGTGACCTGGATTGAGTAACTGCTTCAGGGGGCAAACCAGTGGTTGCCATTTGATAATGTTCTATTCATGCCTATAGTTTTTTGTTGCTTTAAAATTTTAAAATCTTAAATTGACTTGTACTTGATTCAGTGTTAGGACTTAATGGAACTGCCTAGCAGTAGCTGATCAGGCAGTAAAGCCTGATGTCATGTACAGGTGGTTGTTTTTGAGTGGGCTCATCAGCATTGACATTCTGAGTAGCACTGCACTGGTGCACACTGGCAGCACTAGCATTCTGGGCCCGTACCACCTCCCAGGATACGATTTTCAATGATGGGCAAAATTTGTTGCTTGATATAGTTTTGTCTTCTTTCAGTCACTTCCTGTTTGTGGAGAATGTGTTGCAGCATCTTTTCATGCACTGTCATCACCAGAACAGGCTGCAGATGTATTCTCCACTGCCTAGACTTATGCAGCATTAGTATAGATCATTATGCACTGGTGCACTAGTGAGGCCAGGCAAAGTGGTTGAAGTCTCACTTTGTTTTGCTCTAAAAGGTTTCCTCAGGGCATTTTGTCTTGGATAACCTTTGCAGCATTAGCTCTCCATGTACTTGTAACTGTGGTGAACTCAGCTGTTAGATTTACCATTTTGAATGGCATCAATGTTTTCTGTGATGATCTGACTGACACATGTTAGCATGACATGTGTATTTGGCTCTCTGATGGTCAAGGTGATAAAACTAGTTGACTTGTTTAAAAACTAGTATTGGCTGAGCTTAATTATGCAGGCCACTAGTTTATGATCTGTCATGTTTAGATGTTTGCAATTAGATGTCGCCACCAGGAAGGTTTTGTCTATAAGCCCTAATGATGCAAGTATTTATCATGATAAACCTGCCTTATTTAGCAGTGGCATTATCATCAGGTTGTTCAGAGGGTTCATACTGTGAGTATATGTTGTGATTGGATGTTAAGTATGAGAGTGCCCCTAGTTTCAGTGCATGGAGTCAATGTCAAAAGATAGGAGATTTTCTTAGTTGATATTCAACAAAAATGTGAGAATTTTGTTGCTTTAATAAATTAATATTTTTGCACATTTTGGATTGGCTTGAGTTGGTTTGCACTCCAGGTTCTTTCCTATGATGTCCTGTAACTGTTTAAATAGTGGTTATAAGGATACATAAAATGATCTGTTAGTCCAATCATTCCAAAGAGAATGGTCTGGGAATATTGCAGGATAAGTAGCAGATAGCTGGCATGTCATGTATTCCATTGAATGACAAGTCCAGTTATTTAAAGGCATCTAAGGTAATATGTAATACTATTATGTCCAAAGAGGCTGGTCTGGTAGGAAAAGCAAGCAATATGACTATCTCAATCAAACCCCCAAATGTTAATAATGCTGTGTAAGCAGTTCATTAGGACCTGGACCTGGTTGGTCCTGTTAGCTCAGTCAGTTAGAGCACCTGCCTCACTATCTTCCATCTTTGGAAGGGTGGTTTCAAGTTGCATATGGTGCATATCATTTGGCCTTGCTAAACATGGTCTGTGCTATAGAATGTTGAGAGTTCAGGATAGAGTGGCATGATTAGGTGTTTTAAAGTGCCTGTCTTCCTGTGACATCGGAGGACAGGGAGATTGTTGGTGTCCACTCAAGGACTGCTAGGGGGGGGGATCTGTGGTTCCAGAAATTGATCCATTAAAAAAAGGTTGGATAGAGTGCTTGTAATAAAAGAAATGCTAGCAGCTGTGACTTTGACAGGTCATTAACATGGGCAAGTGGCTGTTGAAAAACTGAGGTGGTAGAGCGTAGGTAAAAAATTGGGTGTGCATTTGTTGAGCAACATGTAAATTCCAATCACAAATCACACAACAAATTGAGATCACTCAGTTGCTAAAAATATGTCACATGGAAGGCAGTGTTGATATGAGGAATTCACATTTCTGATGTGCTCATCATTTTGTGGAGCAAAGTGTTTCAGCATGTTAATTCCAATCACAGTTCATGGATTTCAACAGACTGATAACCTGATTGTTCAAAAATATGTCATATGGAAAGGAGTGCTGATACCAGCAAGTAGCATTTTTCATCCATTCAGAATTTTGTTTAATTTGGTCTTCATGAACTGAATGATGTTTGCCACCATCTAAAAGTAAGCTTGTGGTGTCACTAGACTGTTATGGGAAACTAACATGTGTGATACACATGTAATATGGCTGAACAATGGCCATTGTTCACTGTGCACCCTTAAGTCAATTTAAACTAATTCAGACCCAGATGGTTTTCATGCAAGTTTGGCTGCTTTTAAGCATTTGTAACATTAGATGTAAGTTCTAATTACATTTCCCTCAGATTCCAGTCATTAATGGGAGTTGTGTACTAGTGGTTGCATCTGTAAATTGCTCACCTGGCTTGTCTGGTTGCAGTGGAGGAGAGAAGCGCATGAGG
>NW_023596818.1:12213732-12407069 GCF_011947565.3 Pollicipes pollicipes
AATGCCTCTTTCCCTCTGTCACAAAAGGGAGGATGTGGTTCCTGCTGCGCCCGCAGAGTGGTGGCCACGTTCTGCCCGCCCGACCTCACCGGAGGGCCTGACGGGCAGGGCGCACCGACCGCTCCGGCACGGTGATCGGCGACGCCCCAGCGCATGCGTCGGCGTGGGCAGCAACATGCTGTTTGATAACCACTCCGAGGTGGCACACCCGGACGGGTTCAACCGGTACAACAGAGCTTGTGGTTTTGGGTCTGGCTTTGCGGGTTTTAAGCGTTCCTGGTAAGGTCACTTGGTCAGAGCTCAGTTTTTTAATTTCCTAATCCCATGTTCACGCGTGAAAATAACAAGCGCTGCATAGAGTTCCATGGTATCGCAAGGCAATGGTGATAATTCCGGGAAGTCATGCGGGATTTCAAACGCACCAGGGCGAGGAAGCGTCGTAAAAAAATGTTGTTTTCCGCGCAAGGTTCCCGGTTTAAAGTTTCGTCTCGACCTTTTTTGGTATACCTGCGGCATTTTGAATGGGATGTCACCAATCCTCCATAGTCTATACATTGCCGCAGCACAACTCTCAAAAGGTTCAACATATGAGATCCGTCTGCATATTATCTGATGTAAGAAGAACGGCAGCCAGGTGTTTATCATTTACATGCAACTCAAATGTAGCTTGCAGGCTAATCGTCGTGCCAGCACGGCTTACGTGGGTACCATTCATGAAACCTCTATCAAAGACTTAATCAGAATTACGCAGCACACTGTTAAAAATATTTTCTTGAGCTCCATGACTCATGACAATCACGGCGCTTTCAGCGCCACACGTTGGCGCATTGCACACTGCACACATCCATCCACACATTAGCATCAGCACGTTGCGGGGCGACCGATCCCCGCAACATCGCAAGACCCACTTTGAAGGCAGGCCGTTTGGACGCCCCGAAAACGGTCCGGCATCAGCACGATGCCGAGCTTGCCGCCACCCGTCCGAGCGAAGCCTGCTGAGCGGAGCCACCCCAAGCGCAGCGGCGGGCGCCGCCCGGACCTGCTTCACGTCACACCCAAGTCAAACAGTCTGCATTGTTGCCCGAGGCTGCGCCCGCGGCCGCGGACCGCGGGGCTTCCGCCCGCTCAGCAGACAGTAAACTTCGAGGTATGTTGGCGTGCTGTCCTCGGCGACCGTCTGACAACTTTGACGTACCGGACCCCGCCCGAGACGCCCGAACCGAGGGTCGCGCCGGAATCGCGTACAGTCCGCCCCAACAGTTCGCCACGCCAGGCTGAGATAGCGCCAAAAATAAGGCCCGGCCGGCTGCATCCATGACTCCCGACGGCGCGCTGACGCAGGCCCTTCGTTTGAATGGACCAACTCGTGGCCGCGCCGTGAGAATGCCGAGCTTCAGCGGAAACTGCAGAAAGCCCTGCGCGGCGCGCTGGCAGGAAGCAGGAGAGACCAGGACAGGTGTCGTCGAAGACGTACGACGAATCAAAACACGTAAAACGCACATACCCCGAACATTCGCTTTCTTTTTCTGCACCGGCCCGCTCGAGCTAAGAATGTTTAATTAACATGGGACCATGAAGCGGTCCCCTAGCGACAATACACGCAGTCCACCTAATTTCTAAATAATTGTTGGGGTCTATCTGTTGTATTTGACCCGTGCATATGCCCTCGCTACGTAACACGCACGCTTGGTTTCTCTATCACAATGTGCTTCAAAATTGGAGCCGAAACAGCCCGAATTATACCGTGGTACCAAACCTTAGGCACACTGCCCATGGAGTGCGCCTACGGCTCGAAGGAAACAATCACATGTCCCTGTATAGAGCACATTCTGCCTTCCAAAAACACAAACCACTTTCCTTTACATCAATCGGAGACGCCAACCTGACCGTTCCCGTCTAAATGATCTGTCTAAATGATCCAAAACGGGACTAAAAGGCACCGGCTTGCCCCAACATTATTTCGACACCGGCTATGTTCACGCACATCTACTCAGTGATCACCCCACATTTCGTTACATTTGAAGTTTGATGCGTTCTAAAGAGAACACTGACCATGGAAGACACACCATCCATCGTGCTTCTGTAACAGCTGCGTCAGCTGACGAACGAACCCTTCCCTGCCTTCGGGAGTCTTCGACTTCTGCTGGGGCTCTAAAGGAAACTGCCTTCATTGGGGTGAAAATGGCACTGTCCTTCTCGTGGTTCGCGTACGAGAGACCCCAGGGATGGACTGCCTCCCGGGCGAAATTCCCTGGAAAATATCGTTTGATGTGGTAATGTCCAGATAAAACATACAATGGCGAAATTACTTACTTTTTTCTTGCCGGTTCTCTGCGCATCCCTTTGACCCCTCCGCGGTTTCCTCCAGCGCCCTCAAAGGGAGTGGACTAGCCGAAATGCTGTAGCATGTCTTTTTGAATCAGCACAAAATTCGGAACCTAGACACCGTTCAACCAAACGCATGGCATATTGCCCCTTCGGTGTTCTGTTTTCGGCTCTTGCGCTGTGAACTAAAACGGTACCATAACGAAGGTACCACCCAGTGGTGCTCACCGCGCGTGCTAAAGCTAAAGCTGTGAATAATTGTTATGACCTAAAAAAAACAACAGCTGGTCGAAAGAAACGCTCCATGGGTGGGAAGGGCAAGCTGTAACATCCTACATGCTGCACCCAAACTTGTTCTCGGGTAGAACTTTAAGACTACTGAGCCTATAATGTTACGGAGCCCTAAGAAGGGAAGAACACATGTAACAAGAGGCAACAACGGGCAACAAAGGAAAACCTCTCCGTATGACTGCATCCAGGCGGGGATGCCATCACCAGATCGTGACTCCGATGCCGTGCAGAATCGACCCCCATGGCACGGGACTCAGAAGGCCGGGCAGTCGGAGGGCCGCTGCCCCGCCCGTGTACCGACAGGGAGCCAAGGACGCGCCGGTGGACGGGTCCAGCGGCGCCGTCCGGGCTTTCCACTGCGGGCCGTTGACACCGGCTCGGTATGTCGGCATCACCGGCCCACTCGTGGGGCCCTGAAGAGGCGGTGGCCTACTTACGCCCCTTCGTCAGCTAGGGGCAAGCACGAAAGCACGGGCGATGCGTCATCGAGCGGCGCCGCTGGCTGGGCTTTCAAGGAGGACCGGTCCTGCCAGCATGCATGCCGACCGGGAACGTCCGCGAAAGGTTGGATAGCAGACCAGAGATGTTGGATAATGTCGACTCTATTCTCCCCTATCGCTGCCATCGCATTTTATGCATAAATGTCGGGGCAGGTGGGCCACAGGCGGCGGCCCGGAGGAGCCGGTCCGCCCATCCCCACTTTTCGTGAAGTTTCACATAAGCCACTGGTAAAAAAAACTACAAAAGCGACTCGAATTACTTCGCGATCCCCTTCCGCTTTATGGAATCTTCCAATGTGTCTGCTGGCACCCCTTGATTATTTCAGGTATTTGGAGGCAGAAATTCACATATCGCCCTGGTGAAGGCCTGCATGGCAGGTCACAACATCATGCGTAAAAGTCTTGTCTTCCCCACCGGAAGCATCCCGTGCTTCCGATGGGCAAGTACAGGATTTTGACACTAATACACATTTCCAAAAGTGCACACAAATTAGCGCAAGCTGGACAAATTCGAAACCGTGCTTGATGCGCCTTTGAGAGCCCTAGATCATGCACGGATGAAGTGACACAGGAACGAGGGGTGTCCGTATGGTTGAAAGGTGCCATCGGGTCTGCCCCCCCCCCCCCCCCACCCCCGTCCCCGGGGATACTTGCGGTCTGGAGCATGGTAATGGATCTGAGCCATCAACTCTTTCAGCATGCAAATGACACAGAGATGAGTGTTCCAAAAGTTAGAAATATAATTTTACGTGTCGAGTAGTCAGTCTCCAGGCATCGGGATACCAGACTTAACATAACTCCTATGCCTCATCACATTTCAACAGCGGCGAAGTCCTGTCTGTCCACATCAGGAGAGAGCGGCGATAACACCGGCGTTTTCCAATTGTCCAGGGTTCTGGGCCCCGCGCGCGGGCTCCGCTCCCCACGTTACAGAAAGCCAAGGTTAAGTGACCTCGGGCCAGACGTTGACACGCCTGTGAAAGCAGTCTTGGGCTCCGAAAGCGGCGCAAAAAAGGCGAAACGCCGCGGTCCCCGACCCAATTTTTTGCCCGTCGCCAAGCCGGCGGGCCCCGGGAACGGGAGGGTGAGCGGTCGGGCGGCGGGAGGTGACGGCGGCCGGCGGCACCGGCCAGCGGCACCAGCCGGCGACCTTGCGACGGTCGATGGAGCCCCGCCCGCACCTGCCGGCGGCTGTGCAACAGGACACCCGGCGGCCGGGCCGCGGCCGCCGCGGAGCGTCCGCGGGCCAGCGGCGGGCCCACGTGCCGCTGCCGCCGTCGCCGTCTGGAGCCGGCCAGGGGCGCGCCGGAGAGATGCCGGCCTGGCAACGGGGCACGTAGGCCGTCCGGCGGACCGGCGGCCCCAGCCGGTGCTAGTTCGGGTTACTAACGATCTCGTCCATTGCGGGAACAGTGTATACATGCGACCGCGGACGCCCCTGCTCGTCCCAGCCCAGTCAGGCGACCAAGGCCACTGCAGGCCGGGATTCCGTTGCGGTGACGCCGCTCGGGAACTGTTGCTAGGGAACGGGCGGGTCGGCAACGACGGCAAGGCACGCTGACGCGCCTCTGCTATCTATTTACCTGAGAGCGCATTCACGCTGAGCGCGGCCTCCGGCCGATTCGCAGTCACATTTCTCGGCAAATCCGGAAACTCGAATGGCATACTGGTGCACGAGACACATGGTGGCGGTGCGTGTCACATCTGATTCACAGCCGGTGCCACAATGCCGATCGCGCCACCCGCCCTCCGCATCCCTCCCCCGCGCGCTGCCGATCGCCACTGGCAGCGCGCAGACGCCCGGCCGCCGCAGCCAGCCGTTAGTTCGGCTGTCTGCCGCCAGTCGGCCGTCCAGACAGGTCGCGCAGCACAAAAACGTCGGCCGGCCGGGGCGCCGACAAAAAGCCGCCGCCGCCGCGCCGTCGCCCGCCCGTAAATCGGCCGACAGCCCAGCCCGGCGCACGCAGCCGTCGCCGCGAGTCATTACGCGTGCCGCCTGTCTAGACAGGGCAGACGGCCGCGGGCGGGCCGCATCGATCCTTGCGTAACTGGTCCGTCTGATGCCGGCGCGGCCGGCGATGAAAACAAAAGGCCTCGTCACTGGCGACGCCGCCGAATGTCGCCGGCGTGTGGTGCACGCCGGTCGTTTCGTTTCGGCGGATGATGGCCTCATTGCATCAAAGCGAGGAACTGACTGCTGTTGGGAAAGACCAGACGAGAAAAAATACCCCAGCGGTCGGCACGCCCCAAAACTAGAAAAATGACGCAGCGTTGTGACGGTCTGAAACGCTGAAAACAGCGTTTCAGACACCCGAGGCATACAGTGAAGCCGCAGTTTGCCATTCGGAGTGCTGGCTCCAGGAACGCGTGTGAGCGGCGAAGTGTCTGCGCATCTCCGCATCTGGCGGCATCATAATATACCTTCACATCATCCTTTTCGATTCTATTTGGCCTGGCAACTTTTAAGGCGCTGCAAATTTTGACTCGTAAAAGTCACGACTCTGGTCGATGTTCTTTTTGTCTTGAACTTCAAAGTGTGCTGCGGTAAAATCAATGCTGGTCTTGGATTGCGATTTGCATGGCACGATCCCACAGTTCAGAACTTCACGGGGTGACCGTGATTACGTACTCAGGGCTAATATGGGTAGATTCAGCTGAATTTGCTCCGCCCAGATGATCTGCAACGTGTCAACTTTTCGCCGCTTATGCAAGAAGTTGTTGCATGCCGCATCGAATTATTCTCACTTGACAATTTGTGTTTTACTTGTGCAGCTGCTACCTCGAGTAGTTTTTGTTCAGCTGGAGGCTCCAAACCTTGCCTTCCCCAACTTTGAGGAGGAACCCGTTTCTGGTGTGTTTTGGGGTAGGTTCAGCAATTTTTGCCATTTGACGCCAACTTGTTTTGCGAAAGCACGGCCCTGGCTGGTGGTGCCATGAATGAATACTATATTTAGGAGGCACACTTTATGTGTCGTAACGGTATATATTGTTTGACAACACAGACATACCAACGACCAGAAAAATGAAACAATCTAACAAAACAGTCAAACAATGCAAAGCCCGTCAGTTGCAAGTCATGCGAGTGATGCCAGAACCTGCGGTGTGGAAACCCTATCTGTGTGATGTAGCAAAGGATCCTTTCTCAATGCACTAAAATGAATGCCTACGTTTCTGTTCGACATGACTTGCATCGTTGTGGCTTCCCCCTGCAGCAACAAATCCTGCTGCCTGAAATGTTTTGAGGAAAAGGGCGAAGGGTGCTGCGCGTCCGCGAAGATAGCATTTGTCTCCGCAACGACATGACATCTACCAATGCAGCCTTGTAATAAAATAAGTTATAACGGTACGGATTGTTTCCTGGGCCTTTGGCTGCAACAAACTACAACCTCGAAAACATCAAACGAAAACTTTTAACCCTCACATGCATGCGAGCTAACGTTCCGAGCCCGCAAGCCTGCCAACAGAAGTTGCAGAACTGCCCACCACGGCGCGGGCCGCGGGACGTCTCGCTCTCACGAGCTGGCCGATCGAACGCGCCATGACCGGCGGGAAAGCTCGGCCCACGCATTCCAACCTGGACAGCCCCAGCCCCGCAGCGCGCACCACCAGCTGCCTGTCATAAAAACAGTGTCTAGACGGCCTTGATGACGTCAGCGGTGACGTAGCGGCTAGACGGGGGGGACGTCCGGTGTCTGGGTCGGCCGGCGGCCGGCGGCGCACGCAGCACGCCGCCGGTCACGTGACGCCGCGCCCGCGGCGGCCCGACGGTCACGTGACCCCCACACCTGCGGCGGGCGGCGCCGCCGCCGGGGCGGTGTTCCGTTTAGACTGGGGGCGAGCTGGCCAAGCTGGTGGTGGCGATCCAGCTGGAACCGGTCGCCAGGCGGTTCAGATGCGTCTATTTCCGGTCGCAGAACGCTTTCGTCTCGCCACCAACACCGCTGGACGTGGCGAGAGGAGCCCCTGAGCTGGCCGTGGTGGGCCGAGTTCTCGGAGAGTGCCACTGAGTTCTCGGACGGCACGAGGTGTTACGCGGCCGGCGACGTGGTAACCAGACACAATAAAACAGATTTCAGGTCGCTGAGGGTGGAGCTCACACTCCCTGGCGCCCGACCGCGGCGTCTATGACGCGCTTCATGTCGCGTTCTAGCAGCTTGATGGGGCGGGGTGCGGCTCTCACGGCCGTCGCGGCGGCGCCAGTCTGCGGCCGGGCGCGACCGCAGACTGTCGACCAGGTGACGCGCGCCGCCCGGCCGCTAATCAGTGGGGGCCGGCCGACGCGGATAGCCGGGGTCACAGACGCGGCCGCGGCAGATAGCGGCGAGGTCAGACGGGGCCGATCGGCAGCAGGGGTCGGGTGGCTGACGCCGCACCGGGGGCAGGTCGTCGGGCACGGGGGCGGACCACTGGCGGCCGGGGGCGGGGTCAAGCGCCGGTCGCTACGCCGGGGTTCACGCCGCGTGCTATAAACGGTTTAGGAAGTTTTGCACGCTCCGGCTGTGCCACCTGCTCTTGCGCCGAGTGGTGTAACGTGTGTTTTGCAAATTCCACTGACGGGTGAACTTGAATATTCCTCCGGCACACAGTTGCAAGGGACAGCATGGGAGTGGAAAAGAAACATGGTTATAGTGTGACATGAGCCAGAGGTCTGGGGGAGAGGATTGAAGCAGATACCGTGCAAGCAGATGACTGAGAGAACGTTCAAATTGCCAGACGGGGCCATGGATCCAAAACTGGTATAACAGGATAATGTGGCTTGCGAGCAGATAATCTGGCGGCGTTTCCGTCTCTGAGAGTTAACTGGAAGTCGGATCTGTCTGCCGGTACAGCACCACGGCTGGAGGAGGAATACTGACACGTGACTGGGGATCAGGGGCTGTGCCCGTGGCAAACGGCTGGGACCAGGGACTGTTGTGCTAACCGTTAACAAGGAGCAAGGAAAATTACATTCAGGTTGCCAGAAGCCCATATTCATTTTAGAATCGCTTCAGGTGCCGTGGAGAATGGTAAGTAACATAGCATTATTTCGACCCCCGCATTTTATAAGGAGAGAGGGACGAGAAAGAGGGGAGAAAGTAGAAGAGTGAGAGAGAGAGAGAGAGAGAGAGAGAGAGAGAGAGAGAGAGAGAGAGAGAGAGAGAGAGAGATATATATATATATATATATATATATATATATATATATATATATATATATATGTATATATATAAACATGTTGGAATATTTTGAGAGGAGAACTTCTCTTATGCATTGCTGGACGTACACCACAGCAACTCAGCGTTTGTGATCTTGTTTCTTTGTTCACAGCTTCGTATAGCGTGTTTGTCAATCTCGATGTGTCGATACAAAATGTTGACAAATTTCATCCATTTTTGCAGCCTTTTGATCAGTACAATGATCGTTTTCAAGGCAACCATTACGTTCTAGACGTTCAGTCAAATACGCAGTAGCTTCATATATAAGAGCTCGGTTTCATGGTATCCTTGGGAACCATACGCTCGAGGCATCTGAAAAAAATAGCATTTGCATGCTACGTACTCTAATTCCAGAAATACGCTCGTATGGCTAAAAAGATCTTATATTTTCGCCACATCGAATTAGACCGTAAGTGTTTGCATCACGGAGCGGGGGTGGGGGGGGGGGGGGGGGGGGCGGGGGGGGGGCGAGGGGTCTGTCCCCATCAGTCGCAGATCGTACAGTGGGAGTTGCGTGAGTGGTTTGTTTTGTGTGTTGATGACGGATGCCACGTCTCTAATGCATAATGTTTCAAGTTTGGCGAGGCGTCTGTGGTCTGCGGTATACGTAAGTGTAGTGGTGTTCATGACTGACGCACATCTGGTGAACTTGGTGTTGTGGTTTGTACGTGCATGCGTTTTCGGCGCCCCCTTCGGTAAGTGCATAGCTTAACGTCGTCCGAGACTTGTAGTCAAGCCATTGTGGTTTACTTTGCCGGTTTCACAGTCCCGGCAGCTTTACTTATATATATACTGTGTGGCTGACTCATGCTTTAAGCGTAAAAGTTGTCTTGAAAATGATCATCAAACTGGTCGAAATACTGAAAAATAGGGTGAAAATATCCGCTTTAGCTGAAGAGAAGCAACCAAATAGCATTGACACCTGGCCACTAGACCACGGCAGGCTGTGTGGATCGCGGCTTTGACACCGCGCTCGGTTCTGTGGGTCATCAGAGACGACAACTGCCAACTGGCCGGGTGACACAGCCGTCCGTACCAGCTGGTGCGGGTTATCTCGTGACATTGCATGGCGCGTTACAAGCTTTCGGCCCAAATTGCCTACTGTTAATTACGTAAAGTAATTATCCGTTTCATTGGGACTGCTCTTCCTGAATGGTGTTATCAGATTGAGCTTCACAGGCTCCAATGCTTAGCAGGAATTGCCATCCCAAAACCACCGCTGCAAAACCTTCCGTTAAATTTCTTGGAACGATACCGATATGGAGAAGCCAAGAATGAAGTTTATATGGTTAATTGGCCAATGCAATGCAATAACTCCTGTGAAAAAGGACATATTTCAGGCTGCGATAGCTTAAACAGCCGCCTCAGACAGGGCATGTTCCAGCCTGGTTTGCCACTGGAATTGAACACCAGATATGAGACACAAATTAACTTAGACAGATGATCTCCCACATGTCTGTGGAATGCATCATTGTCCTTAGCATACATGTGCGCAGCCCCAGAAATGGATTCCGTATCGAATCCCTGGGTGTTGGACTACGAATTTGCCTGGATTTAGGCCCCATCTTGAAACGTTGTTAAAGGATTTTCATCCGGGGCCAAATTCAAATTCGTCTGAAGCATCTTTCGGAGTATTTGATGCTTCCGAAACCTTGTCAAGGCCTTCCTTGAGATGTGGGATCCGGCTTATAATGTTATCAAAGAATCCTACGATTTTTGAGATCCTTTTTGAATGTATTCCTATGTCTGCCCTTTAGGCCTCACCACGTCCCTTAGATGCCGCGAACCCGGTTCAACAGGTCATCCACAGCTTTATAGCTCAGCTTAAAGGGAATGTTCCGCATTTGTTGGAGTTTTAAAACGAAATAGTCGTCTTGAAGATTCTTGGGTACGGTTCACAGCCCTGCCCTTCTCAAGAACAACAGCCTCCCGGTTTCTGAGCTACATGCACGCGAAGATGTGCAGATCATTCCATGCGGGACATTTAAAGGCCATTCAGGCCTGCATGACGCCACAGAAACGGCATTCACTTGCTGCCACCACAGCGACATGTGGCTTTGAAGGCAAAGAACAATAAAATTGTAAAGTCGCTCATGTCTGCCGTCCGTGAGAACGGCTTACCGATATCACGCAGTTCATCTGGCTCTCGATCGGCGTTGTGCGGGCAGTGCAAGATTCAAACGGAAATCACGCTTTGTGCTACAGAATACAAGAAGTTAAACATGGGTGCTAAATGTTACGGAAGTGAAACTTGTATCGAATAACTTAAGTATAGCGTCCAAGCCGGGTGTGTAAACATAAGAAACTCCTTAAACCCAGCGAAGAATACCTAAGAACACCACCAGAAAGTGCCAAAATGCGAGCACATAACGCTCCTTTTTTTAGCAAATGCCGCGAGCATCGCCACGGTCACCTCTCGGAAGGTTGCATTACTACAAGTGAGTGCCAGGGTGGTAATTTCGCACGGCCAGTTTGGCAGCGCCTCAACAACATACAAACGTTTCATGACGCAATTAGACATTGACGCACTGAGGAGTATATTTCATAAATGGAGAAACTGTGACGCACTGAATAGTGTATTTAATAAATGGAGAAATTGTATTGTCAAGCACAGTCTATTCCACTTAAAAGTATGAAAATAGTTGTAAGTAATCTTATCTCATCATATCTGAAGCTTGCTTTAATGTCCTTAAACATGGAATATTCCCTTTAATTCGTGTTTTGTTGTGCTTTTGGGAGTTATGGCGTGGCCCTTCTTACGACCGCGATCTACACCATATAGGTGCTAGTTACGAGCACAAGTGTTGGAATCCAACCATACACCTCTAGGTAAAAAAAAACACACATAAGATTCACTTCAACGTCGGCCGAGCCGCTGCAGCCCTTCTGCTCGTTGCATTGACAGTGGCTCTGCTGCGGGTCGGAGGTTGACGGGGATCAATGGTTTAAGGCGCCTTTTTAATGCGATTTCATCAAAACTATGCCAGATTCTGTTCTGCGAGAAAATGGGGGACACTCTATCCCTCCCCTTACGATTCTAGGGCAGCTTACCGGCTGGTGTTTAACCGGATTTTTTTTCCACGAATGTGGAAAACTCGGATGCCTTTTGTCACCATGCATTTTTGCCAGGGCGAAAAGCTGGATATTGAAGCAGTATAAATTGATGACATGTCTTTTTTAACGGAGTGCAATTTTGTAAATGGCAAATGAGCTCAAATCCTCAATGACCGAAAACCAATGATCTAAAATGCTAAGAAGCCTGTTGCCAATAGATCAAATTGTTTTTTAGGCGAGTTGCAATAAGACCAACGGAAAAGCACCGAAATGTTTATTAAACTAAGGCCTTTTTGTCCAAGCAATTCGACGAATGTAGTCGATTGACATCTCAAGATTGACGACATAGTGGATTGACTAGATGTTCGTAGTTATGTTGATGGCATGCTGATTTGACTTTTAAAAAATTATCTGAAGTGATAAATCCCACTGACCGAAAGATGCCGTCCATAAATTAGTTTTTATGACCTCTGGGGTCCGTGGAATATTTCTGACGCTGTTTAGTACATGGAGTGGCTATGGAAGGAAACGTGGCGAACGTTGGATAAAGATGGTACTTTGGAAGTTCATGAAATATGCGTGACGTGATTTACAGACGGTCCCTAAGGGTTTTCACCTCGGGGGAAATGGAAAGGCTCCATTGCTAGTTGGCCTAGAATTAAGATAGTGACCCGGTACAAAAACCAGCCGATAGCCTTCGACCCGAAGAACGCAATGGTACCTTGAACCCATTGGGTCAACCAGGAAAGATTTCATTCCAGGTGAGGCTATCAGTTAGGTGTCTTTGGGAACGAGTCGACTTTCCGGGTAGAAACTATATGTTTGTAACCAAGTAAGCAAACAGCCCTTAAGTCGTCACCATTATCTTTAAATGACATTGATAATACAGCAGTAATAGGCTTATTTCTCGGAGAAAAACCAGGAGAGCGGAGAAATGGATTGGCTGGCATTTCAGCAACATGTCTTTACGGAAACAGCAGCAGAGGTGAATATGCTAGAGGATATTTTGGCTTTATCTCGCTATTTGTACCTTGGGCTAGCTCCAGCGTTCTCCCTGCGTTCATTTTTTTATCCAGAATTGGAACCAGGGGAGCAGCCAGAGCCTTGGCAAGGAGGGGGACACAGAACTGGCAGAGGTTTCCATGATAGGGCAGGGGCCCCGTCTTGTTTTTCTCCGAGAAATAATCGGTCTTATCGGTCTATCGGTCTACGGTCTTACCTATGTGAATAATTTTCCCCGCGAATGCACTGAGCAACTTAAATGCCTTTGTATGAAGGTCATAGCCGCCAATCATAGCCGTAGTTCTCGTGAGAGAGTACGCCGCCCGGGTGAGTTACGGGTTCTGGCTAACCGCCTTTGCATCGCATTGTTAGCACTATCGCACTTCCCTGTTCTCCAATCAGCTGCAAGTTTTCTAAAAGACATTTGTGATTATGTCAGTGATATCGCCGCAGGAGCTGGTTGTCGTCCGTAGCAATGTCGTTCCGATTAAGTCTTTATTTCGTACACTCGAGGATGATCAGAGGTTTTTCATGGTTGAAGGAATGCAGCAGTGGCAAGATGACTTATACGAACCTGCAGATCTTCGAACACGAATTGCGATCCATGCACGTCGTCGAGCCAGTTGCTGAAATCCCGCTGCCGGGTCACAGGTCAACAAGGTGAGGCCAGGCTCTGACGACAGAGCAGCCGTCACGGTAGCCTTTACCAGCAATCAATTTTTTGTGAGCATTTTAGCGCTTCGAATTAATGAAAAACGTCTCAGATTTTCGCTTGATATTTATTCATTTCAATCAGGGACCACAAGGTGTCAAAGTAGGTTTCAAGGGAACACAGCGGTTATGCAGACTGCGGCAATCTTTCGGCGTTATCTCGCTATTTATACCCTGGGTTAGCCTTCCAGCCTTCTCTGTGAATTTATTTTTTACCCAGAAGTGGAGCCAGGGCCGCAGCCACTTGGCACGAAGGGGGGGGGGGGGGGGGCACAGGACGGACAGAGGCTCTCTTGGTACAAAGGGGCCCCAAAACATCGCTGGATATGGTCCATTTTATAACGAGGACATATTTAGTTACTATTTCTTTCATATTTAGGTTCTTGACTGGAACAAAGTCCAGAACCCACCGCGAGATGAATTCTGTCTGAATTTATAGTCAACACACGGCAGCTGAATAAATCATGCGTCAAACGACTGCACGAAATAAATCGCCGTCGCTCTTCACTTTAAAGTGGTCCAGTGGACCCTTTCTAAATTGACAGAAATCCCAAGTTTTGTCTAAATTTTGATCTGTGTATTACCCAGACATGAAAGACTCTACAAATGTAGATTGTGGATCGAAAGGGGTTGACAATTTTAGTTAACATAACCAAACTATGTTCGCCTAGAAATTGGCAACATTTAGTCAGAATCAATGAGTGATGAAACTTATGCAACGTAGATTTGAACACGAGCGCTTGCAAGTCTTAGCAAGAAAAACCTCCACGCAAAACGCTGCAATCTCCTTTAGCCGCGTAGGGTCTCCACTGTGGCTCACACTGAGCCGTGGCTTACAGGCTGACAAAAGATGATGGCACATCTGAAAAAAGAACCTTTGAACGCTTAAGGAAATCCAATTGTGCATTCGTTAGGTAAATGCTAAGAACGGATTGACCTTTACAGCACCGCGAAGTGGTACTGGAATCTGATGTTTGAACTGCAGGAGTAAAGATAGAATCCTGTTTAACTATCCAGAGAGCAAACTCAAAGTTGTCACATTTGGAATCATTGTTTCACAAGAGTCGTCCCCGCTCGCACGGCGCCCGCCGCCTGCGGTCGTTTGCAGTGGCCGATGGCGTTTGGTCTTCTGCTGTTGTTTTTTTACGGAAACTACGACCGCGGCCACCGCTGTCCTTGCTCCGAGACTGTGAGCGCGCGGGCTCAAACCTTTGGCCGTAATTTGTTTCACTAGTCCATTCTACAAATGAATGCCCTTTCTGAGGCAAACGTGACGTGACCTCGTACATTTTTTAACTTATTTCGACCCACTATATTCTATACTTATGAGCCCCTATCCTGTTTTTGGTGTGCAATGGGCCCCTTGAGCAGAACACTAGGGGCACACTATTGTTCCCGTTCAAAGGCTGAAGGGCCATTCCGTCCCATCACGGGTGTCTTCCGGCCGCCATTCTGACGACACGGTGACAGAATCCCCCAGTCGATCCGAAGACAATAGGAGGGATACAGCACGTCACATTGCCCCCCTCCCTGGCACGGGAGGCCTTCTGACTCGCGCAGTTAGCCCGGATAGACGCAGGAACTCCCACTGACGCAACAAGATCCCTGATCGTCGCAGGCAGTCTAATATTTAGCATATTTTTCTAATTCAGCTTAACGGGCTAATGCTGAAATTAGATTGGAGGACCCGCCGCTCGGTTCTTGGGTCCTGACTGACACAGGGCCCTTCCATTCTCTTAATGTGAACACAAGTTCTCGTGTTTCCTTGCATCGTCAGAGGGCCCCGACCAACGCAAGAGGCCCTCTGGCATTTGGGGTCCCGTTCCCGTCCCTGTTCAGCAAATGCTCCGCTGGCCGATTTGATGTTCTTGTTGACACAGGACGCCCTATTGAGGACTATGGGCCCTGACCAATACAGAAGCCCCGCATTGTTGCAGGGGCCCGGACAATTCAAATCGCAGGCCCGGCGTTGTCCCGGCTTGGTAAATGGGAGCCCAGAGCTCAGACCGATATGGAGCCGACTGTTCGGTGTTGGTGATCTCTGGCCAAATCAGAGGAACGCACTGTCTAAGGGGTCCCCAATGGACGCCAGGGTCTCTTGTGGTGTGTATCCTGTCCAAAGTATTCTCGGAGGACATGCGTCCCTTCTTCAACAGGCAAATGCAGCTTTCAACAGAACAGAGTTGCTTGCTGTGGGGAAGACGCACCATCATGCCTCCGAAGTATCGAGGACGACTACTGGAGGACCTACACAAGAGCATCCTGGTATGAACGTCAGGAAAGTTTTGACTAGAGGTTACCTGTGGTAGCCTGGACTAGATGTCGGTGTAGAGCGGACAGGGCAAAGCTGTGGGGTCTGTCAGGCCGTTCGGCCAGAGCCGGTAACCGCCCCACTCCATCCCTGGACATGGCTGGATGGTTTCTGGGAGAGGGTTCAAATCGATTTTGCTGAACGGGGAGGACGGCAATTTCTCCTGGTGGTGAAGACATTCAAAATGGCTTTAAGCCCTCATTGAGCCAAACATAACCACAGAACGGACTGTGTCGGTCCTGAGGACTGCGTTCGCCAGATACGGTCTCCCCGAAGTCCTAGCAACCAACAATGTCCCCACATTCGCATCTGTGGAATTTAGATCTTTTCTGCAAAGCAATGACACGAAGCTCTTCCTGACATCACCCAGCGTCGAACGGAGTGGCTGAGCGCTGTGTGTGTCAACTGTCAAAGAGGCGCTGCTGAGAAAAAGGCTGTGAAGGAACGGCCAGGGACACCAAAGGTAAATCTGGGGCACAGGAAAGACTGTTTTCTGCTCACACACCGGAAAGCACCCCACAGTGTCACGCGCCAGGCACAAGCGGAGCTGTTTCTTCACCGCAGCGTGCGCGCGAGACTATCTCCGATCAGACCCAGCTTGTCAGATCACGTCAAAAGGCATCAAGAACCACAGCTGCGACATCATGTCAGCCCGGAGCCCGATTACGAGCTTTTGCTTCGGGCAAACGTTGCAGGTACGAAACCACAGGAACTCGGGTGATATTTTCCTGGGTGCGTGGCTTTGTGGTGGCTCGGAAAGATCCGCTGATATACCTAGTTCGCGTTGGCGGAAGGGCCCGCCACGGCCATACCCGTCATCATCTGCACGCTGACACATTCCCACCCAGCCTCAGCGAAGAGGCGCCTGCGTCTCCACTCACGGTGCTCTAACAGATGAACTCTGCCAACGGGAGGTGGCCCTCCGGACAAGCCGAAGTGTCCACCAGGAAGCATCATGTGGAGGACCCGATCGCTCGTGTAGCAATGATCGATCGACATCAGTCAACCACTGGAGGCACACAACTCATCTTTGAGAGATGGCGTAACGAAAGCAGACGCGTCGCTACCGGCACAGTCGGGGAAGGATCGCTCGATGGCGGTGTCCCTGAGACGTTCTAACCGTGAAATCAAGTTGCCCATCAGGCCGGGTTTTGATTGACGCTTGCAGTGTCTCCCAGATCGTGAAGATGAGTTCTTGAAAACGTAAGGAATATACTCGCGGTCCTTTTTGTTTTGGTATTTGCGCAGGCGCAAGTTAGAATTGAAAGGGAGAAGCGTGTTGTATTTGGTACCTGTCACCCTTCAGCACTCGGCTGCGCGCATTGTGGTGCCACCTATGGAGCGGCCGGGTAAGTTGCTTGGCAACGGGAATGTTTGAGGATGGTGGGCGGGGTGTGCGAAGCACGGTTGGCACTCATTGCGGCATGGCTTGGGCAGCGCACAGTTTATCACAGCGCTTTATCTAACATTTGAGATCGCGCCCCTAGGGGCGGGGACTCTTAACATGACCTGCAGCCAGCCATTCGGGCCATTCAGCCCCCCCCCCCCCCCCCCCCCCCCATTCGTGTCCTCGATCTCTGGTCTCGAGAAACATTTCAGCCCTTCTTCAGCCCCTCAAACAGGGTTTCTGGCTGACTCGGGGCCTTTTGCCGTCACGGGATCCCTTTTAGGCACTGTGGTCCCTGACCGACATAGAAGCCTCTCACTGCGGCAGGGATCACGAGCATTGCCAATGGAGGGCCCCGGCCTCGTTCCTGTTTGGTACATGAGTCCCAAAGGGCTCATACGGACATGGAGCCAGCTAGAGGGCCCTTATAAAAGCAGTCAATCTGACGGACATTTCAGGTCAAAGCACTACAGATGGTGGGCCCTACCTCGAGCACTACCCTCGATCGGCGCGGGGTCTCTCGCCAACACAGGGCCTTGTTAGGAGCCATGGGGCCCTGACAGACACTGGGGTCCCGACCAATGTAAATTGTTAACTACGGCTTTGTTCCGGCTTGATAAATGGACCCTCAGGCCCACGTCGACACTGAACCGACCTTGCGTTGCTGGAGGTGTCTGACCGACATGTAGGCCCTTATGGACTCAGGAGGCCTGATCAGCGTGCAGGGCCCTCTGACCGGCATTCGAGTATTCGGCGCTGCGGGCCGGGCCACCGAATATGACCTACAACCAACCTTTCGAGTGCCTTAAGACCCCAAAGCAGGCACTTAAATATAGGTCCCAAGAAGTCTCTTAGGCTTCTCAGAACCTAAGGGAGAACGCTCTCCATGCGCCCATTTCCTGCCCGTGCCATTGAATGGAGTTTTGCAAGAAGAATACCTCCTCACGCTTTGCGAATTTGACAACTTATTCCCAGAGCACCCGTTCATTCACATCGCTAATGCCATCTATTGACTCCTTTTTAAACCATTAGAATGGCCAACAGTTTCTTGATTCTACAAGAAAAAACTTGAATGAAGAAAACTATTTTTTACAATGTTTGTAAAACTTATTTTCCTTATTACCTAGCTGGCTCCAAATCGTAGTAAGAGGAGTTGGTGTCATAAACTGCATAATGATGTAAAGGAATAAATGAAATGAGAAAAAAAAATTGGTTCACCGATATTTTACTTTTATATCAATTTCCATTACACATCGATTACCTTTTGGGGTGGTATGCTTTTGCATGCCGAGAATGTAATATATATTTTTGCACTGACAGCTATGTAAACGCGGCACGCTTCCTTCTCTGTATTCCACATTCGTAGCGAGGTGGGTGCGTGGTGTGCGGTGAACGGTTTTTATTGTTTGTATCGGCCTGTCTTGTTTTGCACGTATGTTAAAAGCTTGTCTAGATACTGATCAACTTCTTGTCTCCTGTTTCAGAAGTCGCTCGCGATGAGAGGAAAGGTCAGTATCATTTGTACTGCAAGTACTTGCTCGACGACGGATCATCACCTCGTGTATTGATATTGGCCGGTCTGCCAGTTTTGTCAGATATCTATGAAGTTAAAGTTAGTCAGTTCGGTTCAATCAGGCTGTTATTATTTCTTCCTTTTCCTTTTGTGAGTAGGCTTCATGCCTCGTTGCTCTCCCTTCTTCTCTGCAGTGACCTGGATTGAGTAACTGCTTCAGGGGGCAAACCAGTGGTTGCCATTTGATAATGTACTATTCATGCCTATAGTTTTTTGTTGCTTTAAAATTTTAAAATCTTAAATTGACTTGTACTTGATTCAGTGTTAGGACCTAATGGAACTGCCTAGCAGTAGCTGATCAGGCAGTAAAGCCTGATGTCATGTACAGGTGGTTGTTTTTGAGTGGGCTCATCAGCATTGACATTCTGAGCAGCACTGCACTGGCGCACACTGGCAGCACTAGCATTCTGGGCCCGTACCACCTCCCAGGATACGATTTTCAATGATGGGCAAAATTTATTGCTTGATATAGTTTTGTCTTCTTTCGGTCACTTCCTGTTTGTGGAGAATGTGTTGCAGCATCTTTTCATGCACTGTCATCACCAGAACAGGCTGCAGATGTATTCTCCACTGCCTAGACTTATGCAGCATTAGTATAGATCATTATGCACTGGTGCACTAGTGAGGCCAGGCAAAGTGGTTGAAGTCTCACTTTGTTTTGCTCTAAAAGGTTTCCTCAGGGCATTTTGTCTTGGATAACCTTTGCAGCATTAGCTCTCCATGTACTGGTAACTGTGGTGAACTCAGCTGTTAGATTTACCATTTTGAATGGCATCAATGTTTTCTGTGATGATCTGACTGACACATGTTAGCATGAAATGTGTATTTGGCTCTCTGATGGTCAAGGTGATAAAACTAGTTTAATTGTTTAAAAACTAGTATTGGCTGAGCTTAATTATGCAGGCCACTAGTTTATGATCTGTCATGTTTAGATGTTTGCAATTAGATGTCGCCACCAGGAAGGTTTTGTCTATAAGCCCTAATGATGCAAGTATTTATCATGATAAACCTGCCTTATTTAGCAGTGGCATTATCATCAGGTTGTTCAGAGGGTTTGTACCATGAGTGTATGTTGTGATTGGATGTTAAGTATGGGAGTGCCCCTGGTTTCAGTGCATGGAGTCAGTGTCAAAAGATAGGAGATTTTCTTAGTTGATATTCAACAAAAATGTGAGAATTTTGTTGCTTTAATAGATTAATATTTTTGCACATTTTGGATTGGCTTGAGTTGGTTTGCACTCCAGGTTCTTTCCTATAATGTCCTGTAACTGTTTAAATAGTGGTTGTAAAGATACATAAAATGATCTGTTAGTCCAATCATTCCAAAGAGAATGGTCTGGGAATATTGCAGGATAAGTAGCAGATAGCTGGCATGTCATGTATTCCATTGAATGACAAGTCCGGTTATTTAAAGGCATCTAAGGTAATATGTAATACCATTATGTCCAAAGAGGCTGGTCTGGTAGGAAAAGCAAGCAATATGACTATCTCAATCAAACCCCCAAATGTTAATAATGCTGTGTAAGCAGTTCATTAGGACCTGGACCTGGTTGGTCCTGTTAGCTCAGTCAGTTAAAGCACCTGCCTCACTATCTTCCATCTTTGGAAGGGTGGTTTCAAGTTGCATATGGTGCATATCATTTGGCCTTGCTAAACATGGTGTGTGCTATAGAAGGTTGAGAGTTGAGGATAGAGTGGCATGATTAGGTGTTTTAAAGTGCCTGTCTTCCTGTGACATCGGAGGACAGGGAGATTGTTGGTGTCCACTCAAGGACTGCTAGGGGGGGGGATCTGTGGTTCCAGAAATTGATCCATTAAAAAAAGGTTGGATAGAGTGCTTGTAATAAAAGAAATGCTAGCAGCTGTGACTTTGACAGGTCATTAACATGGGCAAGTGGCTGTTGAAAAACTGAGGTGGTAGAGCGTAGGTAAAAAATTGGGTGTGCATTTGTTGAGCAACATGTAAATTCCAATCACAAATCACACAACAAATTGAGATCACTCAGTTGCTAAAAATATGTCACATGGAAGGCAGTGTTGATATGAGGAATTCACATTTCTGATGTGCTCATCATTTTGTGGAGCAAAGTGTTTCAGCATGTTAATTCCAATCACAGTTCATGGATTTCAACAGACTGATAACCTGATTGTTCAAAAATATGTCATATGGAAAGGAGTGCTGATACCAGCAAGTAGCATTTTTCATCCATTCAGAATTTTGTTTAATTTGGTCTTCATGAACTGAATGATGTTTGCCACCATCTAAAAGTAAGCTTGTGGTGTCACTAGACTGTTATGGGAAACTAACATGTGTGATACACATGTAATATGGCTGAACAATGGCCATTGTTCACTGTGCACCCTTAAGTCAATTTAAACTAATTCAGACCCAGATGGTTTTCATGCAAGTTTGGCTGCTTTTAAGCATTTGTAACATTAGATGTAAGTTCTAATTACATTTCCCTCAGATTCCAGTCATTAATGGGAGTTGTGTACTAGTGGTTGCATCTGTAAATTGCTCACCTGGCTTGTCTGGTTGCAGTGGAGGAAGAAGCGCATGAGGAGGCTGAAGCGGAAGCGCAGGAAGATGCGGGCAAGGTCGAAATAAGATCGGTACGTATTCCAGCTGTGCTGGCCTTGCCATTGGTTAATTGGCAGTTTTGCTATTCAGTATAGATGATGAATTAACTTCGGACACCGCTGACAAACCGTGCTTACAACCATGTTAGCCCCCTGAGTGGCGATGGCCGAACAGCTGTCAGATTTTGTTGGTTGTATTGTGATTTGGGCTGGCCTCGTTTCAGGTTCTCTGCCAAGTGCACGTCGGTGGGTTCTGCCGGGCTCCACAGCTCCTGTACGCGCGTCATATGAAGGCGACGAGGAAACACCTCTCGGGCCAGATGATTTGTGTGGCATCTCTGAACGCTGTCGTGCGCTCTGTGAAATACAGCATTGTTTCTCCACTGTGCACGATGTTTGGTTAACTGCTGAAGGCCAGAAACGCCGATTGTGCGATGCAAACATCAGTAGGAAATGGTGATGGGGAACGTTTCGTCATTACATCTCCGTTTTTGCGCAAAACGTCGCAAGTCACTGACGATGAATTGAGCTTTGATAGATTCATGCCTAGGCCCTTGAATTTCTGTTGAGATTTAGCGGTCACGCTGGTGAGCGGGTCTTAGAGATGGTCGAGGTTGAGACCTGGACGTGGCCCAGAGTTTGGGAAGCGTCACGCTAAGAATGCTTTCAGGTATGTTGAGAAAGAAAGCAGTGGGTGCATTTCCTCCTGGCACGTGCGTCAGTTGCCCAACGTTGGAACGGCCGCGCAGTCAGTTTCTGGTGCCAAAATCTTTTATCTGCTATAAAGGAGTTTCGGTGGAACGCATTTTAAAACATGCGCTCGCTCTAAAGCGCGCGAAGCTGTGGGAACGTGCCTGCTAATTGTGACAACCATTACCGGAACAGAGTTCTCGGCTGCCTTCGTGGCTCAGTGCGCATTGGTGGACCCGCGGGCACAAAGAAACGACCAGCGCGGGGTCCCAGGAAAGGAGCGGAGCTCGCGAAAATGATGTGCATGTGGCGTCGCCAGGCTGTCGGCATGAAATGACGGAGCGGAAGCCTACACATCGGCACTTTGGTCGTAAGGCGGACACCAGCTCTGCAAGTAGTGAATACGCAGTAATATTTACGGCCAGTGGTTTGTCAGAAGGGCGTGCGTCACTGACGTTCTCC
The DNA here is from genome assembly GCF_011947565.3 of Pollicipes pollicipes. Lineage (NCBI taxonomy): Eukaryota > Metazoa > Arthropoda > Thecostraca > Pollicipedomorpha > Pollicipedidae > Pollicipes > Pollicipes pollicipes. The sequence goes on from NW_023596818.1 coordinate 12,235,814, forward strand.
ATTGGGGGAGGCAGGGACAGTATGCGTTGTAGGCTATTCTGTGGATCGGGAGATTCCTATCCCATTTCTTATTTTTTTAAGAATTGCACTTCGGATTTCGGCTGCTCTTCAAAACAACCTCTTGTTAGGCAAGTACAACTGAATACATCTTGCCTGGTGGTGCTGCAGGCCTTCCCCAACAGGCTGGCGCGAAGTGACCTTAGTAACCGGGCGCCCTGAAACCCCAGTAATAATCGGTGGCTCTTGACTTCTTGAGCACTCGGAATCCCCCCCCCCCCCTATTTTTCATCCTGCCTCGTAAGTACCTGGGAGGGAGCACTTAGGGTCATCTTTATCCTCCGCCCGACGGGGCTTCATGCTGGTTATTGAGGATTTCCTACTGGGGAGTTATTTAGTGTGTGCTTTTCCTGCCCTCTATTTGGTGGATGGTTCTCTGCTTTTTTGCTGGGGCCTCCTGTCGGCGTGATGAGCCTCTTGAACTCCAAGGGTAACGAGCTTTGTTTCCTCCCTTTAACAAATCACAAAGTAGGTGGCCGCCACTTGTCCCCCTACATGACCGGAAAATCGGACTTCCAAAAGTGGGTTGGGGGGGGGGGGGGGGGGGGCACATAGGGAGAATTACGTGGGGCTCGGGCGAAGGAGCTCATCAGCTGATTGCTGGTGCTGTGGTACTCAATTTGGCGCACAGTCGGCAGATCGTAAGCGAGAACATTATTGATGGCCGGATGAGACTTTTCTTTACGGCGAGTGGGATGCTATGGGGGTAAGACTTGAAGCTGGCAAGGAGTTACAACGGTGAGTTTGTTATGAAATTTGGATTGCTTAGACATGACCATTACTATCACATTGCTTTCGTTTTTAAGCTGCGGAGGTTATGCTATTTTTTCCTTTACTTGAGCAAGAACGGTGGAGTGGGCGTGTTCTGGTGGTTTCATCTGATACATCTGACCTCGTTGCCGTCCGGTTACAGCAGGAAATCCCCAGAGGCCTAAGGGTCCTGCATTGGATAAGGTGAAAATGCCAACATGGTGGTTGCCTGCTTAAAGCTGTATTCAACAGGTTCTTTACTTAAAAACATGTATGTGCATGCCATCACAGGGAGGGCACAAACAAGGGGGGTTTTCAAAGACTGCGAGCTGGTCCTCAGAGGCAGTCAATCATTTCCTTCCATGTGCCTCCACAAGCTTAGTGCTTAGATGTCTTAAACATTTGGGAGTGCTCACTCCCTCAAAACCTGTCAACAACATGACATTTTCCATGTAGTCTGCATAGGGTGGCAGCAATATTAACACAATTTTCAGGGCAGGTATAATCCTGCACCACATGGGACAGCTGACCTCTCTACCTGAGGCAAGGGCTCATGATCTGATGGCTGAAGTGGCCTATAAAATGCTTTTCATGATTTAATTTGCACCTGCTAACTTTTAATTTTATATCCCTTGCAGACTCATGCTGGTCTGTAGGGATAGGCTCAGACTTTTTAATTTACCACCACCCAGACTTTGCATCTGCATCTTTGTGTTACTAAGTTGCTGGCATTGTTAAGTGCATCAAACACATTGTTATTCAAAAAGTGCAACATCACAGTTCCTTAGCCACCATGATCACCCTGGTCTTTTTGGCATGCTGTTATTTGCAGCTGGTTAACATGTTCAGCTTAAGAAGCACCACAGCAGGTATGCCAACAAAATGCTTGGGCAACCTCACAGGTTGATAGAGGGGATAGCACCACCAGTTCAAAGTCCTGTCAAAACCTGCCTGATTTCAACCTAAAGCCAAAACCGTAATTCAGGTTGGATAATGGTTTTGCCCCTTTTGACATGCTTCTTACAGCTAAGGCCTGAAACATGGCAGTTAATGGAGTTTCTTTATGTGTGCAGTCTTTTTTATTTTGTTTGTTAACATTTGTTTTGTTTGTTTTGTCATGTTAGCATAGTGAGAATGCATCACAGACATTGCTGTTAGCTGTCCAAACCAAATATGCCTATGACAGGCGGAAAACAGCCATGGGTATCTCACATAAGGTTGCATCAGATTGTTATCAAACATGAGAACAATTGAACTGGGATGATTCAAACCTTATTACTGGGGTATCTTTGGTCAGGTTAGGGCTGTTTTATGCATTTAGAACTATGGGTGCCGCTAGCAGGGTTAATGGGTTGGCATATGTACCCTGTGTGCAATACTGAAGTCTCACAGACCACACCCATTGTGTGTGACTTGTGACAAACTGAGTCAGGACACAGTGGGTTAAGGCTTGTGGGCCCAGACACCATGCCATTATAGCAAGAACTGATCATAATGTGAACTGAAGACAACTACTGTTGAATGACACCTGTCAAAATGCATTAATGCTTTATTGAGTATGACTGTCTGGGGCTAGATACAGGTTCAGTGATGCATAGCATTCATGGTCGAACCTAGAACTGGCTTTACTGTGTGGATAAGCTCATATTTCTTGCAAGCTGCTTGGCATTGAAGTGTTAGAGAAGGCTTTCAGAAAATTGTGCTAGTTGTTGCCAAAAATACTTCACAGCATGGTCAGGAGTTGGAAAGGCACATGGCCCCTCCCGTGCTCCCTCCCCCAAATAGGGTGGCTGGTCTGGTTGGACCTGACTGCTGAAGTCACCATGTTTCCAGTGAGTTAAAGATGAGACAGGCTGAGCCCTCAGCCCTATTCATCATGACTTGGATGGGCTTTGATGGCAAAGGCCAGTCATGAAAGGCTTAATCATTCAGAAAGGTTTCCCCATCTAGCATGCTTGACATGGTATGATGGATGATGACATGGTGTGGTTGTAATTAAAAGCATCAAATCATTATGCTGTATGAGAAGATCCAGCAAGTCAACACCTGCAAGCCCCTTTGAGCATTTCAGGGTGTATATGGCGATGCACATGCTTACATTATCTAGTGCCTGATGTGACGCGAAATGTGACTGACAGGACTTTGGTAGGGGGATCATCATGTGCTTAATGTAGGGCCTGGACGTTGTTGCAGAAGGCATGAAACTATGTTAAAATACAACTGCTGAAAAATTTTGCTTTGCGTCTAGTGGTCACAAAATTATTTCTAGAAGGCTTGAAAAGTCGGAAACTAGGGTTCCCATCCGACGAGGACGAACTTAGCCTACCTGGAGATACCCGTAACTTTGCTAAACCCTCCCTAAACCCCTGTCGTGGGATGGTTTCTGGCTGTTTTCATTGAATGTCGGTAACAGGCTTGAAATATCGTATTTTACTGATATATCGATTAAGAGCACCATCGTAAGATGTAATGTGCCAGGCCATAGTGAAAGGATGTGCGACGACGCGTTTACGGGTCGTCTATCGAACGTCCGTCCAAGCCAGGATACTGTATGATGGTCCCAGCTTTACCCTGGAATCCCAGGCACTTCATACAAAGGAGTAACCTCAGTCTTCGTGTACAAAGGAGTAACCACTGTCTTCTGGTCAATGGGGTCAAACTCAAACGCCACTTGTTCTTGGGTCGAAATCAGTGTGTTTTGCTTCTTTCTGTCAGGACGGTGCAATGGCTGAGGGTGCCATCCACGAGTGGATACAGGAGTGGCAGAGCATCAAGCCAGTGGACATCAAATCAAGCGCGGCCACCCTGATGGCGGACCAGGACACCACGGCGGCGCTGCTCCGGGTGTTCGAGGACCCCAGCCTGCAGCACGTATGTGGCGCGCCCTGGCTCTGACGCGGCGGGCTGTCCGTCGTCTCCGTCCTCTAAGGGTGTTCTGTGATCTGCACGTGTCTGACATCAACCACGCAGCCGATTAGTCCGCTTCAGAACGGCCCATTCCGTGTTGTTCCTCGGTTTATGTGGAATAGTTCCTTCCGTTCCGTTTTCCCGCACGATTGCAATGTTACAACCAGGTGACGTTCCCTGTCTCTGTGACGAGAGGGAGAAACTGAGATCACACCCATCCCCCAGCTGTCCAGGCCGGTCGACGTCTCCGCCGGCTTCGCCAGCGCAGTCCGGTGCCCTTGCCGGCCCCTCGGCCGCGCCGGCGCTCTGCTGGACGGTCGGGCCGCCGCTTGGCTGCGATCCGACGCCGCTCCGCACGTCATTCCGACGCCTATTAAACATCCGATCGGGCAGAGGTCGGGCTTCCGTTTGGCTCCGTTTCAACTCGACTTTCGGCATGTGTCTGGCTCCGTTCCGGCGCTGTCGTTACGCTCGTCCCGCTCCGTTGCAGCTGCTGGACAGCGTGTGCGGCCAGCTGCTGACGTTCTACCGCTCCCGGGAGCCGAACCTGCTGCACTTCAGCCTGCAGTGCCTTCCGCCGCTGATGCACGCCTACCTGAACGCCGTCGCCACGCGGGACCGACAGGTGGGGGGCAGCGGGCGGCGCGGAGTGCCGGCGCGCCTGTAGAATTGTGGTGGGGGGGGGGGGGGGGGGGGGCACTGGGGAGCGTTGTCCGGATGTGCGACGTGGCTTGGTACATTTAAGAAGGCATCAGACGGACTGAGATAGAGTTGTACATGTTATTCGTGGTCGCGGCTTGTGACAGATGCAGAGCGCCAAGTGTGATGCACAGTCGTGCAGATGAGGTGGGTGATTGTGGTGGCAGGGCGCTCGTGTTGACTGCTGGGCTCTGTAAAAGCTGCTAAGGTTGGTAGACAACAGCCATGCCACTGTGACTGAACAAGTCCGACTGGCCCAATGTCCATTGGCCGAATGCATGTGATCAGCCTTAGTTGGTCTCTCTCGGCCGGATCTGACCCGACTATGCCAGGGCTGAGTCTTGTGGGGTCTCGCCAGACGCGACTGCTCCTTTTAAATCTCTTGACAGTTCCACTGTGTATGCTTACACGTTCAGAATGGTTCAGCCCATCCGAGCTGGTCTGTCCTGCCCGACCTGACCTGACCTGACCTGACTTGCATGGCTTGAACTGTTCTGACCCAACTATCCTACCAGCCTGCTCACCCACCTTCATGGCTTAACCCGAATGACACGCACGACCTGAACTGACATTATCTTACTTACGTGACCTGACCTTGCCCACCTGTCGTCCCCGCCACTAAAGTGTCAAGAATGTGACGGCGCTGTTGAAAATATATAGCCTGGGGTGATGACCTGACCTGACCTTAAGTGCACACCTCACCGCAGACCTGCCAGGCGACCGAGGCGCTCCTGCTGGGCATGTACAACCTGGAGGTGGTGGACGAGCGCGGCCAGCCGAGAGTCGTCTCCTTCCGCATGCCGACTCTCATCAAGCAGTCCGTCTACCACGAGGTCAGGCGCGGCGGCGGCGCCGGGTGACCTCTCACTCCCGTCGACCGGCCGTCCCGGGCCCCGCCAGACGGGTTGTTTGTGTGGCGTTGCGTGTAGCAAGCGGCGATGTAGCGTGACGGCGGTGCATGTTCGTGCAGAAGTAGCTCGGCTGTCCGGCCTGTTTTTCGCTCGAAGTCTGAGGAGGAGGAATCAGGCGATTTGTGTTTGTTCGTGTGGGGGATTGGATATGGTGCAGCTAGCGGCGCGGTATTCCGTGACAGCGGACGATGATATGGAAGCTGTCCTTGGTAGACGCAGTAAGAGAACAAGTCAACAAATTTGTGGATTAGTTTGCAGTTTGAAGTAGATTTGTGGATAGAAATTTGTGGTTTAGTCGCGTCCTTGGGGCACCGCGGCTGCGTGATCGGCTGTCATCGACTGCGACACGTTAGCGACATAGGTCGCGTCCACGCAAATTTAAAATCCACGATTCTTCGTCAGCTGCATGCTCACCACGCTGTGCTGACCGTTCGCTCCGAGCGGCCGCAGTGCGCTAGCGGTCAGCGGTGAGCCGCGGCGCCGCCGCCGGCCGCGCGCCCCCTCCGACGACAGCCTGTGTGTTGCAGCCGCTGCACATGGCGCCGTCCAGCCTGACCGAACACTCGCTGTCGCGGCTGGAGCTGGGCGACGCCTTCTCGGTCAAGTGGGGCCCGCTGCCACAGGTGAGCAGCGGTGGCGGCCCCCCGGCGGCCCGTCACACTGCCGGGCGGCAGCGGGGCGCGCCCGGAGCTCGGCTGCCGCGCTGATGGACTACAGGGCCGTCCCGAGAGGTGGAACGGTGAAACCCTTTGTTGAAGGCTGATCCTCTCCGTGCACTACCTTAGGGTAATTAATGCTAAGCTTTCGCCAGTAGTAGAAGGGTCGCTGCTGCCCGATTTATGTCTTCCTCACGGGAATCTGTTATGTCAGGCCCAGTATTACTTTACAATTAAAATGCTAATGCCTGTGGATCGTCATCCGTGCAAAAGTCATCTGCGGAAAAGCGCGTCCTTCGAGCCCATCGTATCCGCGCTCGCAACAATCGTAACCGTCGCACCGCCTCTCGATTGCTGCGTTTCGGTCCGCCCTTCACCGGCCGTGCCGCCCCTCCCCACTCCGGCGCCCCTCTCACACCCTCCGGCGCCGACGGCAGGCGAAGACGGTGCGCGCCGCCAACCGCCAGCGCATCCTGACTGCGCTGATGACCGTCTACAATCGGTACCTGAGTCAGCTGTCGGCACCGGCGCTGCAGGCCTGCTGTCGGGCCATCATCAGGTGCGCGGCGCCGGCGGCGGGCACTGGGAGGGACTCCGGGGCGGGGAGGGTGTGAGGAGGGGAGGGGGCTCTGGGGCGGAGTGGATGTGAGGAGGGGAGGGGCTCTGGGGCGGAGTGCATGTGAGGAGGGGAGGGGCTCGGGGACGGAGTGGATGTGAGGAGGGGAGGGGCTCGGGGGCGGAGTGGGTGTGAGGAGGGAGGGGAGAGGAGGGTGACACTTGTGGGAGGTGGGAAACTTGGCAAGAGTTAGAGCGGTCGTGCTTCAGAAATAGAGTTTTAAGTATCCTAGAAATGTTATTTTGTATTTCAAAAACGCGCCATAAGCATGACACGTTCTAAATTGAAAATATAATTGTCAAGTGCATTTGTGTGAGCAGTTACCAGCTCCTCTATGCTTACACGCAGTGCCTCCACCTCGTTATGTATGGAGTATTCATTTTGCTGATTTATAGTGATCCATATGGCTAGAAGGAAACGTAACGACTCTGCCCTCTATTTCCAAAAACGTTTAGAATCATTCGGTGAAAAGTTCTCCGTATTCGTGTTTCGCCCGATCTTGCGGGGCGAGAGCTACCAACCCCGAGTGCTCCCTATGTTCCGCTGTGCTGGAGGCTGGCCCGGCGCCGCGTGTGGACGGGCCTTTGCCACGGGGCCGCTGTCGGCCGGCAGGATATGCGGCCAGGGGTTCGCCGCCGCGTCCCCGCTGCCGCCGCGGCTCAGCGTGTCGCCTGAGCTGCAGCTGGAGTTCCTGCACGCTGTCTACTTCATCATGTGAGTGGGTCGGAGTGGCCGGGGCGGACGCCGTCGGTGTCCGCCGCACGCGCCCGTGCGGGACGAAGCGGGGCGCTGGAGAGGGTCTGACGGGAGGGCGGACGCCGTCGGTGTCCGCCGCACGCGCCCGTGCGGGACGAAGCGGGGCGCTGGAGAGGGTCTGACGGGAGGGCGGACGCCGTCGGTGTCCGCTGCACGCGCCCCTGCGGGACGAGGCAGGGCGCTGGAGAGGGTCTGACGGGAGGGTGGACGCTGTCAGTGTCCGCTGCACGCGTCCCTGGGGAACAAGGCGGGGCGGCTGGTAAGGTTCTGACGGGAGGGCGGACGCCGTCGGTATTCGCTGCACGCGCCCGTGCGGGACGAGGCGGGGTGCTGGAGAGGGTTTGACGGGAGGGTGGGCGCCGTCGGTGTTCGCTGCACGCGCCCCTGGGGGGACGAGGCGGGGCGCTGGAGAGGTCCTGACGGGGAGGGCGGATGCTGTTTGTGTCCGCTGCACGCGCCCCTGCGGGATGAGGTGGGGCGCTGGAGAGGTTCTGGAGGGAGGGTGGACGCCGTCGGTGTTCGCTGCACTTGCCTCTGGGGGACGAGGAAGGACGGCTGGTGCTGTTGTGGTGGGGAGGGCGGCTCGGTTCGGGATTCTTGGCGTGGTCTTGCACTCCTGGGACTTTGGAGGGGATGACATCCACTGGGACCTTCCCACGGCACGGGTGCAGTCAGTTCTTGTGCGCGGCGGGCACGAAAACGTGTGTTGTGTGAATCAACCGATCTTATTTTTGCAGTAGTTGACTTATTGCTGTACATGACCCATAGCGTACTTTGTCTGAGTCAAAAAAGATTGCGTTTCTTTTCCATTATCTTTCTATTAACATGGCTATAGCAGGTCATTTTTGATGATTCTCACACGAAGTATGTCGTACCACTCGCCAATTGTTCGGTGCCTGCAATCAAGACATGGCGCCGGTTTGTCGGCCAATTATCTGTTTGATTGGGGATGAGTATTACGTCCTTTAATTGTCTGTGGCTTTGATACTTTATTATAAGGATCGCAAACGAAGGGTAAGTTTTGCTCGCGTCTGATTTTTTTCATTGGACATGGAGAATAGCTCGGTCGTTGTTAGTTGTTTCCGGTGGTTAGGCAGTGATCGAACATTTCCAGCACTTGGGATAGAAGAGGAGCAGGCCGGTGGCCACGGTAACCTTCACTGTCTCGGTGTGGTTACTGACGAAACTTGAAGGCGTCTGTGAGCGGTGGGTTGAAGACAGCACGCTCATGGCCAGTGTGATTAATCTTTGACTTTGCGAAGGCTTCGATGCGACGGGTTGGCGTTAGGTTTGGGTGGTCGCGATTCTCGCGTGGGTATCCAACAAACAGGGCTTGATGGCCGTCCATTAATTATTCCGCGTGGATGGGGCGTTGATGGAGCGTAAAAGAAGCATAACATGAGAGGAAAAAGGTTTTCGGCAGCGTAGGGCTACGCTCCTTACGCTCTTTAGAAATCTTATAGTCTTAAAGCGGGATACCGTTGGTATCCTCCCATGACGGGAACTGTTATATGCTTCGCACCTCCAGCTCAGTTGGGGGTCAAACGGACGCTACTTTCTGGGGACGCTACGCTTCACGCGGCGTAGCTAGGGGAACAACTTCGTAGTGTTACCTGTGCGAAACCAAGGAGAGGGAGGACTGAAAATGTGCAAAAAAGCGTAATGTAAGTTGTTGACCACCAATTGGTGTCTCTCCTCCAATTGTCACCAAAATAAAGCGCGTACCAAGCAATGCCCAGTACGCACTCCCTGTGGCCACAAACCACAGCCCGTCCCGCCCCGATCCCAGCTCTAGACCGAGACCCGGGGTCTCGCGGCTGGCTGCCCCCCCCCCCCCTCCCCCCCTCCCGCCAGGCCTGCCGGCCGAAACCGCGGGCGTGCACGGAGCCCGCGACGTGTGCTGTGTTAGCTAACCGAAAGGGGCCACCCGTCTCGGTCGCCGCGCCGCGCGCGCGGTCGGAGCCGGCCGGCTGCCGGTCTCCGACCGTCACGTGAGGTGACGCCGTCACGCCGGCGGCGCGCTGCATGGTCGCTGGCGGCGGCGCGCGCGCGAGCCGGGTGGCCCCGGAATGTGCGTTCTGCGTAGCCGTTGTCCGCTGGACTGTCGCGAGGCCTGAATGTGAACGCTGACTCGTGCCTCGGTAGCCGCGCGCGCGCGTGTTGTGTTTTGTTGTGTTGTGGCGGCCGCGCGCCTCGACCGCCCGTGACCGCGGCGCCGGCTCGGCTCGTGTTGGGTGTGGCTCGTGCGGGCTGGCCGGGGTTCGTGCCGCGCCGCCCCGCCGCTGCGCGGGTTGGCCGCGGCCGGTGGCGCGCCCAGCCAACGGTAACGGCAGCAGCAGGCGCATAAATAATTGGCCCACTCGGTGGACTGTGGAGGCTTCGTGGCGCTTTGCTGTGCTCTGGCACGTTTCAGGTTGAATTCGTCTGAAATGCTAATGAAAAACTATAGAAGGGCCAGGCGCCAGACTTGAACAAAAGAGTCCCGTTAGCCGTAGAAGTTTGCTGCGAAAGCCTGACTTTGCATTTACGTGCATACGTCCTTCAACTGAAAGTGCTATCGCTTTTCTTATTTGACTCGCAGCTAGCGACTTTTGCTCAGCCCTGCGAGCAGCCGCGCCTGCCGTGGGGTGAGTGCTCTCCAGCGGGCTGCGACCGTGCGAGCTGCGCGCACCGCCGCCCGGGCCAGCTGTCTCGCCGCTGCGTGTCCCGTGAGACTGACGATGCATCTGCGCTGTGTGTTGTGTGCGTGTGTGTGTGCTGTCAACAGCCGTGCATGTCGGCAGACTGGCGTATCTGCCGCCCGCCGGCGGCGTAGTTAGGCCGGTCTGGCGCGCAGAGTCGGGCATGCCTGTGCCGCATCTGCCCGCCGCTCAGCTAACCGCACGTGTTCTCTGCCCGCTCCGCCCTGCCCTGCCTGCCCCTCCTGCCCCGCCGCCGCCGCCGCTGCCGCCGTTCCTGCCCACCCAGAACGCCGTCCCTGCACCTGGACCCCAGCGACCCCGCCTATACCTACTGCAGGTACGAGCAGGTGACGCCGGCCGCCACGCAGGCGCTGGAGGCGGTCGCCTTCCGCGGCCAGTACGAGGTCAGCGCGCGCGTCATCGTCGCCGCCAACGCCATGCGGAATTCGCTCAACATCTCGCCCGCCGGTGAGGAGGGCCAGTGGGGGCACGTGCGCCCTCTGGTGCGTCGGGGGAGGGGGTGCTTTGAGAGTGTAGCCTTACGCTATCAGTTGTGTAAATCATGAAGCACACTGGGCCCTGTTTGAGTGCCTGCTGGAATTGTTGGCAGACTGATTCGCGAGCTACAGTAATGTTCATCAAACTCGGCTTCCTGACCACGGGGTCGGCATTCATAGTTCGATGCATGAACTAGAGAATTTCACTTGATTATGCGTAAGCCAGTTCCGGGGCTGTGGTCTCGGTTATTTTTAAGTCTGTGGACGGTCCTCTGGTCCATGTAATCTACTTCGTGAATAGTCTCGTTGTAACTTTTTTTTGCATTTCACATTTTGGATCCTCCTGTGCTCCGTCACTGCTGTCCGGATTTTGGGTGGCTTCGGTCCTCGTTCAGGTGGCATTGCTCCTGTTAGCCTCTGGCACAAGGTTCATGGATTACTCTGGCCGTCAACAGGTCTGACCGACAGTCAGCTGAACCTCAGCGAGATTCCATCCGTGACGTCACTACCTTCCGTGAACAAATTCATCATCACCAACGCTTCTTTCCGTACGAAGAAGCTACCAGGTGCGTCTTGTCGATTGCGTGCTGCCAGCATGAGAATGCAAACGTGCGTGCTTCGTTCGACTGGTGCCATGTAAAAAGGCGGCTGTGGCGCCCCACAGCTCACACTAACATCTGGTTCGCTATTCACTGTTCAATTCGTTAGATAATTTTGTTGACGCCGTACGCACTGGTGTTTGCGTTGCCGCTCCAAGCGTCGGTTTTGAAATCGAGAGGTCCTGGTTCAATACTCAGCTGCAGCAGTTTTTCGTTCCCAGCTTGTTGACCCAACCGTTACCTGTGTGGGTAATAACACGGCAGTCGCTCTCAACTGATGCAAAGGAATGGATCAGGAGTCAGCGGGTCCAGCTTCGCGGCTGTTCGCTTGTTCAGTGACTGTTTTGCTTCCATTACTGCGTCGCTAATCGCCATGTTTAATAACCTATTGGTATAGCTGAATAGATGAATGCGTTTGTGCAGATTTATTTCTCTATTTTGCCGCGCTGTATGTGTTTCTCTGTTCCGCTTGCGATCGCCGACTGCGTAGAAAGGGATGATTGTTTCGTCTTGTTTCTACAAGCATTTTCAACTTGACGCCATCAACTTCGAGTGGAAGGCGTAGTGTAGAGTTGCTTTCCCGATCGTTAGAGGAGTGGAAGTGTCGGCGGCGAATTGTGTTCATTGGTGCATGGCGTTTTCCGCACTTTTCTATGCATTAGCTCGAATGGAGGTTCGCTCCACTCTCGTTTGGCTGGAAAATATGCTTTTGACCATTTTGCTTTTCCGCGGGAGGTATTGCACATGTAATAGATGTGGACCCGCTTTACTGTGATGCGGTGTTATCTCGTTGGCCGACAACATCCACACTGTCAGCCTGCTGTGCTGTCATGGTACGCTAGGGTTGATCCCGGTGCCACGTGATCGTGAACCACCTGACCCCGACCGGAATCTGTTGCTGACAAGATATGATGCCTGTTCGGGGTCGTATTTTGATGCTGGCGCTAACCATTTCTACGCGCTCTCCTGTTTTGGGCCATTTCCTTAGTTTGCTCAGATCCCTGTCTTCATCTTATTTTAGTTTGTTCACATAAATTAGTACATTTGATCGTGAGTCCTGTCTTGATACCCATTTACCAGATGTCCCGGTTCCTATCCTTATCGCGGTCGGCGGCGTCGCCTTGTTTCAGAGCAACTTTCCATTTTATCCTGATTCCCGGTTAGATCCTCGGTTCCGATCGCTGTCCGTATCCTGATCCTGATCCTGATCCCGACCGGCACCTGTTTTCAGAGGACATCGAGCCACCCAGCAACGGCTCCTCGGAAGCCGGCGGCGCGCGCGGCCCGTCGCCGTCCTCGCCGCCGACCGCCGCCGCCGCCGCCGCCCGCCAGAAGCTGCACGCCGCCATCCGCAAGATCCGGCGCCGGATGCGCTTCCGCCGCATGCGCTCCGACCGCGAGCTGGAGCCGGCGTGGGAGTCGCCGGAGAGCAGCAGCGGCGGCGACGAGCCGGCGGCGGCCGAGCCGGACCCGCCGCCGGCGGTGCCGGTCGCGCCGGCGTCCGACAGTCACGCGCACGGCGTCGTGTCGGCCGACAGCTTCCAGTGGATCCTGACGCCCGAGGAGCACCACCAACTGCAGCAGTGGCGCGTCGGCCGCTGGAAGTGCCTGTCCAACGACTTTTCGCTGCGGAGGAGCCGCTCGCAGCGACGCGACACCGAGGAGGAGGCGGCGGGGCGCGACGGCGGCCGGCCGGGCGGCGCCGCGGCGCGGGAGGAGCGGCACGGGGTGGGCGCCCCGCAGGAGCGGCTGACGGTGGCGGCAGCGCTGGAGTCGGCGCCGGCGCCGGTGCTGACCTCCTCCTCGTCGCAGGATCTCTCCATGTACAGCGCGTCGGGCAGCGTGGCGCGTTCCGAGTCGGACACGTGACCTCGGAGGGACGTGGCGCCGCGACCACCGCTGGATCACGTGACACGGCCAGCAGAGCGGGGTGCGGCGCTGCTGTCGGCGGACCACGTGACACGGATGGCCAGGAGAAGGGCAACACTTCCGCGGTATCGGCCCGACAAGCCGTCTCTACCACGGCAGCCGTCTCTGGACCACGTGACAAGATCGTCCAAGCAGGACTACGCCAATCTTCGCACCGCTTGTCGTGGTTGTCCGAAAACACGACGTTTGCCTCGCGACACCACGTGACCTGTCCTTGTGAGCATGCAGTTGACGTGTTGACCCCACGTGACCCGACCCGCCGGGCAAAGCGTGGGCCTCCCCGGTGTGTCATTACCTGATGTTTCGAATATCGCGCCGGACTGAACACCACGCGTCGGTGACCTCAGCAGGGCGGTGGCGGCCTCATCACGGGCACGTGATGGCGAGGCTCTTCTGTGACGTCCGTCCGCCTGTTGCAGACGACATTCCGATCCAGCCGGGCGTCGACCGAGATGGCGAGGCGCTGACGGCCATCTCCGAGCAGAACGAGGAGGAGCCGTGCGACGCGCCGGCCGGCAAGCTCAAGCTCAAGGATCGCAAGCACCGGCCAGCCGAGCGCGAGCGCAGCGGGCCCGACAAGCACGTGACGGCCATGCTGGCTGCGCTGCCCGGCCTTGTGAAGAAGCGCGCCGGCGACGGCGGCGACAAGAAGCGGCCCGACGGCGGCGGCGGCGGCGAGCGCGGCTCGCGCAAAGCGGTCGGTGGCGGTGGCGGTGGTGGTGAGCGGCGCGGTGACCGGCGTCGCCCGGCCGCCAACGGCGCCTCCTCTAGCGCGCGCAACTCGCTGTCGCTGAACGGCGAGGAGGCGGCCGACTGGGCGGCGCCGCCGCTGGCGCGCATCGACGCCATCGAGCTGCGCGTGGTGAGCTCGGGCTCGGAGAGCGCCACGCCGCGCCGCGAGCGCCGCGAGACGGACAGCTCTTCCGTCACCAGCACGGCGTCCGAGGAGACGGCGACGACGCTGCCGGCGCGTGCCGAGCCGGCTGTCGGGTTCGTCGCGCGGCGCGAGTCGCAGGCGGTGTCGACGGCGCGCTCCACGGATGTGTAGGCCGACGCGTTCTGCCTGTCGGTGCGGCTGCGCAGGTGGTTCTGCTCATGTTTGCTTGTCGTGTTTAGTCTGTCGCGAGCGGCGGCGCGGAGCCGCTGCCGGGTGGTGCCGGCGGCGCGGTTGTCTAGCTGTGTCACAAGCATACCAAAGAGCGTCGGTGAGGCCGCCGTCCGCCCCGCGGGCCGCTGGTGGGCGGGATCGACCCGAGCCGAGGGGCTCCGTCGTCGCGAGCGCCCGCCGGCCGACCACGCGGCCGCGGCAGCTGGGCCGCTGTCCACGCGCCGCCCGCGTCTACCGAAATAATGCGGCTGCAGCGGGAGGCGCTGTTGGCGGTCCGCGCGGGACGGCGGCGCCCCGTGAGAGCGGAGGGGGCGGGTGCCATACGGGATGCGCCGCGGTCGGATGGAGCCTGCGGAAGGGAGCAGTGCCAGGGGAGGACAGCGCTCGGGAGGCGCTGTTGGCGGTCCGCGCGGGACGGCGGCGCCCCGTGAGAGCGGAGGGGGCGGGTGCCATACGGGATGCGCCGCGGTCGGATGGAGCCTGCGGAAAGGAGTAGTGCCAAGAGAGGACAGCGCTCGGGAGGCCACATTCGCGTCGAAGCTAGGCGTTTAGAGCCACTGGAGAGTCGGGAGACTCTTCGGGGAGGTTGGCGGGTGGTAGTCGGACGGTTCGCTGCAGCGGAAGGAAGGGAGGTAACGCTGTTTAATGCTCGGAGGCATGGGATCGCCCGGGCCAGGTTCTCCGCCGTTTGGCACGGGAAGACGATAAGGCGATTTCCTGCGGGCAGCTTCATGCGTGCGAGTGCCCTGCTGCGACCGACACAGTTCGGGCACGTATGGGGACGAGACCAGGCTGCTGGCATAAGCGGCGCTATTATTCGTGCGTTATCCGGTGTCCGTTATCGTCCGTGTCCTAATCTTCCAGTCGTGGGCGATTCGCCCTGTGGTAGATGGTCTAGTCGCTGGCTGGTGGGCTGCCCTGTTTGTCTGTGGTGGCGAGTGTCCGGAGAAAGCGGGGGGGGGGGGGGGGGCAAGGGGGAGAGCCAGTACGATCGCGGTTTATGAGGTTGGTCCTTTGTCAACGCCCATGCTTAGGTTTCTCTTCAGCGGCGTTACTGCTTTTAGTTGTGATTTATTTGTGCTGCCACTATGCACCGATTCGTGATATCGTATTTGTTGTACACCAGAAAGTGGGTGATGCGCGGGCATATGGGCTGCTTTTTATCTGTACGTTTTGTTGCCTGGCCATATCGACCACCCGCTGCTTCGGCTCCGACTATGCCATATTCCGGTAATTGGGTGTGTAATGTGGGCGCGGGTCAGATGTTACTGCTGCGCGCTGCGGCTTCCGCCGAGTGGGCGCGGGCCCGGGTCGCCGGTGGTGCTGTTCATTCCGGTGGCGGCGTCGCCACTCTCTGTTGCCAAGCCGCGTCGGCAATAAACCCGCTGTATTTGATGGTCTCTGTGAAGGTCGCGGTCGAGGCTGGCGGGCTAGCTGAGCGCCACGCCTGCGGTGGCGAGGAAAAGGTGGCTCTCGTTGCGTGCGGAATAGGATGATTCTGGAGTTGCTGGTAATCCAGTCCCGTTTGCTGGGAGGAGTCAAGCACGCACGGCCTGACGTGTTTGTACAGTCGAGAGTGGTGAGTGGATGTGAGAAAGGCAGAGCTGGCGAGAAAACGTTGCCAGCTCGACGGGGTTAGAAAAACAGGCCTCGAGCAGTCTGCTGGTATGGCCGCTTGAGGCGCGTCTTTCATGGTATGATTTTGGCCATGATCACAAACAGTCGGAGTTTTGCCTGGATTGGCCAACAGCCGTTGTGCCGGAGCTTCGCCAGTCCGACCAGCCGGTACTTTAAATAGCCAATAGTCAATATCAACAACAATAGCCAGGTCACCGACAACGGGCCTCTCCCCTATTCCGATGGGATTTGCATACGGCCAAGGTCGTCGGTGGCGTCATCACTTGTGACGTATATTCTTCGTGACGTCATGGGACGGACCCGAGACGAACGTGACTCACGCAACTAGTGTACTGTGGCATCAGACTGCCTCAGTGGGCTGTCGCGTATATTGCGGAGTGACAGGAGCGCAACACGCCTTTGTTCACCGCTGCACTCCCGTCTTTGGAGTTAGGTAGGTGAGTGTCGACCTTGATATTTGTCAGTCAGCTGTGCTTGCAATTGTAACCGCTAACGGGGCTGAGCATAAAAAAGTTGCGACTGCCTTGTCTTGGCCGATAAATATATATTAGGCATGTGTTTGTGAGGTACGGATTTCTGAATTGCATCATCGCATTTTGTCGATGGTTGAAAATGCAATATGGCAGGTGTATACTGTGAAACTGAAAAATCTTCATTCTAGTAGCTTTCCACACCAGCACATCTTGTCATTCTTCACCGTGGCCCGACTGCCAAAGATGCATGTTGGCAGCAATTTCAGTACATGTGCATTGTTAAATGTTCAGTTTGGTGCATGGTTGCCACCTTTTTCAGTGCACAGATCCTTATGTTCCATGAAAGTATGATATTGTACACATTTCAGATTAAAATACTCCAAAAGCATTCCAATGCATACCATTTGTAACCTGAGCAACAATCTTGGTGGTGATGAGTTGTGGCAACATGATGCTGATGCACCTTACCTAGATGTCTGGTGAAGTCAGTGTGTTTTTTGAAGACTTGCCCAATGGTTATTGGAAACACACACTTACATGGGCAGAAATGTAGGCAAGGGCAGGGTTGCAAGTGTCATTATCCTTACCAAGCTATAAACATGTAAGTTAAGTGATGCGTGTGAACAGCTAGAAGAAGTTAACATGATGTGGATTCAAAATATAACACTCTTGCTAAATCACAACAATTCAAACAAATTAACAGTTCTGGTCAATCCTGCTTATGAACCATTAAGTTAACAGGTGGCAGATGACTGATGGCATCACATACTAAACAAAGTACCATAACAAGGTTGACATCAGCAGTTAGTTGAGGTTTCAATCTAAACAGGTGAAGTGAAAAGTTCTGATTCATGTTACCAATGTATGTTGAATGTGTTGTGACCTGGTCACTATGTTGAAGTGATCAGTCACATAAAGGACTGATAAAAACATCTGATCCAGCCATGTGTCATATTTGTTAAATTGCTTTCAGTAGCTTGGAATGGTTTTGAAGTACAAGTTTTCATTGTACAGTGCTTCAAGTTTCAGTGCTAGTTTTACAGCGTGCTAGTTTTTAACAGTGATTTGGCTTGATACAATCATTATTTGGCTAGATACTGAACAGCAGATAATTGCACCACTTAGCCAGATAATATCTGGTGAATCTCTCATCATAGCTATTATCATTCATGTTGGCCATTTTCAGTTGTCAAGATGGCTTCGATCTACCCTTCACTTGAAGACATGAAGGTGGACCAGATGGCCCAGGTATGGACTTTCTCTTATTTTAAAATTATCATGTTGATGACACAAATTTATGTGTTCAAGTTATGTGACTTGCCTCTTCAAAGTATGTCATGGTTTCCCAGCATATGCAGCTAGTGGTATGTCTGATAACAAGGGAAGTGTTACAAGTCAATTGTGGTATGACTGGCTCTCCAACCAAGTGCATGTCTGGCTCATCCTGTGTCTAAATGTCCAAGCAATGAACACACAGCACAGGGAGTGGTCAGTCATCTACAGTTGGTGGGTTGGATGTGCATGGGGTCACTTGATGTGACTTCTCTGAAATCTGATGGCAGGATTAAGTGACATACAATGGGAGAAAACATTGAGAAAGAAGGTGTGTGTTCCATGCTGACACTGTGTACTAGCACTTTATGTTTAGGTCCATGTTGACTTAGCTGATTGGCAAGGGCTATGGTGAGGGCTGGTATTCAAACACCATGATGGTCCAGATAATGTTTAGCATCAAGGTGTTCTCAACTGGATCTCAGCTGCCTGTCCTCTGTTTCACTTGTCCTCAGATATGTGTTAATCAAAGACAGTGCTCAGAGCATGCAAGCATCCTCCATAATCCAGAGTGGCTAGTATGTACTGCATCCTGAGATGCAGCCTCAGATGATGTTGGGCACTGCGGTGATCCAAGCTTGCTCTGCCACATTGACCTGAAATCAGCGGAGAAGGCTATGGTGGTCTTTAACAGACACAGCTGGCACTTGGGTGGAAGCTCATTCTCATGGCTCTGGTCATTGAGAAGATTGGGCAATCTGCAAAAACATGTTTGATGGGAAACATTTTTGGTGCTGAGGACAGTCTGGCAATGTAGCTGGAAAGGCCCAAGCTCCCAGCTGTGTCATCAAGGATCAACAAGATGAGCATGATGACACTGCAAGTTGTAGAGTCCTCAACATGCTTTCTGAAGTCCAGCTGTTAGGGTGGCCTCACTAAATAGCAATTAGTTTCCAACCTTCTTATGGCAAATGCTGCTGCAGCAAGTGCCATGAATCTCATCTCACAGACCATGTCACATAGACTATATTGCATATAATGAAAGATGACCCTGAAAGGCAACACCTTCTGCTGTTGGTGGAGGAACATCTCAAAATATAGCTGAACACTTAGATGTCCACAAAACTGTGTTGTTGAAATTTGCTTCTTAAGAGACACATTTAAATTTGGAATGAGTGAAACTGTTTTCAGTTGACAGCTCATTGTTTTCAACTTTTCAGATGCATAGTTGAAGCATCAGAAGTTGTTGTCGTAGTGGCATCTGTGATTGGGAACATAGCAAAGGCAGGGCCTTGGCCCCAAAAGCCAGGAGCTTTACACCAAGTAATGGGTGGTTTCATATAGTTTGGTATAAAATCATAGGAATTGGGGGACAATTTGATGCCTCCCCCTCTGAACAGAACTTTGTCTGCGTGCCTGTCCGCGATGAGCCCGCACTGGCACTGGTGCCGCTCTCGGGCCGGCGTGCTCGACGGGAGCCTTTGTGACCCAGCATTGTGTGGCGCCCCGTCAGGCGGAGCGGGCCCAGTCGGGCGACACCCCGAGCTCGCTGCCGTACCCGACGCGGCCGCTCATGCCGACGGCGCCCGGCCAGGAGCAGTTCGCCCACCTCTACCCGTCGCTCAGCGACTACATGGGCCTGGAGCTGACGCCCGAGCTGGTGGCGCAGCTGGAGGACCAGGAGAAGCAGGTGGCGCTGCAGCAGCCGGTGAGCGCGCCGGGAACGGTCCCGGGGACGCTGTTTGCGGGGCGCGGGCCAGGCGCCGTTCGGATCGATCCTGGTGGGATTGGTGGCTGAGTCCGGCTTAGGCATCCAGCTGGTGTCAATTATGGCCCCGGCTTGTAATCAGGCCCTGGGATATGACTGTTGACGCAAAGTGTGATGAGTGTTATGCCGCCAGGTGAAATTATGTTTTATCAAATTAGAGCATAAACGCAGCTGGCTTTGTAAACGTGTGCTCTTTTTGAGTGACTCCTCCTTAATGCTCCCCAATTGTATACTGATTTACACACAAGCAAAATATATTGTCTGGCCCGATGTACGACCGCGGCCGGGTGCCTTCCGCAGCTGCCGTGCCGGGCCCGGTGTGGCGCGGCCCTGGTCTGACGTGTGCCGCCGCGGTGTGTTCCGCAGTCGGGTCTGGTGCCGTCCGCGTCCTCCACGCACGGCTACCAGCTGGTGGCGCCCATCTCGGGCGCGTCGGGCGCCCTGCAGAAGGCCGCCGTCAGCCACGCCATCCGGGAGGTACGTCCTTGCTTCTTGCCTGGTGTTTAGTGTCGAGTGGCATGCTTCCTGTGTTCCGTGTCCGTTGTCCGGCGTCCTGTTTCCGTTGTCTGGCGTCCCATGTTCGTTGTAAGGGATTTCATGGCCGTTGTCCTGCGTCCCATGTCCACTGTGCGGCGCTACATGTCCGTTGTCCGACGCCCCATGTTCGTTGTAAGGGGTTTCATGGCCCAAGTCATGGCCGACGTCCCAGGTCACCTCTTGTATTCCGTGTTATGCCTCGTTTCCGATGTCACGTTCCGTGCCTTTTGTCATGTTCCATGTCCGATGTCCCATGTCCCACGTCCCATGTCCCATGTCCGATGTCCCATGTCCCATGTCACGTCCATGTCCTATGGCACATCCCGTGTCTTTTGTCACGATCCATCTTCCATGTCACGTCCCGTGTCTTACGTCACGCCTCATGTCATATGGCACGTACCATGTTCCATATCACGTCCCGTGTCCCATGCCACGTGTCGTATGTTCCGCTTCCACAGTACCTGTCCACGTCCAGTGTCCCGTGTCCTGCTTCCTGTGTTCATGTCCAGTGTCCCGTGTCCCGCTTCTCGTACGCATGTCCAGTGTCGCGCGTCCCGTGTCCGACATCCGCGGCTGTGGTATTTGTCGTCAGGACGGTGTTTCCCGTTGTCCGCGGTAGGGCAGATCGTGCTTACTCTCGTTTGGCGGCCGCGCGGAAGACCGACTTGCACGCCGAAGGGCCAGAATCCCTTTCTTTTTAAGCCAATGCAAGCCCAGTCCTTGCTCCGGGGTGAGCTCACTCTTTACCTTCAACGTCACGACCCAAGCCCACTTCGTACTCGGCCGAGAGGCGAAGCGAGTGCGTCTGTTCAGAAGTTAGTCGTCGGTGCTGACATAGCAACGCAGAGCAACGGTCAATGCGCTGTTGACGGCCTGGTATGTCCGGCAAGCAGGCAGGTCTCGATCTCATGTGGAAAGTGTGATCGATAATGGTGTATCACACACATACAGCTACAGGTGGGCTGCCAATAACTATTGGTCGAATAAAACTCAAGTGCGTGCCCCCTGCGGGATATTTGTCTCCATGGGATTGGATCAGCTGATCCTACCTGTGCGCGTGTTTGGAAGCAAAGGCTGAGGCGCGCTTCTATGACGCCGGCTCAGTGGGCGAAGCTCGGGTTGTAAGTCAATGAGGAGCTGGGCTCTGGTGTTGGCGGTTGGTACAGTGGTGAGCGGGTCAGAGATCAAGGCCATCCGTGCGCCAGTGGCGTCACGCTGCGGTGGGGGATCGGCGGCCGGGCTCGCCGACGGCGCGGCAGTGGCGCCATCAGCGGCGATCGCGGTCCGGGTAGTGGCTCCCGCTCGTCAGGTGGGGATGTGATGTGTGGTCCGATAGCCGCTGGTCCTAGCCGGACCTGCCAGGGGCGGAAGGCCTCCGTCCAGCGACGATGATTCACGCTCCAACAGCGAAAGCAGGGATGGTTTGTCGGGCGGAAGTGACGGACGTCACGGAACGCTTGCACCGGATGGCCCCGGACATTTGCTGGAGGCTACACACGCGAACCGCTCGGAACTTTGATGCTTTGTTCTGCTGGGGACGGACGAAGAACTGATCGAATGAGAAATGGAAGGGACTGCGCACAGAATTCTACCCGGCGTCTGAAATCCTGCCGTGTCAAGTCGCCTGGAAGTACTGTAAGGGACAACTGCTTGCTACCAGCTCCGTCGAACATTTGAAGTGATGCAGCCAAGGTCGTGCCCGCAGCGCAGTTGATAGGAATTTCATAGTGTTTTTGGATGCATTAAAGTACAACTGATTTATTAAAAAAGTATAACAGTAGGTAGCATTTTAGCACTATAAAGTTTGCTACGCTCACGTCACCCCCAAAGAATAATCATGGTGGCGAGTCCAGGTGCCGGTGCTATCGGCACTATTTCATTTTTGAAAACGAATGGTTGCAGGAATCCTAGATGAGCTCAGATTAACATTTACGCACCATTAGTTATTGATGCGCACTTACAAACGGCTTTGCATCCTGTGTTGAAAACAGGTCCGCCCCCTCAAGAGGTGTGTTGGCCTAAATACTAGCGTTTTATCATACAAAGACGAGCTGGAGACACAGATACACGCGAACCAGGCCAACTAACACGGAACATGACGTCACGTGTACGATTTGGACGTGAGGGAAATCCATTTTGTGCTTCACTCCTGGTGGAGTCCGGGTAGACATCGGAGAAGCCAAATTTTAGTTGAGTCAAGGTAAAATGGATTCCTCAGAAAATACGAGTCCAACTGGAATGGTAGTGTAATCAACTCTATGGACCGGAATCAGTGAAAAGCCGTCTCACATAAAAATGCGAGCAACAACCGACGTTCTCTTTCTTACGGCTTTTGATTTGAATCAGCTGGAGTATGAGATGTGTTAGTCTTACTAACGAATCGGATGTCCAGCGCAACGTTTTATTGAGCTCATAGAAGATGGATCTCATGAGCGCCTGCCACCTAGGTCGGCTTGATTGAGATCCGCTCTGGACATAAATTGTAGGCGCGTAAGTGAGATTCGGGAGTCTACTAAAATAAATGCTTTTAATCCTTGTGATTCTAAGTCTGAAGGAGTCTGATACCCAGCGAGTTCGTGCTGCTGTTGGACTTCGGATGATAAATTACTGCTGTTTCTCCAAGCTCCAAATGCCGCTAGTATCTGTGTTCCTTTATTTGAGTGCACTTTTAGCCGAGAGCTGATTGCTAATAGTGAACAAAGGCTCGCTGCGATATGGTCTACATAGCTGATGCGCTCAAAAAACACAATCATCATCATCACAAATCGATTCAGCACTGGCTGGAGCGAGCACAAGTCTGGTGCGAAAGCTGCATGCACGTGTTGCATAAGTTTTCACACAGCTGCGTTCGATGGCAAGAGCACCGCTGTTGTGGAGAAGCTATGGCGTCATTTTTACGCGCCGGAAATTCGCGTGCACCATTCAAGGCATCTTAAAGGATCGGAGGTCGGGGCGCCGTCCGGCCTGCGCACCGCCTGCGGGAGCGCTGAGTCACCGCTAACACGCCGTGGGGCGCGGCGGCGGGGCGCGGCTGTCGGTGGGCGTCCGGCGTCCCTCAGGTGTGCCCGCCGACAGGCCGGCCGTCGACACACTTGTCGGCGGGCGCAGCTGCGCGGCCGGCGGCCGGGCCGGCTCAGTGTGGCCGCGAGCCGCCGCCACCGAGTATGACCGCCGGAGCGGAGGCAGCGCCACCGGAGGTCGCCGCCCAGCCGCAGGCAGCCGAGCCGGAGCAGGGCGGCGCGCCGCCAGCACGGCCGCTCACCTCGGCGCAGACGGCAGTGCAGCCCGCTCACCAGTCGGCCGGCCTGCCGGTACAGACCGACGTCCAGCCGGTGCTGGCTCCCAGTGTCGCTGACGCCCAGCGGCCCCTGCCGCCGCCGCCGCCGCCGCCGGCCGAGAAGCCGCCGCCGCCGCCGCCGCAAGAGAAGCCGCCACCACCGCTGCAAGAGAAGCCGCCGCCGCCGCCACAGGAAAAGCCGCCGCCGCCGCCGCAGGAGAAGCCGCCGCCGCCGCAAGAGAAGCCGCCGCCGCAGCGTGCGCCGTCCGTGACTGCGGCCCAGATCGAGGCGGTGCGCCGGCAGTCGCGGCAGTTTCAGACGCTGCGCGCCGCCACCCCAGCCGGCAGCGCCACCAGCCAGCCGGCGCCAGAGCACTCGGGCTCCGCGCGCGCCGAGCGCGGCCGCAGCGCGTCGGTAGTGGCGCGGCCGGCGCCGGCCGAGGTCCGCGCGGCCACGCTCCCGCGCCGCACGCCGCCGCAGAGCGAGCCGCAACCGTCGCCGCCGCAGAAGGCGGCCCAGCCGCGCACGCAAACTGAACCGCGCCAGCCAACCCGCGCCCGGCCGCCGCCAGCTCGCGACAGCTCGCTCCCGCGCGAGGCGATGGGCACGCGGCCGTGGTTCCGGCGCGGCGGCCGCGGCGGCCAGACGCTCCGCCGCAGCGTCACCTATGGCAAGTCTGTGGAGGAGCTGGCCATTCAGCGGCGGAACATGGCCAGCATACCGCAGCCGTGGATGCAGCGGCTGGTGAGTTGGCGATAGGGCTGCTGTCGAGGTGTGCCGGGCACCGGTGAGCTAGCGGGAAGCCGGGTCACTTCGCCGGCGTAGCTGGTGAGGTAGCGGGGCACGTGTTTGGAGCGGGCTACGGCCGAGGGAGAGGGGGGGGGGGGGAAGCGGTTCGGAAATCCCCGGTCGACAGCTATAGAGGCCGGAATGGTGAAGAGAGCGCAGTCATCGCGCTGAAGGCGGACCGGACCTGGCGGCCAGCAGCGACGGCGCGCTGCGACCTTGCCGCCGTGTTGCGACAGATGGCCCCAACACCTGTCGCGGCTGGCGGTGGGCCGTCGGCCGCGGCGCGCCCGGCCAGGCCATGGCGGACCCGCTCAGCGAGTGGTGGTTCGAGCGGAGCCACCGGGGCTGGGCGGCGCGCGAGGCGACCGCGCGCCGCCGCTACGGCCTGCCGCCGCGCCGCCGCTGGTACCAGCAGGGCCTGTGGGCGCACGGCCGGCCGCCGCCGCTGCCGCCGCCGCTGCTGCCAGCGCCGCCGGCGGCTCTGGTCGACCGGCGCCACCCGCCCGACGCGTTCGAGGTTACGGAGCTGAGGAGCCGGCCGGGGCGGCTCAAGACCGAGCTGAGCGGCTCCGGGGCAATCGGAGAGAAAGGGAGTCAGCCGAGCTGGCCAGACATGGACGCAGTGTCTGCTGTCTGGGCGTGAAGCTGAACTCTGAAGTCTGTGGTCCCTGGTCCCTGGTTCTTGGTCCCTGGTGCCTGGTCCCTGGTCCCTGGCCCCTGGTCCCGAGTCCTTGGTCCCTGGTCCGTGCCAGAAGTCCCCACCGCTTCCGTGTGCTGCTCGCGAGAAAGCCGCTGTCAGTCCCGCAGGCGTGCGCGCCCCCGTGTGAAGCCGGGATTGTTGGCCGGCCGGGGCTCGCCGCGGTGCCGAGGCTTCCATGGACGCGTCTCCGGCTGACGCTCGCCGCCGCCTCTGCCGCAGGTGACTCTCTGCAAGGACCGCGACGGCCGCGTCGGCCTGCGCTGCCAGGAGATCAACAAGGGCGTGTTCGTCGTGCTCGTGCAGAAGAACTCGCCGGCCGCCATGGCAGGTCAGGGGGCCAGGGCACGGCTGGACGAGTCGTCGCTAAGCTGTGGCGCAGGCGTGGCCGGTTTGCGGGGAGTGGACGTGCTGCCCTTTTTGTGCTCGAATTCATGATGTCATTTTCAGAGTGTCTTCATCGGAATGTGACCCCATACGTGAGTCTTTCCGCAGGACATTGTTGATTTGTTATCATCTTTTTTTCTTTTTTTTTGTATGTCGACACCAGGCCAGCTGTTTGAACGTGTTTCAACCCCCCTCCCTCCCCAACCCAGCACATGTTTTCACGCACAACTCGCTCCGATAGGTCTCCGCTTTGGTGACCAGATCCTCCAGATCAACGAGGTGTCGGTGGCCGGCTACGACATGGACAAGGTGCACGACATGTTCAGGAAGGCGCGCTCGGACGCCATCAAGGTGAGGCCCGGGCTCCTCCCTGACGTCATCCCTACACAGGGGTTCCGTGGAGACCTCTCGGCAGATGGACGCACGGGCGGCGGAAGGTTTTCTTAGTTGATATGAGGGAGTTAGTAGTCATTTTTTATCATTATTTCTAGTCGACGCCCATGGACCATAGGGCGACTGTTCAATGGTCAAAAAGTTTAGAAACGGGAGGGGGCAGCCCCCGCGGCCCTTAGTTCCTGCTCCCTTGGATGGGCAGTTATCAATGATGACAGTAGGCTCACTTTTCAGTTTTTTGGCGACTTAAAACCTGTATAATTTATGATAACTGAGGGCAGTGATTGTTCCTGGTAAATCTCGTCCTTTTTTGTTTTGTTTTGTTTTTCTTCTTTCTGTTTGAGTACAAAAGCCTCTTGCGCAGTATTAACGTGCAAGGTTATTTTCAAAATATTGTCGATTTTTTTTCCAAACGCATGTCATGTTGTCAAGTAAAATTTGATCTCTTTCCGGTCTGCATCATATTGCATGCGACGTACATCTGAGATCAATCTCGATCGCCCGTTTCGGGCTATATTGGTGGTGCATGTCGGATTCCGCGTTTATGACCCACTGTGGGAACGTTGACATTTAGGAGAATGTTTCCAGCTTTGTGCGACTTTTTCAATTGATGTGGTCTCCGTGTAGTACAATAAAATAATTCATAGAACGATATCAAAACCAAATAGTAGTAGTGTAGATAATCTCAGTCACAACTCTAAAACCCTATTAAGGACCTATTAAGGACGTGATGCTCCAGCTTCTGAGTTTGAATCCAATATACAATTTAGTAAATATGTTGGTGGTATGAAAACACCAGCTTGTTATCTATCCTGCCCAAATACTTGGGCCCGCTTTTTCTACCTCCACTATGCTGTTAGTGTAAGGCTGAACATAAAGCCGGTCTGAACAGCAATCCAGGAAGTGGCTGTGGAGCGATGCTGGCGCTTCCTCATAGCTGTCGTTTGGCGTCATTGACTGACGATGAACATTTTCGCATATGAATCATGCCCAGAATTGAAGACGATGACTTTTATAGCCAGCATCGTGAACCAGCGGGATTTGTGGACTTCGTGTACGCGACATGGATGCTAGTCCTTTGTCGGTGCCGAACTTTATGTAACCACGCTTCGAAAACCAGTCGCTAAACCACTCCGGCATGTGGGCCTCAGCGTTGATCCGTGCCGTAACGTGCGGCCGACAGTTAACACCATCAGACGTATATACTCCGTGTCTTTTCTGACGTGCCTGTGTAGTGGAGCACCGCGCCGGGCCACGCGGTACATCCGCATTCGCAGGCGAGCAGCGCGTCGGTGACGCGCGGCGTCGGCCCATATGAAACCGGGGATTTTCGACGAAGTAGTTCCATCTGTTGAGCGGATGGAGATGAGAGGATAATGCTCCGGCCTGGTCGGGGTCATTGTAATTCAGCTCCGCTGTTCGTACCGGGTGCACCCGCCGCCACGACTTCTCCCTGGGGTGTCCGCCGTGAATGCCCTGTGATGAAGCCCCGGCACGAATCCGGTCTAAATGAGGTGGACGTACGGGATGGACGGTCTTGTTGGTAAATTCAGTTCAGCACAACTTGTTAGAAATCCAAATACGTTATCGCACGTTGCGTGCACGACACGACCGTCCCGACCCTCGTCCCTGCTTATCGTCTTCCCAACAGATGGCGGTGTGTATGTGTGTGCAGTAGTTTGTGTTTGCACCGACAGGTGGCAGTGCGTGACCGGCCTTTCGAGCGCACGGTCACCATGCACAAGGACTCGGCGGGCACGGTCGGCTTCCAGTACCGCGACGGCAAGATCATGGCGCTCGTCAAGGACTCGTCGGCCGCCAGGAATGGTGGGTCGTCGGCAGGGGTTCCCTGGGTGCTGTCCGCCCGTCCCGCAGACACGGTATGGGTGTGGGCGGTATAAGTATGGGCGATGTGGGCTCACCACGAGGGTCCAGCGCACAGCAGTCCGCTGATAGTGAGTCTTCTCTTCGCCGCATGAGGGATAGTTTTTCCTGGGTATTCCCTGGGGCGGCTGGTTACCTGTGCGATATTCGAGTTGCCCTAGATGGCGTCGGCCTGCGAGGAATTGCTGGGTCGAAGTTACTCCGTTCCGCACGTGTTGCGTCTTACAGCTGCTCAGGGGTCGAACTCGCACATTGGCGGACACTTAAGCCGACATGTCTTACATGGCAACATTACAAACAGGCGTTAAACCCGTCTCTTACTGACGCAACATTACGCCAGCCCCAACGTCTCGAGCAGGCACAGCGCCTGCGGCTCGTATCTGTCGTGTCACGGAATACGATCCGGAGCCGAAGCGGCCTGCGTTGAATGTGATTCACCTGCGGCCGTCGCGCCGCGTGCGCCACTGACGCGTCCCCGCGTGCGCGGCAGGGCTGCTCACCGAGCATCACATGCTGGAGATCAACGGCCAAAACGTGGTCGGTCTGAAGGACAAGGAGACCAGGGCCATCATCGACGAGTGCGGCTCCGTGCTGACCGTCACCGTCATGCCCTCCTTCGTCTTCGAGCACATGATGAAGAAGTGAGTGACACGCTGAAGGCCCTGCTCCTGTGAGAAGCTCCCGTGCGTTGGTGGCATTTCGTGTCTTCATGGGTCAGCGCCTGTCGCCATCCGTGTGGGTTTCGTGTAAAAGAGCACGCTTGGGCATGACATTTGGTGCTCGTGTGAAGGCTCAATCGAACCCCTGCCTGGCGGTCGGATCACTGGAAGCGCTTGTGGTGGGTCTTTGGCCAGCGGAAATATGCCAGAGACTGGCGTCTCATGAAAGCTTAAAAGCGGAGAACTTCAGCAACGCCTTTGATGTTTGACGCGTGGCTGTGCCTTCCCGTGGGATATCTTATTCCCGCCGTCTAGACTGCCGGATTGGCTGGTGTGTTCAGCGTCTCGTCTGTGTGGCAGCTGACGACAGTGTCCAAAGCCATGGCGCGGGCACCAATCTCGGACGTTGGCCGGTGGTCGACCTCTCACGGCCGAGTCCTGCCGCTGAAACCCTGTCGGTAGATCAGGGTGTCCGTTACGATGTGGTGACCTTACTGAGCATTCAGCGACCGGCCGAGCCAGGCCTGAGAGGCCAGGCCAGGCAGCCTCAGGCTCTGGCCGGATGGCTGTTTGTGTGTCTGTGTGTGTTTGTGTTTGTCTGTGTAACGCGGTGGCGCGCGGGCGTGTGCCCCTCGTCTTCCGCGTCTGACCAACAACGCCCTCCCCTCTCGTCCCCCGTGCTTCCCCACGCTGACACGGCTCTCGCACGTGCGCAGGGTCCACAGCAGCGTCATCCAGAAGCTGATGGATCACTCGGTACCCGACTTCTAGAGCGGCACCGGCCGACGGCGGGGCGCCGCCTGGGAACGCGGGGACCGGCCGCCGCCCGACGGCGGGCTGGGCCAGATGTACTCAGCCCGGCCGCCGGTCCCCGAGTCTGCAGATTATCCCCCGGGAGGGACGCAAGCCGGCGCGCGTGCAGTGTCTTGACGGTGGCGTCTCGGGGAAGGTGGTCTAGCGGGTCCAAATCGTCTGAGAATTAAATAACACGGGCATGAACATTCGTGCGGTTTATCAGTACTTGCTTACGATGTACTGCCACTGTATTACGATGATAAGTGGGCTGCATCCCTCCGCTGCATTATTGGACTTCGTGACGAGGAGGAAGAATGTGTGTTTGTGAATGAGTACTTCGCATTTAAGGCTGTTTTGCTAGACTTCGCGTGGTGTATACCTTCTGCTCTAATCGGTTGTCATCATTTGAATGCCAGGCTTAGTTCGCGGTCCCAGAGTAACCGTCTGTTTCCAATATTCCGGTGAAAAGCATGCC
Organism: Pollicipes pollicipes; assembly: GCF_011947565.3. NCBI lineage: Eukaryota > Metazoa > Arthropoda > Thecostraca > Pollicipedomorpha > Pollicipedidae > Pollicipes > Pollicipes pollicipes. The sequence continues at coordinate 12,265,025 of NW_023596818.1, forward strand.
TAATGATGAAATACCTCGTCTCAACTCTCCGTGAAACTATCAGGACATATTCTCTTACGTGGCGGTGACGTGTGTGTGTGGGCCTCCGTTCTTGCATTGTAATCGTGCCGTGGTGGAACGCGCGCTGCCGTGCACTCCCTGGCTGGCCAGCGTCCGTCCGCGCGCCGACTTCGGCGTGACAACGACGTTGCGTGCCTGTCGAAGCGTTCGTCCATTGGTGCTCCGGCTTACGGCTGCCACAGAGGCCAGTCAGCGCGTTTTGTTGTGGCTATGGTCCGCAATTGGCTGGTTAGTCGTGGTGATGACGTCATGCGCCTGAAGAGCCGAGCTCCCGCGTGATGGTCGCTGACAGAGCGACCCGCTTGCCTGAACGCGGCGAAGGTGGACAGCGCTGATGCAGTGTTGCCTCCAGTGGCGAGACGTTCCCAAAACGGTCCAGGCGCTGCCGCGGTAATGTTAGACTTATGGCCATCATCGCGTGCCCAGCTAAAAACTTATGTCAAAATCTAGGATTTTGGGAGCCCCCTTTAAATGGGGGCGTGTAAAGTACAGAGGAGGGCACCGCGCGGTCCGGCTTGAGCGGCCGCCCCGTGCGATGAAGTGCTCTTACGTGCGTCCTCGGTGTTACGGCGACACGAGCCGTGGAATATTAGTCAGGAATGGGGGCGGGTAGACTGCCGCTCGCCAGCCATATAGAACGTGTGCGAATCTAAGGTAGACGTTGTAAGCTCGCACCTCCTGTGTGGCACCCAGCTGCACCCGGCTGCGATTATTATCGTCCTCTTCAGTCGGGCACGATGCGGCCCGACCGTCTCGCTTGGTCCTGTCCTGTCACCAGCACGGCATCCGGCAGCGACGCGCCGTTCCGGCCGGGCGACGCAGAGTGCTGGGTCGCGGTCACTGTCGTCGGCGTGGTGGTCTGTGGTGGCTCTCGCTCAGCAGCCCGGCGGGACCGACGTAACGCAGCTGTTGAGCGTTGACAGCCACACGCTGGATTTCGATGTCCTGTTTCGGTGTTATTCATACGCTGCTTTTGATTCTCGGCCTTTTGAGACACCAAGGCTTCGGTGCTCGCAGGCTGCTTTTTTATCCGAATGTTCTGGCTTCCGTAGGTAGTTGGGACCCGATTAGGGATCCGTGCCCTATGTTATTTCTGATCGGTAAAATAAACGTGACTTTAGCAACGGTTTTTGATGACGTGAAAATGCGGGCATCGTTATTGAAAGCGATGGCGCCAAGAAGATTGGGCTGCTGAGGTATGAAAGTGCGTTGCTCGTGAAATTATTCTCAGCAAATGCCTCCAGCTCCACTGAACCTGGTCTTTGGAACTCGCCACGTGTCGTACCACCAGGGCACCTGCGATTGTCCCCATTCCCCAGAACAAGATCAAGATGGTGGTCCGGCCCCACGGCCGTTAGCGCAAGTCCAGTAATGCCGCTGCCACATACCTGAACAGACTACTGACGCGACCGCCCTCGGACACGCCAGTATTATTCCCGGAAGAAATGAGCAGGGCTAAATTACAGAAGCAAGCGTTCTGCCGTGGTTTCGCTCTGTGCTGGATCGAGGCCCTTCGGCCAGCCTGCTCCGCGAGTGTCGATCAGGCAGCGTGCGCGCGTGCGTGCCGCATTCGTCATGGTGCCGCGTCATCCGGCCGCCGAACGTCGCTGCGCAGCGGCGGCGCGTCCTCGAGACGGACCGGGCATTCCTCGCGACGGACGGGCGGGCAGAGCCCGGCCTGTTGGGAGGAGGGACCGGTCCTCGGGGGCGGGCCCCGGTCGGCGCCAGGCCGGTGCGCTGTTTTGGCGTTTTAAGGATTGGATGCTGTCGTCGTGGTAGTGGTCGGGCTCCCGTAGTAGGCTCCCGTAATCTGGACCTGTGCAGTGTATGCCAGACCGGCGTAAAAACGCGTACGTAAAGTTAAAATACGCACCGTTGTACGTGCGTGCTTGCAGGAAAGATCGGTACCAAATTACAAATAGTGGTGTCTTCAACGAACACAGGCAGGATTCTTGAGACAAGCTCATTTTCACCGCCCGGGAGAGCTCTGTGGATGCTTCTAAACCGAGCTGTCTCCTGCGCAGGTGTCTCACCCAACCCCCCAGCCCCACCCTCATCCCCGCCGGGAGTCCTAGTACGCGTCTGATCTAGTCTCCTGCGCAGGTGGCTCAGCCCTCCCCCGCGGAGGAGTCCTGGTGACGCCTCTGAGCTGTCTCCTGCGCAGGTGGCCCAGGCCCCACCCCCCGCCGGAAAGTTCTGGTGACGCCCTCTGAGCTGTCTCCTGCGCAGATGGCTCAGCCCACACACCCCGCCGTGGAGTCCTGGTGACGCCTCTGAGCTGTCTCCTGCGCAGATGGCCGGGCGGGCACGTCCGTGCGATATTTCCGCTTGACTCACCGACCGGGGACCGGGCGCCGGCCTGCCGCGTGCGGCCCGCTTTACTGCCTGGCCTCTGATAGATTGGTGTGTACCCGGTGGTTAGGAAATTGGAGACGCCCGCCCGCAGCGGCGGAGCTGTCTGTAATCGCCCTGCACGGACTGGCCCGCAGGAATGAGCGTCATGTGCGTAGATGTCGCCGCGTCGGTCGCTCGTTAGCCGCAGGGGAATGCCACGGACTGCAGCCGTGCCTTGATGGCGAGGGAGGTGGGGAGGCTCTCAGCAGATGAGGGGGAGGGGGAGGGGAGGGAATGGGGTCGTCGCACGCGAATGTGGATTGTAGTTTTGGTAGTGGTGGCACACGGCGAGTCTTCGTTCAGCAGTGGCCCATTCATAATCTGAAAGCAGCTTGTGATGGTGAAGTCTGTTGACGACTTCCATCCGTAATCCAAAAATCCACAATTACTTAGCGCACTTTTCCACTGGCATCCATTTTGACCCCTGGGTTAGACGTCACCTACTCAGCCAGACCCCTGAGGTTAGACATCACATACTGCGCCTTCCACCGCCGTCAGATCCGTCCACCTGTGGCGGGTCGATCCGTCCACACTGCCTGTCCGCACGGTCCGTCCACACGGGCCGCCGGTGGCATGAACCGCCCGCTCCCCGATGGGTCCCCAGCAGAGCTCATTGCGAGCGGCACCGTTGCGTATAAGACTGGGAGGCCATAAAGAGCAGCGTTAAATTGAGCCATCGGCCTGGCCTGACGGCGGGGTGCTTAGAGCCCCCTGCTCCATGGTGATGCATTGGCCATACGCGCGGAGATGAGCATCTGCAAAAGCCGGGCGGGATGTCGGGCGCGTGGAGGGCCGACCGGACGTCTGTAACGGCACAGGAATGTGTGCTGGTTCGGACCGGGCGTCCACGCACCATCGATGCTCAGTGTGCTCTTGCGTGCGTTTGATGACCGTGGCGTCGCATGGCTGTGCATGTAGACTGCAACGCGGCAACAGAACACAAAGTTCGATGCCCTCCCGTTCCTCGCCGATTAGCATGCTCTCCGCAAGATGCGCGATGTGAATACTCTGAAAGGCTCCTGTCAAAAGCGGACTTGGATTGCGTCAGCCAGGCGGTGTAGAATAACATGACACATGACATTTGCGTCACGTGACACATGACGCACGTGTCGGGCGCACCTGGCAGTTTGATGCGCGCGCGTGAGCGCCAGACAGAGACCCGCCGAATATGCAGGGTTGCTTGGTGCTGCCGTCAGGTCTCGGCGGTCATGGCACGTCAAGGCTTGAAGCCAACCGCATGTTGTAGGTGAAGATGCCACTACAACGCCCTGGAGACCTCAATACTGTATCGTCTATAGAGATGGTGGCAATCGGCTGGGAAGTGACGCGCCGGTCTGAAAAAAGATGCATGTGGCTTATACAAATCTAAGGATAGATAGCAACATCGAGGATTAGAGAGAACAATAAATGCGATATTTACGTAGCCATAGATATAATGACAAGATGACAACACATACCAGAGCAATAAGTGCAACTCGCTTTGGTTCGACCTGAGGGATGGAACCGTGCGAACCGTACGGGAGGAGCGGCAAATGCACCGTGATCAACATACATACCATTTTTTGTTTGTAAGCCCATCGCTCATTGCACACAGCGTAGTAAACAGGATTCATTGATTTCATGGGCCGAGATGGCAGTGCGCGGCTCACGCCAGTCAATTTTCAAGCGATTTGTTTTACGAATTAAGCCGTGATTTAGTTGTCAAAGGTTGCCTTGAAACGTAGGAAAGATGAGCATTGTGCGAATGCATGAATCGGGGCCAATCTGCATGAGTCTCCTGCGTTGACAGTTCTCACTCGCCTACATGATCAGGGACCTTTTGTTTGTGTGATAATATATCCTTATAACCATGGGTAGATGTGTAGCTTCCTTTAGTTGGGTGTTTCTGGTCCTCCCACATCTGAGAGGAAGTCGGTCGAATTCGGGGAGAAATGCACCTTTATGCGTATTTCAAAGAAAGTCTTTGCCATTTTTCGTTGCTCAGACCCTAACGTCTATTTTGTAAAACTTCGCCCCTACCCATAGGCCATATCACGTGAGGGGCGAGGTAAATCCCCACATTGCTAGAAACTGAACGCAAATGTAAGATTTCGTGCCAATGTGGTTGCATATAACGCAACCCATTAAGAGCTTTGGTGCTGACAGTCATGTCTTCCTTCCTTATATTTTCTGAAACCGAGACAATAGTTGTGGTTCTTACAAGCAGCCCTTTGACTACAAATCTTCGCTAGTGAAATACCAGTAAGACGTCTTTGGGGCGGCGCGGGCCGAGCAGGGCGAACACACGTCAACGTTGTGCTCACGAGGACGATACAGATCACGAAGTGAATGGGGCGAGCCCCCTGTGGGAGCTTTCGGAAACAGAACTCACGAATGCTTGGAACGTCCGTCTTTCATGGATTTATTCGCTTGGATAGGTACAGCGCTTTCGCGTATATTCCCAAGTCGTATTGCTTGAAGACTAGCTGGTCATAGAATTTGGGATGATTGCCATTTTCGGCTAGCGACCAAAGTGTTGCGAAACGCAACTGCTTGTTTGGATATTGATCTCGACGAACTGAGCTATACGCCGACGTGGCTTTCATGGCCCAGTCTCCTGGTTTCGGGCCTCGCTTCTTGACATTCGACGTCGAGCTACAAAAGAAGACCGCATCGAGTACTTCCCGGCGCTTGAACATCGTCGCAGCAGACGCCACAGTTTTGAACCCGGTTCCCGACTTCTGGACGGCGCATTCGCCGACACCACGTACAGTTGCTCTCATACCCCCACACCTCCTCTGGCTGCTGAGACTCGACACTGGGCTCTAAACGCACCCCAAAGCTGCCGGACCAGTGGTTTGACCTCGGGTCACGTGGCACAGCGGACGGACCCAGGCGGCGGGCCACAGCTCTGTCAGCGCTGTTGTCCGTCTCCTTCGCCCTCAGGCAGTGTTGCTTTCGTGTGGAGCCCTGCGACGCTCGAAAGGATGACATCATAACCTGGTTCCGACCCGCCCCGTAAGCTTGTTAGCAATTTGGAACATTTCCCATTTTAATCTTATGAAAAGCTTAAGTTTTCGTGATATGACAAAAATGCAGACATGCTTGATGGGGCTTGCATTCAAATCTCTTGAGAATGTCACAGTATACCCTTTAAAAGATGATGCAAGTTGTTGAAAATTGCATGCCAGGGCGATAAGTGGATGCAAGTATGAAAGTTTGTCAAAGGCACGACTAACCAGGCCGGGACGGAAGCCGAAGCTGCACAATTTCCGTCTGGTTGTTAAGACAAGGCCGGTTTGTGGCCCTGTCCGTAATTACCGCTTTCGTGCTTTGCATAGGTCAAAACGATATGCACTAGAACACTCGTAATTCAAACTACCATTATGTGATCTTCCACTCCCACCGAGGTCATAAGACCAAGCCTTTTTCCAGGGTTATTCCGGCATGGGGAGTGGGTTCCCGGGAAAAACGGCTATGCCAAATAATGCAAGACTTAACGTATGCGTCGTTTGATTTGATTACGACAGACCCTTTTGCCTAAAAAGCCTCGCTGTTCCCGGGACTTTTGAGCCGTGATGGACTCCTGTCTATCTCAGCCATTACCTCGCTCGTCCGATGTCAAATAAGGCGTCGCACTGCCGCTGTAAGAGGCCTGCCTCCGGATGACCTCCGGATAACCTCCGGATGACGATCGCGTTTTGACCTGGAAACATCGATGGCGAAATCAAAGGCGTTCGGAGAGCCAGCACCGCATACAAATCCTTGCGGCTTGGGACAACCCGAGACCTCAGCGTGCCCGGCCATCCTGCGTATGTCTGCCAAGGAATCTCCGGACAATGCTTGCACGTCACATTGGAGTAGCGTTCGCGGAAGCCGAAGTATCCCGCGCCGCGCCCACTGTCCGAACCAGCACCGCTCAGACCGGCCCCGACCGCGCCGGCACCGCTGCAGCTGTCGCAACGCCCGGGTCAGCCGGGGCGCAGGACGTTTGGAGCGCGGCCAGGCCCTGGCTGGCCTCGTGGCGGCGGGTCACGTGGGTGGACAGCGCCAGACGGGAGCGAGACCGGCGAGCGGCGGCCCACCCGCCGACGAGTGCGGTGGCCGGGCGGGCTCCGCCGCCCCGACAGGAACACGCGGCCACGCCCTCGGAGGGTGCCGCAGCATCTGTTCATGTCGGCCGGCGCGTCGCTCGGACCGGCTGCGGGTGACACCCGCGCCGTTTTAAGGTGAGGGGATTTGTGGGCGTGGCGCTGAGCAGCTGCAAATACGGCGGCGGTCTGCGGCTGCCCAAGCAGTAATCAGACCAGTCCCCGTGCAGATGTGTGGTGACGATTTCGGCGCGCGTTTCTGCATGGGAGCCGGCAGGAGCACGGGGTGCCGCGTCCGGGGCGGGACGTGGCCGCGGCAGCGCGGAGTGCGGTGCCGGGGGCTTTGTATCAGGGGTGTGTGCACCGGCCGCCGACACCGCACCGCCATTCTGTGCCGCCGGATTGAGTGCAGCTGCCAGCTGACCGGCAGCCATGAATGCCGATCAGGTGAATGCATGAATGGATAATATCACCACTTAAAATGGTCAAGGAAAGCTTACTCTCGCCAGCTCCGGAATGCAGCGACGAGCGGAGAACATTCGGAGCGCGTCGGCAGAGACGCTTAAGCGCCTAAGTGGCCGGAGTCCCGTCTCACGAGCCGAGCTCTCGCCTTGCGCCTCGCGTGGTCTGACCTTACGAACCGTTCACAAGCTTCTCCGCAGCGGTTTCACTTCGCAGCGACGGACATCAATCGCCCGCGCCGGAACAAAGCTGTCTCCAAGCGCGGACGTATCGCGTCTCTCTGCAGAGGCACGATAGTTGTTTATACAGTCGGCAGAGCCTCGCGTTGCACGGCTGGCCCGAGCGGGTGCGGTCGGGCACATCCGGGGAGATTTCTACATCGGCTTATCGCGCCGATCGTCACCTGTCGGACACCGCCACTGTGCTTGCCGGCGCGGGCGCCGTCGGTGGCGGCCGCGAGGAGCGTACGTGGACGTGGCCCTTGTGTTCGGGCATGGCCATGTGGCGGGCTGCTTCGCAGACACACCTGGCTCGCCCGTCGGTGGTGGCCACGAGGAGCGTACGTAGACGCGGCCCCTTGTGTTCGGGCATGGCCATGTGGCGGGCTGCTTCGCAGACACACCTGGCTCGCCCGTCGGTGACGGCCGCGCAGAGTGTATGTACACGCGGCCCCCATGTCCGGGGCATGGCCATGTGGTGGACTGCCTCGCAGGCACGCCTGGCTCGCCCGTCGATAGTGGCCGCGCGGAGTGTACGCATACACGGCTCCCGTGTCCAGGACATGGCGATGTGGCGGGTTGCCTCGCAGGCACACCTGGCTCGCCCGTCCCCTGGGCGGGTGTTGATTGCTCTTCACCCAAGCGTTGAGCTACGGCAGACGTCTGCCTTGATCTAGATACGTCGTGTCATCTGCACTGACGTGAAATTACTGGTAAGCGACGCTGCTCGCTATGCATATCTTGTTGCAAATGATGCTATATGATATTATTCATGTTTTGATAGCCGTCCAGCCCAGCCTTACCGGGCCGGTCGCGCTTTTGACGACGGTCCTTGTGTCGTTGCAACGACTGCTCTGACCTCCATCCAACTTTCAGTAACGAGCAGCACGACTCTTCAGAAAGTGATCGTTATCGTAACTGTACGTTTTGGAAACAGCCGTGGCATGTGTTTTCAGTACTTCCTGCTAGCGGCATGCGTAGAAGTAGGTGACGCATACACTAAAAACAAGATCTCACAAAAAACAAGCTTTCGGCATGACGCAGATGCCACCGGCTTTCCGCCACTCTGTTCTGAAAATCGACTGAGATCGGTGATCATTTGGCATCCGTGGACAATTCGTCCCTCGCTCGCGCCACGCTGCGCAATAGCGGGCGCTGAGCAAACCCTGCCCACTTGCGTAATGTTCTAAATCAAGAAATCCTTATCCCAGGTAAAGTTTTAAGCGGTTTTGAGCAGCCCTTGTTGAACGGCGGGATGCACCGGAGTTGCTGGGGACAAACTGATGGTGCAGCTTTGGAAAGCTGTTGGAATGTAGCCAGCTGTGCCTTGTACATGGCTTGCAGCCCACAATCCGCAAGCAGCTCTACCAACCGGACCGTTTAGGCTCGACCAGTGTATTGATCACTCTATTGTGGTATCTCAGATCGGTGGCAATGCGGGCATCGAAACCTACACATTTCTGTAGCCTCCTCTCTGGTGCAATCGCATTGATTCCCTCAGAGAACAGCAATAGTTCACATGAGTAACACCAGCGCCTGGCTTGCGGTGTCGTATTCTTGTTAGTCCAGTCAATATGAAGCAGTATCGTCGCTTGACGCTCGATATGTATTTGTCCTACATCAAGACTGCATCGACGCTGACATCCAGTGCGTTAACCAGCTGACCTCGGTGAAGTCAGTTCCCGAAATCCATACTGACGTTTGCAGCTTTGTTTTGACGATGTGATTTTACGACAAGCATTGCAGTTTTTCCGGGCTTATCGTTGACCTTTTCATGGCAAATGAGCTTAATGCAACGGGTAATCTGCTTTCAACACGCTGTTAGGGCTTAAGGTCCAATGGAAGATCTGTGTCAGGGAACCGTGCATCTTTCGCGGAATTGATGCCAATCTTGGCACGTGATGTATGTCGTGCTATGGCACTGTAAACAATAAGAAAGCACAGGGTCCAGGATGTCCCTCTTGTGTTACACCGTGGCAGAAAGTTGGCACGTTATAGCCGCTTTCTCTACTGAGGCAAGCACGGAGCTACTAGGCGTTGATTCCATGCTACTCCAGCGTCTCTTAAAGGCAGCCATGCTTGACGCTGTCAAACCCCTCAGATGTGTCTACCGAGGCCAGTGACGTCACGCGTTTTCGATATTGCGGTAATGTGGAACGGGGCGAAAGCCGTGCTCTTTGGGGAATGAGATGCGATGTGTTAATTTTGTTTCATTTCACCTCTCTTTCGCATGATCGTGGGAAACGTAAAAGTTTCTTTGCGTGAAAGAGAAGGGGAACAAGGATCGGTCGTCCAGAGCCGAGCGCAAAGGCGTTGCAGGCACGTATTGAGACTTATCCATGCTGGTGGCGGAAAACAGGGCAACCGCACCGCCGAAGCTGGGATCAGTGTGCATAGGTTCTCCGGTGCGATCAACACAAACCAACGATCCATACGATTTGAGACGTGTTAAGGATCTGTATCATCGTCCACGAATTATCAAGCGATTTCAGCACTGTCCGATCTATACGTGCGCCAGGAAAAGGCCGGAAAGCCGCAATGTCGCCTTTCCAAAACTGGCTTCAAGTTCACCATGCTATGGCTTTAATCGTAGCAGATTTCAACCGTAACAAAATACATAGCCTAATAGCCCAGATTATCGTAGACAACGACCACAAAAATGCCAGCGATTTTCGTCTCATTTTAATTCTTCCGTAAAACTATTGGTAACTTTCCCTTATAGATTGGTCCGTAACTGACACCATCGGACAAGTTCATCAGTGAAGTTATACGTAAGGTTTTCCAAATGAGACGGTCTCTACCTGTTTATGCTCAGGCATTATCTGAACAAAGATAATTATGAAACTTATAATGCACGGTGCGTACTGTTACTTCTGATACCGTGATATGTGATGATGTTTCAGAGATATGACTACATATACATACATATATATATATATATATATATATATATATATATATATATATATATATATATAGAACATATCTAACTTCAACGTTTCACCTTTACTTCAGACTTCATAAGAACGGCCTCATTTTTGCCGAACGAATTCACATATTACAAACAATAACAAACAAATGATAAAAACAAATTACGCAACCCATGAGCATGCGTGCTTTGATGTTAAACGGTGGAAGGGAAAAACTGGGATGTACATTATGTGCAAAGATAAGCAAAAGCATATATACAAAACCGAACGCCCACACACATAAGATACATACACACACACACACACGCACACACACACACACACACACACACACATATATATATATATATATATATATATATATATATATATATATATATATATATATATATATATATGCATATCAATTGCAAATCTCGATTCAACCACTTCCAGTTAATACAGGGAATGGTCAGATGTAAGGTAATATCTCCATTCGAGCAGAACAACAGTATCTGCCGGTCGGGTGGAGGGAAGGTGGTTTTGCACGCGCGCGTGGATGCTTCCCCTCCCCCCTCCCCCATCTTCCGATAGAGATCACCGCCTGATAATTCTCACACCAGATGCCATCAATGACGTTGCATGACATGAATGACGTTGCCAATGTTACTGTCATAAAAGCAGTCACTCCGGTCACCCAGTGCCTGGTCATTTTCCACGTCTATACGTTTGCATGGAATTCGCTCCGTTTCACAGCTCCACTGGATCTGTCGGCCTTCGTGGGCCTTTTTCTGCGGACCTAATTATCACTTAGGTTAGTGGTACAGCGGAGGACCACCAAATATATGCACATACGCCTCCATTTTTCCCTTTCGATGACCTGTTTACGAGTATGATTGCATGCTGTTGATAGCTGGAATTGCTAGCTCCCTACATTTACCAATTTTGTTCGCCGTGGGGGCAAAACACTCGCTGCATGATTTCTGGTCATTGTGAGCTTGTGCGGCAAAAAGGAAGCGTTCCTGATGAAGCTTGAAATATAGATGTAGTGTTGTACACACTGGATTTCTGCGGACATCAGAGACGTCCGTGGAAATCCAGTACACCTGCATTAACCTTCCGGGGCATCCCAAACTGAATACAGCACAGCTAGTCCGCATGAGGACCCTGTTGATCGAGGTTCTTCTGCTGACGTTACATTTTGCGAATCAGTGCGATCGTGGATATTCTTGCGTCGGACCGTCGCAGAAAAACCTGCTGGGAGATCGCTAAACCTGTAAGGACCTCACCGCAACCAGTCTTCCAGCATCGCATCCAATACAGCAGTCAGTTGACGCATGAACCTGTCAGATGACAAACGTGTGAGGGGCTGAATGAAATGCTTGATGGCCGTTGCAGCGGCTTTAGGGCTCAGAACGTGCTCATTCCTAATCCGCTAGAATGGTTCGTGGCTTCTTGAAGTTCCTAGCTAGAAGCATGAAGTATTGCGAACATGCATGGGCTTAGAGAGATCAGCCGCATCGTTGCTTAAGGAGTAGTACACGAGTGATTTTCTAATACAGATGCATGACTAAGAAGGCTTGTGCATTCTGCCATAGTCGCGTCTATTATCGTCCGCATGCTGGAGATAATGATGATGCACGTCTTTCGTTCTTGGAATCCACAAGGCACAAATGCAGGCATGGCCAGCTACAGCTTAGCTTAGCTGTTTGTGCTGCACAGCTTGTGAATCATGCTAAACTGAGCCGACATGTAAAGAGTATGTGTATGTAAAGAGAGCTGTGTTTGTCAACCATAACACTGCAGCGCTGCACGAAGTTTTGTGATATATAGTATGGTAGAAGTTGTCAATATCGTGTTTGGTTGGTTTCACTGCGCTGATAAGTCATGAAACTGAGCGTGTGGAAATAATAACCCCCGTGGAGATAGCCGCCCGCCATTGCTCGGCAGAGGACGTCCCTGTTGACTCCAAGGACGGCGCTCAGAGCATGACACGGGCGAATGATCTGGATCTGTTAGGTCCAGCCACGGGCGTAGTTTCATATTCATTTGGACGGGGGGAGGGGGGGGGGGAGGGTTAGCCCACTCAACTTGGGCTCCATCTTGGGCTCAATGCGGAGAAACCTGTTTGTTGGCATATTTTGGGGACAGGCTGGGTCATTTTTCACTGTTCAGCCCCCCACACTCATTTTGTGAAACCACGCCCCTGGGTGGAGCGCCATGAATATGTGAGTTACGACTTTGGAGGAGCCGTCCGTTTAATCCGGTGGACAATTCTGCTGATATGGCGTGGTGGACGGATCTGGTACCCGTCAGCGACGTCGCTGCAGAAAACGCTGCCGATGTGGCGCCGTGGACCGAACTGTCCGTCATGCCGCCGCAAACGGATCCCAAAGGCGCGGCGCCGGTCACAAGAAGCTGCCAGTCACGGCGTTTTGTGACGGGACGGACGGACAGACGAACGCGGGACCCAGACGTGCCGTGTGCTTGCGACTCTGGTCGGTGACCCGCCCGGTCCCGACCTTCAGCGGCCTGTCCCGGCAGCCCCTCCCGCGGCGGCGCTCCAGTGATCCCGTCCATCTGGTCCCCACCGCCAGCCACTGCTACCCCGCCTCCCACTGCGCCGTCTCCGGCCGACGTTATCTGGATCGTGTTCCCGTGATCGGACCGTCAGTCTCCGGGCCCCGACAGCATTTCGCTGCTGTTCGTTATTTAGATCCGTGCCCATGAGCCGCCGGCGCGCTTTGACTCGGCGACTCCCACTGGGCCGGCCGACCCTCGTTATCGCGGTGCCGTCTCCGAGCTGTCCAGCCAGCCCCTCGGTATCCGGCTCGACTCAAGTAGCAGCCGGACTGCGCGCCCTGTCACATTTGCATCACGCAAAAACACCTCGGAAAACATTCATGTCATTTTTGCCGCGGCCGGCCGGCGCGCGCGCGACGGGGGGCGGCCCGCGGGGGGCCGACAGGGGGCGGTAGGGGGGCTGGCGGCGGCCGCCACTGGTGGCGCTGCGGTCGGCGCGGAGGGACAGCGCGCGCGCGCCTTGTTGCAGTCAGTGGTGCGCGCGCCGTCTGGCGGGGGCTGGGGCGCAGGGTGCTGGGCGGCCAGACAGCGGGCTGAGGAGTGTAGGACGGCGGACGGTGGTGAGGAGGGTCGGGACTCGAGGCAGCGAGGAGGCAAGCCCGCTCTCTGAGCGAGCTCAGACAAGGTCGATCACCCTGCTGGGGACGTAAGGCACAAAACCTGCTGACGTGCGCTGTTTGGTTTGGACATCGGGCAGGGACTGTGCTGAAGAGAGCCGCAGCACGGACGGCTGAAGGAGACACGGAGCCTCGCTACCCAGCTACGATGCGCTCGTTGGGATCCCTGTGAGGTAAGTCCGACGGTCACTGGATGACGAACTCGCACGCTGCAGCAAAGACGAACGTCTTGCTCTGGGACATCAGCATCGGGGCTGTTCTGTGGTGGTGCACTCGGCTTCAGCTGTTGAATAGCCATGCCGCGGGATCCACATCAGTATCACCCCTATCAATCCAACCTGGTGTGCTCTACTTAATTATGTTGTGGCTAGGATAACTATGGCAAGGTGTTTCTAGCTCAAGTGAATCATCTTAAAACAGCTCGGCCGTCATTCATGGAATTCCGATAAAAAATCCACATGTGAAGTCAACATGTTTGAAGTGAGACGCAGTCATTTATGTCAGACCGGCACTACACAGATCAGCAGGCACCGGACTCTGTCTCAGGCATTCGCGAACCGCCCAATGTCCAAGTACCGTCATGAGCTGTTGAAAAATCAAGAGCATCTACGCACTCAATCATCTACCGGTTGGGCACGCGTGATTAAATTACACAGGCTTCCTCGTTCGCTTAGTTTCTTTAAACAATGGATATTCAAGCTGATCACATTACCGGCTGGACATTCTGGTCATGGAACAATTGACGACAGGAAATGATGTGCGTGACATTCTTGATGTGTCGTTTGGCCGCTTATGTGGACGCGAGTAAAAACTAATGTCTTTTACAATTACTCGGTCTGTTAGGTGGCCGGTTTTCCTCCAAGAAAACTGACCAGTGGCTTGAAATACGACCTTAAACAAACAGGGAGGGTAGTTCCAAAAGCCGTAACAATGGATTTGAACATCGCATGGATCAGTGCTGCAGTTAGCCGTTGCAAAAGGTTCAAGTGTTAGTCTGAACATAAAAACACAATGTCACACATTTGCGTCTTGACACATAAAAAAGCAAACAGTTGCATTGCAAGCGATCGTATAATTGGCGCCAAATCAAAATTTTATCATTATATCTACCAGCCACCGCGCTTGTCTTCGATCAGTGCGTGGCACGATCTCATGTCGTCTGACCCAGGAACAATGCTAGAGGCGGCATATGTCAGAGGAGGCGCAACAATAACCGGTGTGTCAGCTCGTCAGATGCTGATGTCAGATATCAGGCGTCGTTTGAACATGTGTCAAACCCAGCCACGTCTGCTACCGTCAAGTTCGACTGACTCGCAGCTGTCCACAGCTGATGTGGAGAAGAAGTGACGTGCGGGATCTCACAGAGACGCCCTTAATGTTGTTAGTATCGGAGACAGATCAAACCCAGCGGAACACATCGGGAACTCACTAAGGCCGACATCAGGTGCTCGCGCTGTTGTCCTTCGCCCCCTCCCCCCTAACCCGCACCTCCTGTGCCGTCCACCCAACGCACCTGCAATACTCGGCGGGCTGGGCGCTCCCGCGCCCCGCGCCCGGCCGCCCATGCCGACGGACGTGATCGGTGGCTGCGTTCGGGTGCCCCGGCTGCAGGCGGGGTCGTGTCACCTGTCACGGACCGACCGGCGGGCCGTGCATCCTCCGGCGCGCCGCCGCCTTATTTACGGCTGGGCCACGCGCCGAGCGGCTGCGCGGATGCAGGCTCATCTGACCGGCTTAAGGTGCTGTACGCTCGAAGCCGCTCTGACGAGCCCGCGTGCATGAGTGCATACTGCATGCTGGCACGCCGAAGTGCCGCTAGTTGTTGGAGCACCAGTGTTCAATAAATGTTATGGGTCGTTTAGCCGTAACAACGTATAAGATAGGGCCGGGAAATAAAACCGTTGCGCAATGCTTAATATATCACGCTCGTTCAAGGGATAGAAGAGCTTAACAAGAAGGACGACGTTTAAGGCCTTGTGATTACCGACCCTCTGCTTTCTTGATTCATTTTTGCTGGCGTGCACATATCACCAGCTTTGAGGTGGCAGTGTTGGGCTGCCCGATGTGTTCTGAGCTTGCAGAAACAACAATGGGCAATCACACAATGGGATTTTTACTCTTGTTCCACGACCGCATCCTGTCCCTGTCAGGAGTCTCTTCAACCCAGAAGGTCATTTCAGCTGAGCTGATGTGCGCACCCTGCCTGCCGAAGCTCGTGCGCAAGATCGCGTCCTCAAACTCGGCTCCAAAACTTCATGTAACCGGGACGGCACCGACCATGGATTTGTCCCACGTCCGCATATGTGGTGTAGGCGCCTGTTCGCCTTCCCTCATCCACAAAAGCCAGAATGCTTATGACCATTTCCAAGAAGAAAAGCGCCCCGGAAGAAGGAACCGGAAGGACCCGAAACATACCGGGTTTCTGATTTTCACGGAACACGGAGATCAGTTCGCTACAAGCATACCACCCGCCCAAGTGTAATCCGACCATCCCTGGAAATGAAGGCATGTGTGCGGTTTCGATGCACGCAACGAGGACTTATCAATACATTTGGGTCATACATATCCCAGTTGTTTTATGCGGGATACGTCCAGAACAAAACTGTCCATACCGGACGCTCTCTAACCTGGTGTGCCGTGACCTCAGTGGTGCCGTGACCTCAGCTGGCAGGGCGCGACTCCTGATGACCCCCAAACGGTGCACGGGCCGGCCAGTCTCTGGCTAATGCCACGGCAGTAAATACCTCGGGTGCGAGATTGGCCCGGAGTAAAAACGTCCCGGGTTACGGGGCCAGCTCTGTGTCGGGATAACTACTCGCAGGGCACGCTCTTCAATCCTTAGGTTATATAACAGTGCCTGTAGGCACGCCCGTGCGCGGATAACATTGCGGTTCTCGCAGGGTACGTCACAGTGCTTGCAGAGCACATCGCAGGGCGTGCAGAGCACACTACAGCGCCTGCAGAGCACATCGCAGCGTCTGCAGAGCACATCGCAGCGCTTGCAGGGCACACCGCAGTGCCTACGCACCGCAACGTTCACCGCCCGCAGGGCGCCGCAGTGCTCGGCTTGTCACGCCCACGACCCTGGAGCAGCAATCAGCGGTGACCGCAGGGCTGGTGTGACACTGGAGGTGACAGCGCACAGGAACACACGACATTTAGATAATGGCTAGCAGCTTTCAACTACCAGCCAGACTCGACAGATTCAGCACGCCGCCAAACCCATAAGTTTTTCTCACGGTCATCCTGGCACTGGTCGATTTGAAATGTCGCTTGCTTTCATCCGGGTACGTGAGAAAAGGTCATCTCGGATCGCCGTTGGGTATGGTCCAACCCGCGGTAGGTCACAAGCGGCGCCAGCCGTTCGGGGCTCTGCTGCTCCGCCGCTTGCACCGATGCACAACATCACGTGGTTGGTGCATTGGTTGTTGGTGCATTTATTGTTGGTGCATTTGTTGTTGGTGCTTTATTGTGCGTTCGTACAAAGGGCTGCACTGCCAGAGAAAATCAGGCGCCGGCCGGGCAACACCAGTGGTGCCGGCGGGGTGCCGGCCAGTCACCAGTGGTGCCGATCAGGCCGCCGCGCCTCTGACTCCGCGAAGGACAGACGATCCTTGCTTTGGCAAGTCGGCAACCTCCCGGGCCCGTTGCATAATTGCAAGCAATGCTGCATATGGTCACGCGGCGTTTACGACCGTGCCGCCGCTCTGCCCACTTTATGTGAATGCGCGATTGTTGCTTTATTGTACGTACGTGCTCTTATCTTTATTGTGGCCATTGCTGGGGCCGAGTGGGAGGCGGGCCGCGCGCCGACTGCCGTCCGTCGGGGGTGGTCTCTGCGGCGAGGGACGGGCGCGCCCCCCCCACCGCTGGGGCTTAGTCCACCGGGCGCAGTCCTCCGTCGCTGGGGAACACTCCACGAGGCGCAGTCCTCCGTCGCTGGGGAACACTCCACGGGGCGCAGTCCTCCGTCGCTGAGGCACAGTCCACGAGGTGCAGTCCTCCGTCGCTGGGGAACACTCCACGGGGCGCAGTCCTCCGTCGCTGGGGCACAGTCCACGAGGCGCAGTCCTCCGTCGCTGGGGCACAGTCCACTGGGCGCAGTCCTCCGTCGCTGGGGAACACTCCACGGGGCGCAGTCCTCCGTCGCTGAGGCACAGTCCACGAGGTGCAGTCCTCCGTCGCTGGGGAACACTCCACGAGGCGCAGTCCTCCGTCGCTGGGGCACAGTCCACTGGGCGCAGTCCTCCGTCGCTGGGGAACACTCCACGGGGCGCAGTCCTCCGTCGCTGAGGCACAGTCCACGAGGTGCAGTCCTCCGTCGCTGAGGCACAGTCCACTGGGCGCAGTCCTCCGTCACTGGGGAACACTCCACGAGGCGCAGTCCTCCGTCGCTGGGGCACAGTCCACTGGGCGCAGTCCTCCGTCGCTGGGGAACACTCCACGGGGCGCAGTCCTCCGTCGCTGGGGCACAGTCCACTGGGCGCAGTCCTCCGTCGCTGGGGAACACTCCACGGGGCGCAGTCCTCCGTCGCTGGGGCACAATCCACGAGGTGCAGTCCTCCGTCGCTGGGGAACACTCCACGGGGCGCAGTCCTCCGTCGCTGAGGCACAGTCCACGAGGTGCAGTCCTCCGTCGCTGGGGACACTCTACGGGGTGCAGTCCTCCGTCGCTGAGGCACAGTCCACGAGGCGCAGTCCTCCGTCGCTGGGGAACACTCTACGGGGTGCAGTCCTCCGCCGCTGAGGCACAGTCCACGAGGCGCAGTCCTCCGTCGCTGGGGAACACTCCACGGGGTGCAGTCCTCCGTCGCTGAGGCGTAGTCCACGAGGCGCAGTCCTCCGTCGCTGGGGCGTAGTCCACGGGGCGCAGTCCTCCGTCGCTGGTCGTTGTTGGGCAGGCCGGCGCTGCGGCCGCTGTCCGCTTGGCCCGGCAACCCGCGGCGCGATAATGAGAAAAGTGCTCGCGACAAAGCCATTTGTGACATTTTACGGCGCGCTGGCGGCTCTGGAAATGGGGAGACGTATCCGGGACAGCGGCGTGTCCGGATGGCTGGAGGTTTTGGCAGGTTCTCCGGATTTTTTGATGGGGGCAGTGGAACGTAAATCGCTTGGATAACGATCGTTTAAAAATGCCGCATGTCCGGGCTCCACGCGTACCAAGCGAGTGCCATTAGACGTCGCGTCCGTTGCCGAACACGGCGCTGTCGCCATCCTGATTGGCTTTACGACCAGCGGTGGAGGGAACCGCCCCACCAAAGCAGTACGAGAGCGGTGCCAAAGCGGGACCAAAGCGGGACCAGAGCGGGACCAAAGGGCACCAAAGTAGGACACACGAGATCCTCGACGATCCGGCGGCCTGAGCAGGGCACGCGTCGCTTCCTCCACGTCCCGCGTGTTCGCCACCGGCCTGCGATCTGCCGCCTCAGCTGATCCAGAACATTCCCACAATGGGAAATATGACCGGCCTATCCCGGCCGACGAAGAAAGCCGGGAATCCGCGGATAACTGAAGCGCAATGCGGCTGAACGGCGTCCGCGCGGCGGCGGCGGCGGCGGCGGCGGCGGCGGCAGCCCCGGCCGGCCGGCCGCTGCACCATTAGAGCGGGGACCTCCCGCGTGCCGCCGGCCGCCGCCGATATGTATTCATTGTCAGCGGAAGAATTCGGCGGCGCCGCGTCAGCTGCCGCGATTCGGCCGCTGATGAGCACTGGAAGGTCATCGGCGGACAGGGGGCGCATGACTAGTGTATGAACGGCGCCGGCGCCGGCCGAGAGGCGCGTGCTCTCAGTGGCGGCCCTCGGGAGGCGCGTGTGCTCAGCGCCGGCCCTCGGGAGGCGCGTGCGCTCAGCACCGACCTGGAGCCGTTGACGTAACACAGTGCAGGGGACTTCTGCTAGTGCTTTCGGCTTAGAGCGGTCGCTCTTGTTGAAGTTGATTATAACGCGTGGAGTTCACCTGGTTGCCTGTACTGCTTTGGGTGGTAAAATGGTTCCCCGGCATACGTTTGCTACGGTTTTTCTCGGTGAATGTCTTTTTGCCGGTGAATACTTGCCGCTACACACATTTGGTTTTAAGAGGTGAATTACTAGAACCAAGAAATTCATATGGACGAATGTTTATTTCGCAGAACATTGCTGAGGACGTGGTTCCCGCTAACCGCTGTGTGTGCACTTTGCTAGCGTTCCCTGTCGACTGAACCTAGCCAAATCCAAACATCGCTTAAAATTCTGTTCTCCACATAATACCGTTCATACGTGTTGAATATACCGATATATGTGCATATATATATATATATATATATATATATATATATATATATATATATATATATATATATAACAATAATACATGCTCCAAACTAACTTAAGTGCTCATAATATATGCCCCAAAGTAACCAGAAAAACAATGTAAACAAAAAGGATATAATCTTATACGCGTCTAAATAATTTCTTGTGCTTGTCAATTCGTAACGCAAATAATCGCGTTACGTGCCTAGTAACTGCCTGGTTTCCAGATGCGAACCTTGACACATTCTCCTTCCGCAGTTTTGTGTTTACCAATTTGTGTGCGAGAACATGCACGTCTTAATACAAAAATTGATGCAGCACATGTCAAACGTACCACAAAAATGTCGCGTATGCAAAATTCCTGAGACAAGAATGTGGCCAGGTTTGTCGGTGCGCCGAGCTAATGAGATGGGCGGCCGAACACTCCGTGCCACCGAGCGGTACGCGGTCAGATGACGCAAGTGCGGCAGGTGCTACGTACTTAATCTCCTGGCATTGCGGCATTGCGGATATAAGTCTAACCGTAAGATCTGATAAGCCTCAGACGATTCCTCTGGATTCATAGCTGCATCGTCCATCGCCTGATGAGTGTTCGGGCTGCAGGTCCGAGGGGGTCTTACAGGGGCTGTTTTTTTCTTTTTAGCGTTTAAAAGCTTTGTCATGATTCGGAACCCTGCAGACGCGTGTCCGTCTTCCACCGTTCGTCTTTCCTATTGTGCTCGTGATGAACTGTGCGATAGCACATGGTGGTGCGGACTATGGCGCAAAACTCCGACGGCACTTAGTAACACCCGGATGCTGACCCGCACGGCCCACATCGGCGGGGAAAATTTGAATGCACGTTCATAAGCAGCGCGGTGGCAACGGTGTAGCTGAGGAGGGATGCTGCCCCTTCCCCGAGATGGCAGGGGCTTCCATAGGGCCGAAGGTCGCGGACATTTGTGGCAGCTTAAGATGACTGGAAGGTTTTCTAAAGTATCGCAAAATGGACACTTGGCATTAAAAAGGTTGACGAGATTGACTTTAAAAAATCCCCAAATGAAAACATGTCCACAAAGTGACGAAAAGGGGCTCATTGGCTGGAATGGCCCCCATATGACTCGATTTGGCATCCTCCTGGGTGAAATGTCGGCTACACCACCGAATGGCGATGCCTTCTTGAAGCGTCTGTGAGCCCGACATATATATATACCGTGTTGACTGCTGCTAACGTGATAATTATGTCCATATCACTTAAACTTGACATGGCGCCCACCTACCAAAACCATGCCGCTGCACAGACGTCGACAAAGATACAGTCTGCGGAAGAATGCCGCACGCTTACCGCATTCTGCCGGGGTTAGTCGCCGCCGGCCTTGAGTGCTGCACCAACGGAAGATGCCGGGGCAGCACTGACTGTTGTGGCGCTGGTCCATGTCCTGTGCTAGCCTGGCGTTTGAGGGTGGCGGCGCGGCGGCGCGATCGCCTCCTCCGATTGGAAGTCCGCCCGACTGCGAGCCGGCAGGGACCCGAGCGGCGACCCGAGCCGCCGTTAAAATTGTCAGATATCTGCGCTGCATTCCCCAGTAGCCGGGCACGCGGTCTTCTGTGAAGGTCGGCGCTAAATGGATTCGGGGAGAGAGGGCGAGTGAGAGCGAGAGAGAAAGAGAGAGAGAGAGAGCCTGTCAGAAACGAAGAGCGAGGCGGTGGATGTTTGTGGAATTTGAGGAATGCGCCCTGTACAGAGCTGGTTTTTAGCACGCCTCGGCACGCGGTTGTGGCCATAACACCTGTTTGGCCTGAACAAATGTAGCGTACCAGCAATGTCAGCAAACACCCCGTGGGCGGCCCGCGCTTGTTTGGCACGGGGGGCTGAAAGCCCGCCCAGGCGCGTGTACACACATTACAAGGCTACCGTTTAGGGCGCCTTCCGAAAGTGAGAAGAGTTTAGTCGTCGCCTAACACGCCGTCGCGAGCGCCGCGGTAGGCCCGGCGCGAGCGAACCCGGCGAGACGTCTGCGCGGTCGGTAGACCCGGCGCGAGCGAACCCGGCGAGACGTCCGCGCGGCCGAGGCCGGTGAATTAAATCACGATTGGGGAGCGGACACGGCGCGGGCGGGATTTATGTGCGTCACCTCGAGCTGGCGACCGTTCACTCGCGCCGCGCCGGGCTGCCGGCTGCGGCAGCCTGGCGCGCGTCGCGAATGTATGCAGATGGGGGACGTTGATCCATCTGCGGCGCCGCGCCGCCGCCCACCCGTCCGGCTTCCCGCTGCGCCGGCCGCTGTGACGGCCGGGCTGGCGTCGCCGCCGCTCGGTGTCGGGCTGTCACGGCGCCGCCGCTGTCTCCGGGTCTCGATCGGCCTGATGAATCGACGGCGTAGGCCGCGGGCGGCTCCGTCTCTCGGCTGTTCCCATGACTCCTCTGCGGCTGGGCTGCCCCCATGACTACTCTGTGTCTGGGCTGGTCCGATGACTCTGTGACCGGACTGGTCCGATGACTACTCTGTGACTGGGCTGCTCCGATGACTCTGTGACCGGATTGCTCCGATGTCTACTCTGTGACTGGGCTGTTTCGATGACTACTCTGTGACTGGGCTGGCCCCATAACTACTCTGTGACTGGGCTGTTCCGATGACTCTGTGACTGGGCTGGCCCCATGACTACTCTGTGACTGGGCTGTTCTGATGACTACTCTGTGACTAGGCTGGTCCGATGACTCTGTGACCGGACTGCTCCGATGACTACTCTGTGACTGGGCTGTTCCGATGGCTCTGTGACCGGACTGGTCCGATGACTACTCTGTGACTGGGCTGTTCCGATGGCTCTGTGACTGGGCTGGCCCCATGACTGCTCTGTGACCGGACTGGTCCGATGACTACTCTGTGACTGGGCTGGCCCCATGACTGCTCTGTGACCGGACTGGTCCGATGACTACTCTGTGACTGGGCTGCTTCGATAACTACTCTGTCATCTGAGCAGATGTGCACTGTGTGTACTGTGCTCCGATGTGCACTGTGTGTACTGTGCTCCGATGTGTACTGTGTGGTAGGGATTTTTCTGTTTACGCCGTGTCACGGCTTCCTCGGTGTCCTCGTGTCTTGACTTTTGTCTCAGTGTGTCACTCGGTGTCTCAATGCCCCGGTTTCCCCTGGTGTTTCCGTGCCTCGTCTCCCTGCCGTTTCCGCGTCCCAACCCCCGTAGAATCCCGCACCTTACCCCTTGGTGTCTCTGTGTCCGTGCCCTTTGAATGCCACCGAGACCCGGCTCCGCTGACGCTCCTATGTGCGGCTATCCCACTGTCCCGGTCCCAGCTTTCCTGCTGTCCCTTGTCCCGAATTCCCTGGTTTCCCCATGTCAAGTCACCTGCGTCATTCCTGCATCGGTTCCAGTCGCGTTTGAGGACCGTCTGATCAGGCTTCCGCAGTCTGAGGACACCTGACTTTCCGACTGGGGTCCCCAGTCTGAGGACATCTGGCCGTCTGACCGCGTTTCCGCCGTCTGAGGACACCTGGCCGTCTGACCGCGGTCCTGCAGTCTGAAGACACGAAGACCGTTTGACCACACAGGCGGGCGGCCGATCAGCCGGAGCCTCAGAGTCTGAATGCTCCGAATTAAGGATCAATCAGACTCTGATTGCGAAATGTGCCGAACGGTATGAAAAACGACGTCACAGTCCCGTACAAAGGGCATCATTAGTGCCTGCGTGGAGGAGTGAAGTCTCTGTAAAGGTTCAACTGCGGGACGCGGCGCCTCCGGGGGGTCAAGCGGGGCATGACACTGCAATATCGGAACACGTTCTCCTCGCGACGCGTCCGCCACGATCGCTCCTCTCCTCGGCCTGCCTGTGACCGGCCCCCGGCTGACCTCACCCCTCCCCGCTCGGCAGAGCTGGGTCGGGCGCGCTGGTCCCCCAGCGCTGGCGTAAGCGATCGCTGGCTATCGGCCGGCCGCATCAGCGGCCCGTTTGTCCGAGCGAACCGCGCAGGTGCGTGCGCCCCTCGCCCTCCTCTGCGCCCCTCCCGCTGAATAGGGCGCGCCTTTGATGCGCAAGACAATCTGCGCATTCCTGGCTTCATGCTTTTCTGTCATACTGGGTGAATTTTATGGACTTTTGTGTGACAGTGCCGGGCGGGGACCCAGTGGGGCTTCTCACCTTTATGTTCGAGTCACTCGGTAATCGGACACGTCGGGGAGGTATGCGGTTCCCGCAGTATAGCACGCCCTCCAGCCAAATAGCGCACGGGGGATGGCATTTTTGTGAGCCGTGCACCGCCTTACGCATCGACCGACGCTTCTCGGAAGCAGCTGCGGAGCCGATTGCGTGGGGTAGAGGGTTTTCGTGATGCCTGGAGGCGTCTTCGGCGCGATTTGCACCGGCCCGAGCGTGTGCATTCTACACACATCACACGAACGGACATGACAGCCGGCTTTGCATACGGTTAGGCTCTCCTGACGTTTAGAGGCCACAACAGAATGAAAGAGCACCGGCGAGAGAACGGCGGCGCGGGCCGGGCGCCGGGGTTTGGCGCGGCGCGCGAAAGAAAGCAGCGTCTTGGATGGTGGTGCGAGGCGTTGCCTGGAAACGGGCGGGATATTGTGCTGGAGGCGGGCGTCGCAGGAAGGGACAGGTGTCAGCCCGCAGGACGACGCCACAATGCCGCCTTGGCGATAGGATAGTGGCAGGTGTGGCGTTGGCGGGTAGGAGTGCAGGTGGCGCGGCCAGGTTCGCACGATGGTTGGGTTGGGCCGGCTCAGCTGGCATTCCAGCGACTCTCGGTTTGTGGTGTTTGTGTTCTGATGGTTTTTTTTCCTGGATCCTGTCTTGTTCCTGGGACTTTTCGGTCATTGCCTTCTTGCATCTGATTGCCCTTCCTCTCCGCGTGGAGTTCCCGGTGCTTTCACAGATCTTAACGATAACGTGGTATCTTCCAATCCTTTTATCGGTTCCTGCCGCCCACCATCTCTCACCACCCTCTCCGCCTCCCTCTCTCCCTCTCCACCCCTCCCTCTCCCTCTGGGGGAGCAGGGGCCGGCCACCACAGGAGCGCGGCCCCAGGTAAGTGCGCCCCAGTCGAGCCCCGATGTCACCACAGTCTGATTTACGCCGACGGCCCGCATAGTTCCGCCGAGAACTGGCGCCGGCTCGTTCGGGGCGCTCGCAGGAACCCGTTAACGCACGACCACTCGTAAAGGATATTGGCTGCGCGCGGCTGGGCCGTGATTCAGCCGGCGGAGGTGCCAAGTTGGGCGGGGAGGCAGGGCGCCGCAAGCGGGTTCAGCCGCCGCTGTTCGCAGGTGCTGCGACAGAGAGCGAAGGAACAGTGGAACAATCGATCTGACACTGGCCGGTATGCGGGACAGCGTGCGCGCGAGACAAGGCGAAACCCAAGACAAGGCAAGGCAAGGGCTCGTATGCGAGCTGCGGAAAAATCTTCGAGCAGCACCCGACGTGCTGAGCAGTAGCTGCTGTCTGAGAACACGGGTCGGCATTCTCAGAGAGGTCAGTTTCGCAAGAAGTCGTCAGTGTCTCGGATAGTACTCACTTTCCTTGTCCCAGACAGCGGACAGTGGCTGGACAGCCGGCATCTGGACGCGCTCGACAACTGGTTAGGCCGCGTAAAACATTTCGAACGGTGCCGCCGGTAAAGCCACGATCCAGACCGAGATACTTTAAGTCAGCCGGCCTTCGTCAGCCATTGTTAATTTGAGCAGAAAATCTGCCGATCTCAGCGGCCAGACACGGACTGCGGCATTTTTGGCGCGGACTTCGGACTGAGATGGACTTACCCGCGATTGGGCGAGATACAAGGCTGCCGTCGGATCGCAGATGTCCAAGGCGCGGTCTGTTTTCGAAATAACTTTTGGGCTTAGCTAGATTACCCGTGTCAGTCTGTGAATTCTAACGACAGTATGATTTTCCCTGATCCTGACGGTCTTTCTCCACTGCTGCTTTTTAAGCGGGTGATAGTCTGTATTTATAGATGCAGGGATGTCTTAATGAGCTGCTAACGACTTGATAAAAGTGAGCAGTGTTGTCGCAACACAGATTCATTGTCTTATTAATTCAGTGATTAACCAGTGGCATGGCGAGGAAGAGCTTTTTGGACCATGTTTCCTTCCCCCCCCCTCCCACCCTGGAGGTGGTAGAGGGTCCATGGGGCCGAAGGCTCCAGAATACTTATTGTCAGTTTAAATGACCGTAAAGGTTTTAAAACATAACAGCTGACTCCCGAGCATTAGAATTCCGAACTTTTTTAAACGAACGCGACGCACGTCATTACGCACCTTTTTATGGAGTACCAGTAACTGCAGACGCCAAACTATCTCCCAGAGGTTATGGCAAACCAGAGTTTAAACCAGGGTCCCCTAATCAGGAGCCGAAGACGCTAACCATCATCCATTACGCCCCCTCCCCCATCCCGAGCCAAAAAATCCTCCAAATTAAAAAAGACATGACCCTTCAATGACAAGTAAGGGTCCCCTGACTGAAAGGGGCCCCTGTGACCCAATTGTGTCCCCTCCTGGACGAAATCCGTGCTACGCCACTGCGATGAACCACACCTTAAACTGAGATGACACTGAAAAGTGGGCGACCTGCATTAAAACAAGTGCATTTTGATTTATCCACCTTAACTATGCACTTGCAGTTTGTCGGTCTTCTGTCATCTCTTTCAACATGTTGCGAAACATATTTCCCAACGTCTGTCAGTATCATCAGTGCGTGGTTAGAAATTCGGAGAGCGGCGACTGTTGCACAGTACCAAACTTGCGCTCTAGTGGAGTGAACCGGCTTATCGCGAACTCTGAACCCACCAGCTGAGCGTGTCTTTTCTTCCAGCTGCAATCGACATTTGATGATGCGGCCATCAGGTTCGTCAGACGAGGATTATGCATAAAAAAGGTTCTAAATACGGGGATTACGGCATTAAATAGATCTGGCACGAACGTAGCGGATCTTCGTGTTATAGCCTGATGTGATGTTTTGAACATGTGGTATCATTTGATCTGGTATCTTTTGAATTGTAGAACCGTGCGATCAAGCCTAGTGACGTTAGATTGTGTGATGACAAAGTGAACAGAGATGCCTTGCATTCTGTAAAGTCTCCTAAGCCAGATTCCACTTAATATGTGGTGTGGTCGACGAAAGCATGTATATATTCGGTGTGTCCGATGCACCAAGCTTCAAAGATAAGCCAATCAACAAAATTTGCCAAATTAGTGTTGTCCACTCCAACACGTGCAAAGCAACTAATCTTCTAACATCGCAGTGTTTTTTTATCCGACTTTTCTAAAATGTTACGCCGGGCAGTGCTGTCTTGTTTGAAGCGCCACCATTCATGCTGGCAAGATCTGAGGGCACTACCATCCTCCCGCGGGACTTCGCATTGCACGGAAAGCCTCCCAGCAGCACTGCAACGCGAAGAGGGAAAGCTGAAAAACGGCCTATGTTCCGGGAGAGCGTGGCCCAACAGTCCCCGTGTTAACTAGCGATCCTGCGCAGACATAAGCCGGTTAAGCTGACCCTTCAGGAGAGGCCGCAAGGCATGACGTGCCCCCGAGGTCCGCGCTTTCCGGCCGCAAATGTTAAGAACTGGACAGCCAGTGGTGGATTAAACAGGCGCTACACAGTCGACCTAGGATTGTTTCAACGCAGTGTCGTCTTTGATGCAATTAGTCGATGTTGCTTGCGGTTTGCGATGCATGTACGATTATGTATGTTTTATTTAGAATATTAGCTGATGCAAGGAAAATATGGCTGATGACTGTTACAGCGTATGCATGCTCTAAAGCCTGACACACTTGCAAAGTTGCGCTCCAACAATAGCCAGATTCCATTTGTTCTCTCTGTAAAAATTTGGGGAACCTTACGGACGACACGGCTATTCGTTTTTCTGATCGCAAGTCTAAGATAACCCTTACCTAGCTAATTGGTCACGAAGGGCGGCTTTCCACGTCAGATAATCGGTAGATCGACCCAATCAGCACTCACGCCAGCGCTCCTGCCCGACGTAAGACATGATCGCTTTGTCTAAAGCATTCCCGACTAGAGGCCTTCCATACGAAATATGCTCTTAGATAGATATTCGCTGGAGTGAAAGTTACTGGGCACGAAGAACTCGCGCTGAAAGGGTATTTGGCACGAACAGGATGCTAGAATCGCTTAGTTAGACACTAACAAAACTAAAAATGTCCATAACTCTCCTATCACCCTTTGAGCTTTTGATTGCCAAACGCTTATCTTTAAGTCACGTCTTGCAGAAAAAGTGTAAATATTTCTTACAGACGAACCACTCCTTGGCATCTTACACTTCCTAACAAATAATTACTGAGCATTTTATTACATTTCCGAATGCTCTTTTCGGGAAAACCGGCTCGGCGGGCGTGAAGAATGGACACGTTGTTTGTCCCGGTGGACAACGAGAGATCAGGTGGCCACTAATCAAGACTGGTGGGGTTCTGAACGGAGGCATGTGCGGTAGCTCTGTACAGGGTATGCCAGTGATACGTGCTGTCACGTTGGACCATGCCTCGGCTCGGCATCTCTGCAGGTTAGGTCGAACGATCGTATTGCACTTCAGATTTCTTCAGAGAACTTCAGAGAAATGCCTCATTTGCTGTCGGATTTTGGTCGTCCCTTTCCAAAACTCTGGTCAGGCTTTGCTGTGGTTAACTTTTTAGATTGAAGGAGATCGAGCAAACACGTCAAAACAATGAAGCCTTGGGAACTGAGCATAGTTGGTGCCTTTAGTGCGGCTGCAACCACCGCCTGCAGCCATCATTTGTACTTTTAGAAAGCTTTTCGCTCTGTATGCGATCACAGCAGAGATTACGTAAAGGGAAACGGATCAAATAACCACTGAAATTGTCGTCGGAAAGGGACACCGTTAAATAACTCTCCATCCCCAAACACACACACAGACAGACCCTCATAACTTCGCTGCATAGCAAGCATCCGATCATAAAACACGCCGCCGGCGCGCGATCCGCACAAAGGGAACCCCAGGCGGGGCATTGCATTGTTCCTCGGCGGCGGCAGAGGTGCCCCGCGCGCCGTGCCCGGCAGGTGTGCTGTGCCGCGCCGGGCCGGGTCGTGACCCGGTGACCGGGGCGGCGGTGCGGCCCCGCCGCTCGGGGCTCGGGGGCCGCACAGTGAGAGTGGTGTGCGGAGAGCGACCGGGCGCGGTTCCCGCCCCATAAATCACGATTGCGACCCGATAAAGGCTCAGCCGGGCTGGGAGAGGCTGCGAGAGCGACGGAGAGAGCGGGAGGAGAGGGTGTGGCGACGGAGAGGGCGTTGGAGGGGAGGACACAGAGGGAACGGCGAGAATAGTCCACGATATGAAGCCCTTGGAGGATCTCAATATTCCAACACCTTATGCCCAGCAATCCGTCGTTGAAGGGGCCGGGAGGCGTCGGTGCGTTTCCTCAGTTTCCTAGTTTCACTCTATTGGTATCACTGGCTCCCTCAATGACGTCACGGCTCTGTCTGAATGGCGTCATTACCCCGCTTGTTACGAGTCGCTAGTAACCGGAGCGTACCTGCGCGGCGGCGGCGATGTAGCGGCGGATCCGGCCAGGGAATGCAGCGCCTCTGAATGGTGGTCACGCGATTGTTACATTCCCACGCGCCTTATGCAAGGGCAGTGTGAGAAAAAACGGAAAACCTGCCCTTATCGCCGCTATTTAGGGCAGGCTTGGATACTTGACTTCCTTAGAGAGTAACCCCGCGTTTGCTGTTAACTCAGGCAAGTGAAACAAGGTTCGTCGAATGGTTTTATTACATTTCGTGCCTTGATACAATCAATACCACGAATCCCTCTCTAATGTCTTGTGAGTACTCATGTTCTCGTGCCTCTTCTACCGTAAGACATTGCGTATGGATCCGCAGCAAACCCTGTGCAATTTTGGCATGTAACCCGTTTCGCCTTATGCCTCGCATCGAAATAATGAAATCATGCGTGAATTACGGACTCAGATTGGCTTCTCAGGTCGCGTTTTAGATCAAGATCATGCTTGCGCAGGCTATCAGTTTGTTCTCATCGGCGTGTTCACATTCCGACCGTTTTCAGGCAGCTGTTAAAAATAGAGGCATGGCTCATTTCACAACCGATCGAAGATAATTCGTAATTTTTTAGCACCAGACAATGCAACTCTTATCTAACCTTGCCGGAGAAATATTGACGTCCAGCAAGTACATCACGGCGAATTTTGTAGTCCAAATGCCTTGAGGCTAATTGCCCGTTGAATTGCCTTTTTGAAAGAGCCCATAAAGGCACCATTGAAAACCCACACCCTTCAATTTGTGGAAAACCATGACTGTTCACTATACATCCAGCCAATCGAACGCTAGCTTGGTGGCCAAACAAACCAGAAAACTCATCTGGCCCCTCAGCGGCTCGGCCTCGCCGTCCAGGCTTCGAAGCACCTTCGGCGCGGAGCGCGCAGTTTCGCCACCCTCGCCCGGGGGTGGTCGGCCAGCTCGGCCGGCCGAGGCCCAGCCGCCTTCGCAGCATTATTCCAGGCATGATAATAGAGTATTGCGGCGGTGTTGCCGGCGTCCGCGGCGCGCACACGTACGCTGGCCGCCTCGCAGAATGTCAAACAGGCGGCCGGCAATGACACGGCACTATCGGACGGCGCCCAGCCCGCGACCCTGGCGCACGCCCGGCCCTGCCGGCCACCGGCCGCCGTTGCCGCTCGGTGCCGCGCTCCCGAACCCCTCTATTATCATGCAAAGTCTACATATACATGTTTGTTTGGGTATCGCCGGCTGTCGGTGCGGCAAAAGGGCCCGAGGACGGGCGTGCCACTGTCAAATGCCTCGCGTAGGTTTGTGAAAGGTTTCGGGTGGCGCTCCTCGGCCTGACCGTCCTGAGTGGGCGACGCGGTGGTGTCCAGGCGTGGGCGATCCACGTCATGAGCGGAGGCTGCCTGGGCAAACTGGGTGTCAACTGTGACGAGAAGATACACGGTGATGAAGGACATATTGAGAAATTGGAAAACCGAGGAGCATCTCAGTATACCATTCTGTCTTTGCATTTCATCACTTCGGCAGACGGTGATTTTGCGCTGTCGGTGGGAGCGCCTTCGTTTGCAAAAGGCGCCCTAGAGCGCACAAGTGAGGACAGCGGGAGGGCGCGCCTCTCACGTGCATCGGCAGGGCGATGACCGGGCTCGCCGGCGGACGTGCGCGGGTCACCCGCTCTCACGTGGCGCGCCGCCAGCCGCACCGGTCACACGGGAATGCGCTCCGGGCCGGCCGGAATTCCTTTCGTGCGCGTCCGGCCGTCGCCGCCGTGTGATAGAACGGAGCGGTAGCCGGCGGTCGGCCGGTGAGGACGCCCGTCACGAACCACTTCGTGACGGCTCCCGGGACAGGCCGGCGTCGATCGGGAGAGTCAGGTCTCCGCGCCTGACCCCGGGCCCCGTCCTCTTGCAGCGCCGTCCCGCTCTCCGGCTAAAAGCGCCGCAGCCTCCGTCAACGTTTCGGCTCCCAGTCGGCATTCCTCCCATCGTACGAAGCCAGGAATGCGCGCAGTCAAAACTAAAATCAAAACTAAAGGAGATACGATCGAGGCGGCTCTATTTTACGTCGGGGCCCCGGCGGGAGGTGGCCGCCGCTATCTGCAGCCACCATCGGCCCGCCCGATTGGCCTGCTTTGTGCCGGTGACATCTGGAACTTTGAATATTTTCCGCCCACCCGGGGAAAAACATTCCCATGATGAATACGTCCCCCGCAAAGCCACGCACCGTCTTCTGTTTGTGAATGCTGAACGGAGTGCATAAAAACAGCGGTGTTTTGCTGACAGTGGGAGCCGTCCTTTTTGTCACTCAGGCGTGCGGCAACAAAACATTCCTCGCAAAAAAGTCCGGAGAGCTGAGAGGAAATTCCTGACAGGTGATTCAGCCTCCGTGGCTTCTTTGAAAGCTGTCCGCGATTGACGCTCTTGTTTACTTCGACCGTCGCATCAGTTTGCAGAACCTGCCCGAGCTTCCAGACCAACTCGTTAGTATGTGGTGTACTTTGCGTCGAACGTGAGCCCTCTGAAAGAGACATCATCATTCAGGAGACACTAGCTATCCATCATGCAGGCATGCATGTGATGGGCCTTTACCATAAGAACGCGTTTCAGTGGCAAGAAATCCTCACGTAGTGTAACGGCCATTCTCCGCTGTGCGTTGAAATAACCGTACATTTAGACCGGCTTTTTCACCATCAAAACATGCCATCAGTCACTTTTACACCGCAATCACCGCTGGTCCGTGATCATGCCCGAGGTTAATTGCAGATAATAGTTCACCTCGGCGTGACGTTTTGATTTATACTGGCTTGATTGAAACTGACTGCCTGCCAGAATCGTAATATTCGCTATGTTTTTAAAATCCTGCGGAGCTGACTTCAAATTCCCGTTCCAGGTCACGTCGTCGGGTGATAGCATGTGACCTTTCAATAATAAATATGATATGACTATGGGGTACATTCCAAAGCCAAACGACGCTCTTAGATTCTTCAGGATAAATTTTATACCATGGGGCTTTATCTGTTACCTTCGAAAAAATAATTTGATGCGCAAGAAAGCAACGCTAAACAATTAGGTGACAGCTATTTTAGGGTGAAATCGTGAGTCATATTGCGCCAAGTTTAATGCCAATGCATTAGTCTTCTACCATTTTGTGCGGAGTTCGAAAACCAATGTTGCAGCTTTTGACGCAAACGTACGTTTAGCAAGCAAGGCACATTATGTAATAGATATATTGACGAGATAACGCAAAGTAACAACATAAACTTGAGCTTCTCATGGCTGGACACGCATAACGCTACGACATAACCGTGGCACATCAGAACCCTTTCCCATGCAGCTCATGCATTAGCGCGAACCATTTCATTTGTGAGCCTGCCTTTCAGCACCGCCGGTTTGCGACATCGAAATCATGCCAAAGCGCCGGTTAACCCCGACTCCGTGACAACGGTTTCAGCACATGGCTCCACGGCTTCGAAGCCGTGTCCGCGTCGTCTGCTTCGCCGCACCAACAAGCGTCGAGGCTACGCCTGCTACGCCTGTCTGCGTCGAGGCTACGTCACGTGACGGCCATCCGTCAGCTACGCCGTTGTTCGGCCCGTCCCCCAGCTGCACCTCGCGCGGCCGGCGCCTCTGAGGCATGATCCGCGCTGGGGCGGCGGGGGGCCGGCCGGCCGCGCCCCCCGCCGTGGTCCCCCTGGGGCCCGCTGTTTGTCTGGCCTCGTCAGCCGCCCGCTGTTCGGACGTCTGCCCGGCCGACGGTCGCCGGCTGGCGTTGCTGTGTCACCCCGCGAGGCGCGGCGACCGCGCCGCCGGCCCCGGCTAGCGCGCACCAGCGCCGTGGCCCGGACGCTCAGGCGGAGAGGCCGCTGCACCGTCAAACCGCTCTGGTTGAATCGGTAGCGGGGAAAAAATAAGCTAAGCGGAGAGAGGGGTTCTGCTGGCGGCTGCATTCCTGGTCGTCATTGTCAATTGTTTGGGGTAACAGAACCGGATCAGGCTGTCGTTTCTTTTTACCTTTTTCTGCCTCGATTTCCTGTTTCGCAAAGCAATGGCCAGTGAAGAAAATCAAGCGATGGTATTCCTCGACCAATGGAAGTCCTTCTAGAGTACAGTCAACTGCACTAATTCTCGCGTTCGATCTGTAGGCGACGGAGTGTGCTTTTCACCGCAGATCGCGTGACTCAGAGAACCGGAAGCCCAGCCTCGCTGGCCGCGCCTGCGTCTCAGCCTGGAGAACAAGAGGCTGCCAGCGTGGTCCCCTGGCTCCTCGGGCGCTGTTGGGACTGAATGCACCCGCCCACATGGTGTCAATGGGTCCTCGCGCCCCAGCTTTCCGCCCACAGACTCGTTCAACCGCCGGGCCGTTTTCCATTTGTCATTGGTGAGCGTCGAAATCCCCACAAAGCTGAATGCGCCGACTCGCGGGCAGTGGGCGTTGAGGGATGGGGAGGGGGAGGGGGGGGGGGGGGGGGTAGACGCAGGCTGTCCCTTGTCGGACGTCCCTCGTGCCGCCAGGAGGTAGCAGGTGAGCCTCGGCTCTGGAAGCCAAACACACGGCGCGGGGACGAGCGTGGGGGAGGAGATGACGAACTGCTCAAACCGGAGGCGCGCTGTAAGATGCAGACGCGCAGTGGGGGGGAGGGGGGGGGGGGAGCGGCGCTCGTAAACTCTTCACGTTGTCGACTCTAGTTGCGACAGAACAGTGGCGCGGGACTCCGACAGAGCCAAATTGATAGGTGATCACGTTGAAAGGGACGTGAGCGATTGTCTCCAAGGAATGCATACCGAGGACACTACGTCAGGTTGGACACCTCAACAGTGGCACGACCACAATCCGAGATGACGTGGACCGACGTCGTGACGTCGTCATCCGCTCTGAGGACTGCCTCTCCCTGGATCCCCGCCGCCAGTATGTCATGTTTTAGTATCAGCGGCTCTCGGCGCCTGTCAGCTGACGTACACCACGCACTTGGCTCAGCGATGATGATAGCCGTCCGGCCAAGTCCATCGGAGATTAGAGGCATCGCTTTCTAAGCCGGCACCCACTTACAGCGCCGTTGCGTGAGGCGTTGCAGCCGGCGCATGGTCGCCGTCTGACGTAACGTGAGCCGACGGATCTTTCCGCCCAGCGCTCAGCGGCGATGCGTCCCCTTACGGCTACGACTCCATCTCGCGTGCATTGGAGCGGGGTGGCCCCAACTGGCGCGGGATTCGGCGCGGCTTAGCGGAGCGGCGACGCCCTGCTCTTGGTCGGACGTGCTGCTCGGGGTGCGGTACGCACCTGCTTATGCCCGGATCCGGGCCTCCGAGGCCGGCGGTGTCATCCCCGGGCGGACGGCGCTCTCTCTGTCGTTTCCGTTCTCTCTGTCGTATGTTGTACATTCGTATCTCTTTGTCGTACTCCGCGGCGGTGGTTTCTTCGGCCCGGGGACGCGAGCACGTGCGAGGTCGTCATGATGGCTCTGTTGGTTAGAGTCGCGGCCTTCCGATCCAGCCACCCGTAGCGAGGTGGGCTCGAGTCGCTTCGGGCGCTCGCTGTTTGTTTTTTAGAATTATGGCTTGCGACCGGTGACAGCGGTCGCTCCAGAGGCCAGTTGACGCCAGAAGGGAGCACGGAACGTGCCGAGCATCGCGGCACGTTCAACTTTCGCGACCAAATTCTGCCGTTGACCTGGAATTACGCAAGCGGATGGCGCAGTCATGGCTCTCACAACTAGCACTGCTTAGCATGAGCTCTGATCCCAGAAACTATCCATTCAAGAGGTGCGGAGGTATGGAGACATAGAGGTATGGCCAACAACAGGTGGCAGCGGTCACTCTAAAGGTCAAGTGCCGTCAGAACGGAATACCGATCGTGAGAATCATCGCAGCACGTTAAACTTTCGCCACCAAATTCTGTCGTTGACCTGGAATTGCGCAATCGGATGGTAAGAGTCATGACTCACACAACATATACTGCTTGGCGTGAGCTCTGATCCCAGAAATGATCCATTCAAAAGGTCCGGATAAAATCTGTTTTTAAAATCGCCGCTGCGTATGGACACGACATCATGTGCAGCAACAGCGCCGGCGGATCGTGATTGGTTGTGATGCTGGCCATGAGGCGGCAGATCGCTGATGGCTTCAGCGCGCGCAGAGCAGGCCGTTGCGGAGCCGGTCAGTCGGGCCCCCGCCTGCGTGCGCAGCGCCGCGCCCGCTGCTCGAGATTAATGCACGACGTAATGACACGTCACCGGCAGCGTGCGTCTTGGCCGGTCATCAATTTGTCCGATTCTTCCTCTCGTCCGGAATAGCTTAGCATAATTCGCGGCCAAAAATACGCCGCGTCTCATAAGCGATGCGTCGGGGCTATCGCGATATGCGGCGGGGTCCGGAGGCGCACGGGCCGCCTGCACGACTGGAGCCAGCGGCGGTCAGTCCTGCTGTCCAGGCGGCCTCTTGCCGAGTCAACTGGAAGCGCCTACACTCGGCGCCCCGGGAGCCTCGCCTCGTGATCGCCTCTGGAGCTCGTGAACGACTCGGCGGCGACCGTACGGACGCGATGCGGCGATAAGGTCGGACTGTGGCCACCTGCGCTGCCATATCGCTCACGCTGGCTTTTGTAGGGGTTGGCGTGGTTCGGACCCTGTTACCCTCATGGTTAATGGCGTTGAATCCGAAAGGCCACGAGGTCCGTCTGCGCTTAAAGTGATAATTGCATGCAACCAGCTGTCAGCGACAAGCGAGCTATCACGTGACAGGCATTTAGGCAGCTGACTGCCAGCGATAACCTGGTACATTACGGCCGTCCGCATTTTTGAGGCATTCAAGTAGGGCTAATACAAAATTTATGATGGTGGTGTTGCTTTCAATCAAAGTCGAGGCGTTCAGTTTTGCTAGTTGAAGCGTGCTTCTTGTAGCCAACTAAAGGCAGGACGATGCAAACGGTCCCCACGAAAAAGCACAGTTACATCTGACGCAGCCAAGCAGTGAATCCGCGTGAAGTCTTCTTCACTGCGCCTCCAAAATCTCTGCCCAGGGCTCGACCGCAGAGATCCGAGCCGGCAGCTGAGCAGATGCTCGCCGGCGAGCGCAGAGCGCCGGCGGCCGCCGAGTCCGACCCGCCGTACACCTTTCACCGGGCCGCCGAGCCGGCAGCGGCGGCCAAGGACCGTCGGCGGTGCTGGCTTATCCGACGCCGAATCCCGGCGACGTCAGCGACGAAGGTCACCCCCGCAGGACCCGAGAGCCGCGGGGCTTCGCCGGGCTGGCGGCGGGACTCGCAGGGGCTTCTCGCGGAGGCGGGGGGGGGGGGGGGGGGGGTCGATGCGGGAGGTGGAGGGTAGGAGAGGTGGAGGCAGCAAGGCGATGGTTTCGGATGAGCTCAAGTCAGGCAGTTTTATGTCTCCATTAGTCATTCCGCTGCGGTGAGATGCGGATGTGTTCCGAGGCCCCAATAAGAGCCCAGATGAATTGCTACTGAGCCTTTATTCCCTCACATGTTCGTACCTTCTAGCGTTTGAATGTGTCCACTTTACTAAATAGCCTTGCACTCGGACATTTGTGTCGCCGTATTTGTCGGGGTTACCGTCGTGTCAGCGGCGGCTCTCCATTCCTTATTATTCCGCGTCGGGTGTCAAGTGTCACACTGCCATCTGCAAGACGCTGTTTGCCACGTTAGCGCTGGCGAGCGTCGCCTCCGTGTCATCCAAACCGCCTCAGCATTCAAAGAGCAAGCGGGAGACGCTCCTGTGACAAGGCCAAACTGATCAACACCAGAACTGGCACCACGAAAACACGACAACGTTTATGTGTTTGACGACGGCGACACCGGACATTTACGAGTTTTTCTCAGGGGCTGTTTGTAGTGAGACAGACCGTGCAACTAACCGCACGCGTCATTGGGTGACGGGCTCAGGACCTGTACGGCCTGACATTAAGCTGTTTTCACGGGAGGAGCTACCTGAAGTTCTGGCCGCCCAAAGCCACATCGCACGCAGGCAGCCGCGAACGGCGACCCGACAGAAGACGCCCACCCCGCGGCGGCGGGTTTGGCTGGAGGCAGAGCGCCACATGCTGTAAGTATTTGGCTGCAGTCCATGGCGAAGCCGACTGCTGCTCGCTCGCTCGCCGCCGCTGCCCGCGGCTCGCCACACCTCACGCAGTCCGGCGCCGGTCGCGCCGGCACCGGACTGGAGGTTTGCCGCTGCGCCGGTATTTCCGGTCGGATGGCCCGCGGCCGGCGCGTGCTCGAGGTAAACACCGCCCTCCCCCCGCGGCCGACCCCCTCCTAAACGACCGATGATGATGAAGGAGCGTGATTTACACCGGTGGAGCGCTTGATTAGGAGGGCACGGGGGGACCGCGGCCGCAGCCGGCGCCCCCGCCCCCTCACCCCCTCCCTGCGCCGCACGGCCCCGGCGGAACAGCCCCGGGAGCGACCCGCAGACGCGGCCGAGACAGACAGCCCGGCGGCTTCTGCGGTCGGTCACGTGGCGCGTCACGTGACTCGGTAATTGGCGCGGCGGTTCTCCGGCCGGAGCGGCGCCCTCGCCAGAGGCTCGCGGCGGCAGAGCTGCGTTCAATGAGCGGATCGAGGCGCCGCCAGACGTCATCCCCGAGGGATCTCCGAAATCAGATTACGTCGACAAGGAAGCGAGCGCGAGTCGATTACGTGTGCACGATTAAAGACGGCACGCGGTTGGCATTCGCGGCGCGGGCATTGTCTGCCGAGCCGTTACCTGGAATGGTTGCGATACATTTTTATCGTTGGCATCCGGGCTTCACTTATAAGCTGGTCTACGGGAGGTTCGTTGCACTCACACCTTGCGTGGGTATGCCTGGCTTGAGGTGATGGCACTGTTCTTGACAGTGCAGACTTGACTTGACTTGACGGACCGCGTGCGGTAAGTGCGAGGCATGTTGAGCCTATCGCGTTTTGCGATTTGATTCCTTTTAGACTCAACTGCGTTTTCTCGCTGGTGGACGAAATACCAACACGTTTGCTCTGTCGTGGGCTCGGAGAGATCACTAATGGCGGGACTTGTGAAAGTCCGCGACGCTGCTTTAAAACGCGATGTCGGAGAAACCGCCCATTGGTCGTTGAATCAAGCCGTTTCTCTAATGCATCAACTCTCGGATTTCCTCAGCTGCCACGGGTGATGCCGCCCAAACGGGTTGCATTATGCAACGTGTCCTGATATCAAAAGGTAGTCGTTTGATCCCCTTCCGTTGGAGGCAGCTGTCGTCTTCCGTGGGTAAATGAAAGAATTTCACCTGCGCTTACTGCATTCTCTTGCGATTGGAAACAAACATGTTCTTGCTCGCCGTACAAGTATTGTGCGCATAAAACGTCGTTAATCTTATGTATAGTCTAGCAATGATAAACTTGTTATTCACAAAAGTACGGAATAACAAATCCAACAAGCCAATAGCTAGAAGGAAAGAAGACTTGACATATGACCTTTTTGCGCTTTATCACCTGTTACGCCATAAACCAAAATGCTGTCATGATGGAGGTGTCGCACTATGTTCTAGTTTCCTTCTATAGAAATTTTGCTCGGGCCAATTGCTTCCAAAATTATTTCATTAGGAGCGAAAACTTCCTGAAAACCTAATATAACAAGTGGGTTTGGAATATGATATGTAAATGCTTATCGCTGAATCCAAAAAGGGTGGTTGCAGCAAGCCTAACTGCTCCAACAGCTGCACGATATTTCATATAAACCCATTTGCAGTGCTGAATGCTAGTGCCCGGTTGGTCGGTGCCATCCCAATTGTTGGCAATAAATAGTTATGAAATAATCAAGTTATGACCTTCTCCGACAATCAGTGTTGGATGCCAAATGACAGCAAATTGGTATCTTGAATCAGGCTCACTGGGCTAAACACACTGTCATTTTGTGTTAAACATTCTTCTTTAATTACTGGCATAACGTGGGCCAAATCAAAAGCGTTACT
Source organism: Pollicipes pollicipes (assembly GCF_011947565.3). Lineage (NCBI taxonomy): Eukaryota > Metazoa > Arthropoda > Thecostraca > Pollicipedomorpha > Pollicipedidae > Pollicipes > Pollicipes pollicipes. The sequence continues at coordinate 12,304,073 of NW_023596818.1, forward strand.
CCAGCCAAGGACAAAATGTTTGAACAGGGCAGTGATATTCGAAGGCAGAGGTACGTGACGTCATGGTAGCCAAACGAATGAAAGAGCCGAACGAGAGTGTTTACGAGTATATGGCGCCCTACGGTGGCTTTGCAAAAGACGAAACATTAGAAAACCCGTCATTATGCTCATCACTGCATGTGTTCATCAGCGTCTGAGAGCAGAATAACTGCACTCTCAGAAATCCGTCATACTGAGTGTCCCTCTCCCCGCTCCTCTCCTGGCACCCGCGTCTCGCCTCCCCGCCACCTCCACGCTCCGTGTGCAGATCGGCGGGCAGTGGCTGGGGACATCCTCCGCCGAGTTCTGCCCGCCGCTGCCGCCGCAGCCGCTGCCGCCGCCGCCGCCGCCGCCGCCGCCGCCGCCGGGTCGGCGGAGGACGAGAGGCACGCACCGCGGCGAGCATGACCTTGGGCCGGGCCGGTAGCATATTTGTATAAATCGTCGGCACGGACGTGTTTCCTGGACGGAGGGCCGACGCGGTTGGAGCCCCGTGGCTCACTGGGCGCGGGGAAGGGAGGGAGGGGGCGACCCCAGCTGATGGGGAGCCTCAGTAATCCGGACGAACAGGTGAAGCCACCGTGCGAACGACTGGGGCGCCGCTGGACCCACGTGGGCCGGTCCCGCAGCCTTGAGGAGCGCGTCTGGTGCGTGCTTGGCAGTGGGGACAGTCACTTTCTGCGGGACTGAGTGGTGCCGTCTCGAATGCCAAAGAGGCATGCGGGATGTCCGAGTGGCGGCATATCGCTCATAAACAAAAAGGAAAACGGGTGTTAGTCCCAGTCGCCTGTTTGAGTTTTCGCCAGCAGCGCCGGACCCGTGGCCGCCGTAGGCTTCGACCCTCGACCCCGACTCCGATCATGGCCTCTGCTTATTCAGCATATGCACCGCGCAAGTGTGCAGTGCTTCTATGACGAGTGCCACGGTATGCATGGCAATGTTATCTGTGCAGAAGTCGTCCTTAGCCACCCCTTCGTCAGCGGTCGTCGCGTTCCCACTGTCCCATGCCACCCCTTCGCCACCGGTCGTCACGTCTGCTGCTCCATGGCTGTTTCACGCTCTTCGGTGAGTGTAGCCTCGCCGAGATCGTGTCGGCGAGGTCGAAAGTGGTCAGGAGGTCATCGGTGATAGCTGATGGTCTCGTGCACTGGCGGGCCGTGCGCCCACTCCCCGTCGTGCATATCTGCATGCAGGGCCGAGAAGATAGCGCGTTGCGAAACGAGGCGGGTGGTTTTCCTTTCGCCTCGGCGTCCGCCAGCGTGACACAAATGACCTAGCTTTCGAGAGGCGTGAGGTTTGTTTGGCGATCAGGTCAGCGTTACTGATGTTCAATCATTGGACCGGCGAGCTGGCAGACTGGTGCTCACCGTCGCTGCAGCTACAGCTGCCCAGTAGCTCGGTTCTTGCCAGGTCAGAGGGTACGCCGAGTGGACACCGCTAGCTGGAGAGTTCATCTCGGGATTTTCACTCACCCGTGGGATTATTGCCGCTTTTCGCGCGTTAGCCAGCGGCTCAGCGGAGACAAATGAGTGTAATTGTCGTATTTTTAGTGACACCATTATGCAACAAATGAATGTGCAGCGAGCATGATAAAAACATCCCTTTTTCTCAACGCGCTTATAACCGTGGTCCGAGGCACCTAACAGCCGAAACATGTCTCCAGTGTGGAGGCAGCACCACATGTTATGGACACGATGAAGCACCAACATTTTGAGAGGAGCCCGAATGCGCGAGATTCCACAGACTCCCTTCCCCCTGGCGGGGAGTTTGTGGCGTGGCCATGCATGCGTGAAATCGCCGCGGAATTCGCGACATCGGACTTACACACGGTCCCAGGCGTGTGGCCGATCCCCTGAAAGAGTTACAGAGCGTGAAGATTATCTGCAGCACCGGGGCGGTATTCTTCAGAGGCGGAGCCTCTCCGATAAGATCCTGGTGTAAACGTGTTGACTCAACCCGCCTCGCGGTGGATTTACCAGCAGCGCGCCGGAGTCTGTGTCGCAGGCAAATTCTCGGCCCCCATCTGACCAAAATTGGTGTTCGCCGGGGACTCATATTTGCCGTGGACGGACCTTCATTCCAGGTCTGTCGGGAGCTTATCATGTGCTGAATATGTTGACGCAATTACTGCGAGACTGCTGACCTGTTAAGGCGAGAGGTCATCTCGCAGTTGTACACGTCCGAGCGTGACCGCGAGAGGTTTCTCCCTGGCCAGTGGATCACCAGCGTGGCGCCGGCTTTATTCTATTGAGTAGTCGTGACGTCCACCAGATAAACGTGACATATCTTGCAAAAGCTGTCCGATGGAACAGTCATACCTGGGACGAAGTTGGAGACCGCACGTTTTATTAAGAACATCGGGTGTCACAAACTATACCATCCGGTCGTGCTTAAAAAACAATTTGGTGTCGCTTAAGACTTCGGCTTCGGCTTTGGTTTCGTCTTCCTCTCTCCCGGGCTCGCCCTCAGCAGAAAGTGTCAAAAGCAAATCACAGGTGGCCCGGGCAGCCACGTGGACGTGACGTCGGCCGCTTGCATCTGCATACGACCGGCGCCGATCTCCACCAGCTGGCTGTGGGCGGCCGACATGTGACTGCACCACTGTCTCCAGCAACACCCCCGCCGCAGCCCCCGTTCCATTTCGGGAGACGGCGACAGACGCGGCGGTGCACCCTCACGTCATCCGATGCCAGACGCACGCATAAATCAAGCGGTGAGGCCGGTGGTCTGTAAGCCCCGAGCGCCTTAAATCCTATTACGCCGGCGGGCGACAGGGTTGAGCACCGCGTCAGCCGCTGCTGTAATTTGACCCGTAATGACACGGCGGCTGAGCCCCGCATAACTTACCTGTCGGCCGGGGACGTGTGCAATATGCATATTAAGGCTCGTGTCACCACTGCCCCGCCCGGTTTGGCTCTGTGTCCAATGTTCATGTCACCTGTCCCCCGTGTCTCGGTCAGTCGAGCCGCCAGGCCCACATGGACATGTTCCGTCAGATTTCATAAAACAAATGTACGATTCAGAGGCCCCACAAATTTGCACCGCGTGTAATCGTGTTCCAGTCTGCTTGACAGCGAGCTATTCGTTAAGGTAAATGACTACTGATTGCGAAGGACCACTTCAACGAAATTGGCTCGTCGAAGGAAGCGCTTAAAAGGAATAGCTCAGCGTCTAAAAAACACTAATAGAAAATGGCGCCTATTACCGATGAGACGAGTAGGCAACCGTTGAGCCGATCAGCCTACAGCTAAGACCTTTGTTCGGACAGCTGACTAGCATTGTCTCACTCGACGAACCCCCCTCGGGGTGATAGTCATGCAAGTCTCGGCCGACGCTGGTCAGGACCTTTACTGTCCGATTTCTCGCGCGCCGTCGTCGCAGGGAACGTCCTGGCTGGCTGGACAACATTCTGCGAGGTCGGGAGCCATGCCGCTGTTGGGGTGCGGCGTTTAGGGTCGGCCGTAGCGAGGAGACATTCCTCTCAGCCGGCTGGAAAGGCGCTAAACACCGCCAACTGTTAGAGCCGTCAGATGTCAAACTGTACACCATCTAACATGTCTCGATCATCTTCAGATAAGAAGCTCACGCATGGCGCAAGCTTTCCATTTCTGATCCCTGGAATGCGCTTGGACTGACTCTGGATTGGGTAGAGACTCTTGTATTGTGGTCGCGTGGCATTCCTGGTAGCTTTTGAACATCCCATGATGTTATTAATCATCTACTGTGGTCAGTGCGTGCGCATGTAATGTTGTAGCCAAAGTACGTGTTCGGCATTGATGCTCGCACTCGAGACATTACGACCTGGGGTTCTTATAGTTTGGGTAGAGGCCATGGTTCCCCTCGTGGACCGGGCACGACACGTGACGAGGTCACCGGGTGTCCCAGCCGATCCAGCCGTGACCACGGGCCCGGTCCGCGGTTTCATCGGTCGCGACGCCCGCCAAATTTACGGTCGTCCGCGCTACGTGTACCGACACCGCTGTCCGATCTAGCCCTTCCCGCCATAAATATGTGGGCCGCGCGCGGAAAATCGCGCGGGGCAGTAACGGGTCCGCAGTCGGCGCCGCGGCGACCGGACCTCCCGGCTGCGACCCTGACACGCGTCCGGGGGTGACACGCCCAGCAACGAGCTAGGCGGCCGAAAACCTCCCTCGAGTCGCCCTTCCGATCCGCGACAAATGCGTGATCTGCTGTTCTCACTGTTCACTGCTCACTGCCTGCCACGTCACTGCTTTCGGAGAATCAGGCCGACTTAGTTTTTTTTTGCGTTGTGTGTATATGTGTGCATGTGTGTGTGTGTGTGTGTGTGTGTGTGTGTGTGTGTGTGTGTGTGTGTGTGTGTGTGTGTGTGTGTGTGTGTGTGTGTGTGTGTGTGTGTGTGTGTGTGTGTGTGTGTGTGTGTGTGTGTGTGTGTGTGTGTGTGTGTGTGTGTGTGTGTGTGTGTGTGTGTGTGTGTGTGTGTGTGTGTGTGTGTGTGTGTGTGTGTGTGTGTGTGTGTGTGTGTGTGTGTGTGTGGTGTGTGTGTGTGTGTGTGTGTGTGTGTGTGTGTGTGTGTGTGTGTGTGTGTGTGTGTGTGTGTGTGTGTGTGTGTGTGTGTGTGTGTGTGTGTGTGTGTGTGTGTGTGTGTGTCGTGCTAAACATGATACCGTTCCAGCCAATTCTCAATCTCGGCAAATGTTTCATGTGGCTGATATTTAAAAGATTACATGAAAGTACAAACGCGTGCTTGCTGATCTCTTGTCGTCTGTGCGTAATAAAATCATGAAAATGAAAATTGCGACGAATTTTGCTCTTTACTGTGAATACGGCACAGCACTTTTGCGAATGCAATACCCCTCCCCTCACCACACACACACTCAAAGCTTGCGTCGGTCCTAAATGTTAGTCCAGCCACCCAGAGACGTGAACGAAAAGGAATTCAATATCCCTTCCCCTCTCCCACACACACTCAAAGCTTGCGTCGGTCCCAAATGTTAGTCCAGCCACCTAGAGAGAAGATCGAAAAGGGAAAAACCGAAACCCTCCGTTTTCTTCAAACATCTACATATTTTCGCCGTCCACGAGTTCTTTAAACGTCTATGCCACGCGGGGCGCTAAAAAAAGCACCGGTGACTTTTGGAGCAGAACAAAAAAAGTATTCCTAGCACCGCCTCCCCCTCCCCCCCCCCCCCTTCCCACTGTCGTAAGGCCCAGCCCAGTCCGTGACTGGTATGAGCGGAGCTGTCCGCACGGCATTGCGTGGCCGGGTGCCGGTGCGTTCGTCCGGCACACAATCCCTGTGGCACGTAGCAACATCCCCAAAAGTCTGAGGTAGAACCATTTCTTATTCAAATTTTCATGCACCGCCACGAAGCAAATGCTAACCTTCCAAGAAGCGTGGATGTGGATGGAGAGGTAGCGGTCCCGGGTCCCTGTTTAAACACCGAAGCGCATTCCACCCGCCAGGGATTGGCGGCCATCGCGGGCCCCGCCCAGGCCTCGGTCACGAGTGGGGCGGTGATGCGGTGTCCGAGGTGGCGCCGAGCATGCATCATTCATCCGGCGACGCGCCAGCCTGACGTCTGAATCTGCAGCTGTCGCCGTGGGCAGGTGTCGCTCATGCAGACGCCGCGGCACGTCCGGCTGTCAGGCCCACGTGCCGGCTGTCACTCCGCTCTCGCCTCGCGTCGGCCGGCGGCAGCTGCGCGGGAGCGTCGCAGCTGCCCCCCCCCCCCCCCCCTAGTGGCGGCAGAGACAGGGCAGTGTCAAGTGACCCGGGAGCCTTCGACGAGATGCGGCGAGGAGGGGGAGGTCGTGGGGGGATGGCGTCGCGCAGAGTGTCGTGCTGCGAGGAGCCGGAGGCCGCGCAGGATTGCGTGTTACGGCCGTTGGAATGTAGTCATCCGAGACTGCTTGACACGCACCGGAGGCCGGGGTTGCTCGGAAAGCCCTAATCTGATCCCAGATTCGGCGGTCCTCAGGCACGACATGGGCATCGAACAACGCTGCGCCAGCCCCATCTTTCGAAACCTGATGCTCGTAAACTCGAGTTGCTTTGGCTATGGGAGCCCTTGAGGTCTGTTTCCGAGGTAACCGATGCCAGGAAGGTGTTGCATCGAACAAACACACTTTTTATGTGGACTGTTTTTGGTCATTTCTCACTTGGAAAGCACTCTGAGTTTCTAAAGCGATGCCTCACTCTTGAGCCGAGGCTGACGAGACTTTCGAATCCAATGTATTACGAGTGTGGGTAATTGGGTGTGTGGCAGTGTGCAACACAACATACCTTTACAGCAGCACAGCCATTTTGAGTATCCACCAGTAGGAAAGCTGCGGTTTCTGAATGGAGCACGTCGGCAGTTTGCAGACGAAGCGTAGCAACGTCATTCATCCGCTCTCATCTTTTGGGGGCTCGGGCGTCTTTGCTGGCTAGTTGTGGTCATTTCGAAGTCCGAACATATGAACGTCGTGGCGAAATCGGATTTACGAGACGGTATAGCCGTCGGACCGAGCCTAAATACAGCTGGTCTGCGCCGGAACCGGTCTGGGCCGTGTGAGCAGTTGTAGCGCACATCGTCCGCCGACTACACCTCGCCGTCACCGGATCCGGGGCGGGAGGGGGGAGGGGGCCGGTGGCCGCCGGGGGTGGCAGGAGCAGCCCGCTCGAGGACGGCGGCGCGCCCGGCCAGCTCACCTGGCCCCTCTGTACCCCTGTCTCTCACTCAGAGTAAAGTCCGAGGAGCATTTTGGCGCCTGCATCGCCGTCGTTCCGGCGACTGTCGGCGCGTGCCTGCGGTGGTCGGCCGGCGGCCGCAGCCGCGCCGCCGACACGGGGCTCCTAATGCGACACGCGCCGGTTCGGGGAAGCCATCGGCGCCGGCTGGCGTCCGCCGCCGGCCGGGAAGGCGCCGGCGACGCCGGACGGGCTGCACCCCGCGCGCGCTGACGTTTATGATCGGACGGCGGCGGCGGCGGCGGCGCGAGCGACCGGCGATTCGCTCGTGCTGGCGACATACTCCCCCCTGCAGTTTCCGCGCCGGGTGTGGTGCTTGTGGCAGACTGGGCGTTGAAGTTTCCACTGTCATGCGGCGATGAAGTCCCCGCGTAAGAGCCCGCCTTGTGACTGGTCGCTTGGCGAGTCCTTGACTGCCCGGTTTTGTGTCTCGATCCGAATCTGAGCACCCCAGCTACAGTTGCGGTGCGATAGTGGAGCAGTTTTTGATGATGCGTAGCGGAAGCGAATTTAGCAGAGCAATTCGCATTCAGCAGAATGGAGATCAGTGACGTCAGTGTTGTGTACGTTTGTGAGGCGTCCACTCGGCAAACACACATGCTGCACGCAGCGGTACTCCGGCAGCGGCGGGGGCAGTCCCAAACATACCGCACGCAACGGCGCTGCGGCAGCGGCGTGGCAGCCCGGAGCGTTACCTGGAATTCCTTCACCCCACTGTACGACGCATTCGCATGCATGCCGAAGCCATTGAGACTCCGTAAGACGTGCATTACCTATGCCCAGAGCGCTGCATTGCAAATCAAGGTAGTAAAATCCCGTGCACCGCCCAGCCCCTTCCGGACGGCTTCCGGTGGAGCTGAGCGTGACCTTGGTAGTCTCTCGTTTGAAGCGATGTGGGAAATATTTTGCGGAGTTTGGTGTCATGGCAGCGCGTGTCCAGTGCCGGATCATTGCATCACAGGGTTGAATGAGCGTTAGGGGGGAAACTAACCAACATTGTATAAAAAGCTGAAGCTAGGTGCAAACCATCTAGGTATGAGCCACAAGCCATCGCTTCATTTCATAAAGTTAATCAACCAAATTAAAACCACATTGAACGTGCGCGTGACCGATTTCGCACCGAAACGTGCATTACGCGCTCACGTTTCTGCATAGATATTACAGTTTTTGCATAACCCATCCAAGTGCCGATGCATGCCTTCCCAAGTGACTCAGGCTGTAGTCTCTCATGCCAGTGTCTGCGTTCGAACTAGAAAAACACACGCCAATTTAAAACGGAACTTCATGCTTTTTGCTGCGGAACGATAACAAACGAAATAGCAGTTGAAGCTCGTTCGCGCTCTAATCGTCACGAAATGGTGCCGCCACGAAGGAATAACCTGGCATATGTTCTCTAATACATGAATAGTAGATTCGAAGCTCAGAACATCGTCACCTTTACTGAATTTTAGCTATACGTACCTGTTTATTCCTCCCTGTCTTCCTTTGTGTTCTTTACTGTCCCGATTCCCACGTGATTCCCAATCGCTCCAGATCAAAGCGAAATTTGCTGTGGGTTTCCGATGACAGCTTTCGAAGGTTTTCTATGCAACTGTGCGACGTAGCTGTCTACATGAATTACCGTTTTCCGGGTGGATGGCAGTCGAACAAACGCTCACTATCCTTCTGCTGGAATGCTTGCATCGATTTTTTTTCGTATGGCCTCATTGTCCGTAGGTAGCGACCTCCATGGCACATTTTCCGCCCACCGCAGCCAGCGTCATCGGTCTCTGCTCACTGAGGCAGCTGCGTGTGCACGAGTTCAAACAAAGCCCGCACGCTCATACCCACAACCTCCTGTTGTTTTTTTCGCATGCCATGCAAGCAATTCCAACCAACTCGCCGTGTTTGCTCCGAGTTCGTGCATGTTACGTGACGTCCGGTGGCCGTCCCACTGACACGTGACGCGAGGCGGACGTTGAGGGGCAGAGGTGGAGGTCTGGCCACTGTTCCGGCCCTGCCAGCGGCGCCGGAGTCATCACCGCCTCCGAAGCCGAAGGCGCAGTATTGCGGTTGCCGAGGTGTCCTGACCTTCTGTTGGATAAGCTGCCTCTGCTCCTTTGGATAAACTGCCTCCGCTCCTAATTCCCAGAGAAGCCAGTGCGCACCGGGAAGACTGTGGCTTAGTGTCTGCTGACTGCAATGGGTCCCCTGGCGAGCCTGCTCGCTTCACCTGCGGATCATGCTACCACCTGACGCCTTAGGCCGTCAGCTCTGTGAACGGGACCACATCGATGATGAATGACGGTGTTACATGGATCAGATTAACTACTGCGTCTCACATTTCTCATTACCTCCCCCGTCTTACAGCAGTGCCGTTTCTCTCCGCCGGAGGACCGGAAGGTAGAGCTCTGCGCTTAGGAGCCGCGTCGGTGATTGACCGGCCGCCTCCTTCCCCGCAGAGCCCGCTGACCGGATGCCGTGAGTGAGCGCGGCGCGCCATGTCGAAGGACGCGAGTGAGCGGCGGCGGCTGCGTCAGACGGCCGCCGTCCTCCTGGCGTGCCACCTGCTGGAGCTGGCGCTGACCGCCTGGCTGACGACCGACCTGTGGCGCCAGCAGCGGCGGCCGCAGCTGATGGCGCTGCTGGCGCTGCTGCTCGCCGCCCAGCTGCTGGTCGGCGCCGCCAGCCTCGTCTGGGTGCACCGCCAGCTGCGCTTCGGCGACCGCTGGGCCGGCCGGCTTCTCTGTTACCTGCTGCACGCGCTGGGCGGCGCGCTGCTCTGGCGCGCCTGCAAGCTGCTGCTAGCGTTCGACGCGCGCGACGTGCGCGAGTTCGCCACCCTACGCCACCTGCTAGTGCACGCGCAGACGCTGCCCGTGTGCCTGACGCAGATGTACGTCAGCTACCTCAGCGGCAGCATCGGGCTGTTCCCGGCGGCGCCGGTGGTGGCGCTGCTGGGCAGCGGCGTCACGACCATAGTGCTGGCTAGCTCGGTGTTCTCGCGCGCCAACGGCGGCGGTGCGGCCGGCGAGCGTGGCAGCACGCTCAGCCTGCCGACGCTGCCCGAGCCGGCCGACAGCCCGCTGGCGGTGCCGCGCGGCGCCGCCGCCGACTGGACCGGCGCCGACGACGCATGGAGCCGCCTGCTCGTCGCCGTGCAGGCGCTGTGCCTGCTGTGGGCGCGGCTGACAGCGCTCGCCACGTTCGCGAGCCTCTGGCTGGCGTGCGCCGCCGGCGTGGTGGCCGCGCACTGGGCGCTGGCCGCTGTCTGGCTGGCGGCGCAGCAGTACCTAGTGGCCGAGCAGCGCTCGCTCCACACCAAGGCCGTCAGGGTGGCCTTCCTCGCCTATCTGCTTATCTTCGACTGGCAGGTACGGCAGCGCGCCCCGCTCTGCTCTCGTAGCTGATGCTGTGCTTGGGGTTCACCTTTGTGCTAGTATAAATATGCACGCATTTGCATTCACGTGTAATGTTGCTGTAGTAGATATTCCCATGCAAGCAAGCCACGCGTAATATAATCCCGGTCACACCACTGGGCGTTTGCTCGTAATAGTTCTGCCCGACGACCATTTCATCTCTCGTTCCTTGTTGAGCCTCAAAGTAAAATTAAACAAGACGATAATGCCAGTGATAAGAAAAGATAGCACCTCAAATACATAAAGTTTATGCTACAAGCGCTGGAGGATAGCACTGCGCATATTTTGGCTCGTGTGTCCCTGCTGCGCCCGACTCACCGCGCCTGCGCCGCAGGTGAACCGCGACTCTGGCAGCGCGATGACTGTGTGCGCGCGCCCGCGAGCGGCCGCCGCCTACTACCTGCTCATCGGCGTCGAGAACGCCGTGCTGCTGGGGCTGTGGGTGGCGTTCTCGTCGCACATCCCGCACACCAAGCTGGCGACGGTGACAGGCGCCGCCGCCACGTTCTCCGTCGGCGCCGTCATCCTGGTGATGCTCTACTGCTACTCGGCGGAGGCGGCGCTGGCGGCGCCGGCCGATGACGTGCTGGCCGTGCACGCTGGAGAGAAGGCACAGCCGTGCGCGGCCGACTCATACGTCGACTACAAGCTGGAGGAGGAGGAAGAGGCGGCGGCCGAGCGGCGGCGCCGCGTCGGCAACCTCTATACGGCGTTCCCGGTGCTGTCGCGCTCCGACCGCTCCACCGACAACCACTCGGCCAACTCGCGCAACACCAACACGCTGTGCGACGCCGAGGCGACGCACGCCGAGCCGCTGGTGCTGCACGTGAGCCGCGCGCGACCCCGCTCCCCGCGCTCCGACACGGCCAGCTCGGCGTCGCGCGCTGTGCTGGCGCACTGCGTCACCAGCACGCCCAAGCGCGCGCCGTGGGAGAAGACGCCGGCGCGGCGGGCGTCGCACGTGTGCGCTGCCGGTGTCGCCTGCCACTGCCGGCTCTTCGACCGGCAGCCGCGCCTGCACGTGCTGGAGCCACGCCACCCGGCCGGCTGTCACGCGGCTGCCGCCGGCCGCCCGTTCCGCGTCCTCTGCGCCGGCTGCCTGCGCGCGCACGACCCTCTGCTGACGGCCTGCGGCCGCGCGCCGGCCGCCACGGCGCACGTGCACTGCGCGCCCGCCTCGACCGCCTCCACCACCGATTACCCGTCTGACTCGGAGGCGTCGGAGCGCGCGTCGGTGAGCTCGTCGGCGCCGTCCTGCTCCACGTACACCACGTGGCCGCCGCGCTCGGCCGTGGCGCCCATCTCGTGGCTGCTGCCGCCCGACCTGACCGGCCGCGAGTACGTGCAGGCGTGGCTGCAGCTGTGCGGCCCGCGCACGCCGCCCGACGGCCGGCCCAAGAAGAAGCTCTGCCGCCGTCAGCACGCCGACTGTCCGCAGGCGCAGGGGCGCGCCGCCTGCGGACCGCTCAGTCCGCCCGCGCCCCGCCCGCGCAAGCAGTCGCGCAAGCAGAAACTGAAGGGTGTGCTGCTGCGCAATAAACTCTGCAAGCGGGCAGGGATGTTGCGCGCGAGGAGTGTCTCACCGCGCCCGAGCGGCAACCGCTGCGAAGCGACGCCAGCGCCCCTGGCGGCGGGTAAAGCGGCGGCGACAATGCCTCTGGCGGCCGCGACCCATGTGCCGACTTTTGTACAAAACGTCGAGGCTTATGTATAGTTATTGTCAAAGCGGTGCCCAATACCTCAGATATCGTGGGCAGATCGGTGAATGAGGTTGTGCCCCGCGTTTGGACGCCAGGCTCCCGCCACAGAGACGTGATCACGCTCTGAGCCGGCTGGAGAGCGGCTGGTTTTGATGGTGGCCTACGGCCGCCCTGTTGCTGCAGTAGAGCATCGCAGGTATTGTGGCGTCAACGGGTATTTCTGTGCGAGTAGCCATGTTGTACGAAGTGCTGGGCGGCACATGGTGACGTATTTTTTCACCTCATCGTTTGTTCTCGTAGGTAGGCGTCTTTGACCATTTACGTTCTTAATTTGAGTCTTGCAGGCATGCAGACATGGCTCTTTGGGTTTGGGGCGTTAATTTGGTCCGGCCTGGTACGCATCGAAGCCATTTCGATCAGTGCATCTGTTCAATAGAAAGACAAACGGCGCGGTTGCTATGACCGTGGACGCATCATAAGGCTAACTAGCATTTTTACTGGGACTCTCCTCCAGCCTGCGCGCTGATTTCGCCCCTCGCAAGCCTCCGTTGTTCCGATGGTTTTTTTCCTGATAGCTGTGGACTGTTTAAACGTCACTCATGTGTAGAGCTGAGGTTGTGAAGTTCCTAGTTAACCGCGTACTGTTGTGGACCCATGGCAAGCTGCTCTAGTCACGTGTCAAGTGCAGTAAATCTCCTGTGCTCTGCCAACCACACATCGATAGCATGTCCTGGCATCGGCAATGTGTAATGTTTGGTGCTTGCCGCGTTGCCGGTGCGGTGTGCACAGAGCTCGCACCATCTACAGACGCTCCTCAGTGAGCTAGCAGGTTGTGCCACGTTGAGAGCGTCATCTATAGATGGCGCTCAGGGCGTTTTGCCGTGCCAACGACGCACCACCACTGTAGAACGTGCGTGGGCGCTAAGCCGTCTGTCTTGTAGCATATCAGCTATGTCATTGACCAATGTCTGACATCATGCTCGAAATGTTCCGAGAGCAGTTACCTCCGAGAAGTGCCATCATTGCATCGACACTGCTCTTGCCAGGTTGTAATGCTTGCGTAATAAACGTTTAGGTTTGAATGGGCTGAGTTTTCGCCGCACGAAAAAACGCGACGCATTTATTTTCTGCCTGGAAGAGGCGAAGACTCAGACTGCAGGTTTGCAATGCTTCTGACGTCATTGCGGTCAGTTGTCATTGCGGTCAGTCATTGCGGTCGTCAGGCTTCATGTCTGCATGGAGGTGTGTGCGCTTCGATCTTGTGTGAGCCACGGCTCGGTTGCCCAGAATTCCATCCTGGTGTTTCGGTAGCACGCGATGGTTACTTTCTCTTGGCTGAAAGGAACACACGGGCCACCGAAAACACCTGAAGTGGTAACCGGCTGCGGCCGGTGTCTGTCGAAGACGGAAAATTCAGTAAGTCAGCCAGGATATGCGTAGAGCGCTGGAGCACCAGCTCCATGGTAGGTATCGGTAGTGTTGGAAGGACAATGATCCTGGCAGAGGGCTTACATGCGCTTATGCGGACCGCCTCCGACACGATGACGCGTTAAGCTATGTGCACTGGTCCTATGGGTTCCCTCTCAATTGTTCAACGCGACTTTTGCCGATCGTCGGGGTGCGGTTATGGGGTAGAGGCTGAGTCGCTCACCTTTGCCAAATATCTGGCGTCGGTCCGATGGGTGTTGACAGGAAAGAGGTAATAAAAATATTTCGCTCCCTGCACGCGACTTGGAAGAAACTCCGCCTTCCAGGGCGCACCTGGACAATCGAGTTATCTATATTGCTGTGGGAGGGACAAAGTCGAGGCAGGTTAACATATCTATACAACTAAACCGAAGAAAAATGTCCATGTATGCAAAAATTAGGTATAGCTCATGCTTGCACGACAAACATACAGTCTGAAACACTATGTTGCTAGCTTTATGCACAGTGCAATGAACTGCACTGCGGAGGTTGCCACGAAATATCACCGCCCGGATCCGCAAACTTAAAAGGATTTACTTTGGCACTGCTTATCGGTATGTCGTCTATATCTTCCACTGAAGAAAAGTTGAATGGTCTAACATTAATATTGTTACGACAAGCACGTGTTTTTTTCACCAAAAAAACAACTGCAGGAAGTACACAAAAGTGTTGAAATATGGTAGGAATATGGCTGCATTGAATGCTCCGGATTTGACGCGCAAGAAACGCTTATGACTGCCGAAAAAAGAGGGCGCGAAGGTGCGGTAGTTGTTAATATCGTTAATATATTATTATCTGCCGTCCCTGTCCGCTCACGTTGGTTTTTGGCCAGTGGTTTCCGAGAGTAGTTATCGGGGGAAGAATTGTGTGGGGGTGGAAGATATTTTTGATTCTTGGACGGTAGCGAGAGCTGTCTCTTTGGTAAGTTTTTGTACTGATTTGTTCATTCATGCGCATGAGGCTGGCCCGAAAGCTGAGAAAATGTCTTCAGCATTACGTAAAGTTGTGCAGTCTTGGCTTCCTGCCATTTATGTCGTAGTTGTAGCTTCCTGTACTGGTACAGAGTATCACACTATCCAAGCATGCTGCTCAGGTGTAGCCTTCATTGCAATCTCTGATAAGTTGACTGATTGTACAACATGCTTGACACGCAAGCAACTTTCACCTTGTTTCACTAGAACAAGTTGGCTGGGTATGTTGAGGGCATTGTGGCTTGGAATTATTATGGTATTCAAACTCCTGGAAATATTGACTATCCATGTGCTGAAATATAGGGAAGATTGCTAAAATAACTTAGAAGTGTGCAATGAATCAGCATGCATTGCTGCACCAAATGTTGGGCAGTTGACTTAAAGGTATGTATGCAGTTAAATTGCCAACAATTATGATGGAATGTTTGGCACAATCATATAGTTGGGCATTCTTTCTTCCCAACTGTAAGGATCCCTGAAGGATGGAAGGAAAAGTTACAGTCATAAAGAGAAATGGGAGTGCCTCTTTATAATATGAAGAAGGTCAAGATGTATGCCAAACATACATTGACCTAGTAGGTTTTCTAGCGTTAGAAATCATCTGATATAAGAATATGAATATTTGTTATTTTAGTTTTGCATGCACTGTAATGAGCATGCTAAGCTTGATATACATACATTTTACTTACTTAAGCTCAAATATTTTAGGAAGTGTGGTCATATAGTGTGCACATCATTGCAATAGCATTCAACCAAATATGGAGATTGATTCTCCTTGCCAGCTAATATAAAAAACACTTGACTTCTACTTTGAAGTATGATTGCATTTTCATCTCAACTTACAGATAGTGGAAGTTAAAGTGCAAGATCAAGATGAATGATGGAAAGTGTGTGGAATATGACTAATATTAGGTGTCTGGAATTTGATTAATATATAATTTTGCTGTTAAAACTGTGCTCTTTGAAACATGCATTAAGATATCAGGAAATATGCCCTGTGCACATTTCAAAGCAAATGTGTTTGTGATATGCTTGATGCATATGAAATGCGACTTGGTCAGATTTATAAGCTGATTCAAATCCCCAGTCCAAATGTCTGGCATTGAAGCAGACTTACAGAATTTGTTGGGAGCAGACTGGTTCAGCTGGCCTGATATGAAATTTTGAAAAATAAACAAGTGTTATGAGCCTTATATTTACTCATGATGGTCAGAACCTGCCACAATGCACTACCAGCTTGAAGTCCTGTTTTTGTTTCAAAAAATCAAGCCCACATTGAGGAGGTCCTGGGAATATATTGTATGCCTCCACATTATGCTTGCTCTGTAGGTGTTTATGCCAGAAGGCAATTTGGTTGCCAGCAAGGTTAGCCTGGATACAAAATGGGGTCAAGGAGTTTTGGTGTTTTGATTTTTTAAAATTTGTCAACCTGTGGTAAGGCAGGCCAATGAATGACCTTATTATTAATTAAGAATGGCTTTATTGTTGGTCATAGACCAAGCCACAGCTTGGTACCACATCCAGGTTTCTTCTCAAAGTTTGGTGTGTATGTCCGAGGACAAGAACAGTTGTGCTGCATGTCTGTCATTGATGTGCTATTGTTGCATCAAAATAGACCATGCTGCTGCTGCTGGTATTGAATCACATCATGTGTTTCCACATCTCAATCATCTGTCAACAGCTGCTCAGAAATGATGGCTGGAACTGAGGATGAAGTTTGGTATTCAATTGGGGATGGCTCGTCCCCCCCCCCCCTAATGTGGAAGGGGAAATGGGTCAGATTTTGCGAGAATGTGGTATATTTCAGGGAGGTTTAGCTTTTTCTCCCTCTCCAGTCCCCCAACTTATGTTGTAACACCACGCGCCTGGCTGGAACCACGGTGCATCGAGGACCGGGACCAGCGAGTCCCGCACCGTGATAACTAGTCGCGACGAGCTAGACTGCTGACGCGCCCGCAGCGCGCCTGTGACTCAGAGCACCGCGTCGTCTACCTCGCACTCGGACGATTATTAACTGGCGATGGAGGCCGGGCGCCAAGTGTTGCTTTTTAGCGCGCCGGCCGGCCAGTTGTCCGAGCGGCGGGAACACCTGCGGGCGGTGCGGGGCCGGCGACCGAGACCCAGTGTTCGTCCGAGTCCCGGCTGTGCTGCCACGCCGCAGAATGCGGTCCGTCCTCCTGCCATCCCTGCTGCTGCTGCTGGCGCTGCTGGCAGCGCCGCGCCCCGCCGCCGGCCAGGAGACGGCCGCGCCGCCGGAGGTGGGCGCCGCCGACGCCACCGCGAGTCCGCCGACGGTGCCGGAGGACGGCGGCGAGCGGGCGCCTGAGCCGGCGGCCGCCGCCGAGAACAGCACCGAGGCGGAAGGACCCGCCGCCACCACCGAGGCGTACGACAACGCTGAAAACGCGACCGATGCTGCCGACGTCATGGGCAACGTCACCGACGTCATCCGCATCATGAACAACGTCACCGACGACGTCGATGTTATGAGCAACGTCACCGATGTCACGAGCAACGTCACCGACGTCACGAGCAACGTCACCGACGCGACGGTGGCGCCGACAGACGGCGGCGGCAACCACACGGACAACTCGCTGTCCTGCTTCGTGTGCAACTCCGCGGACGAGCCGCTGTGCGAGGACCCGTTCGACCGGCCGGCGGCGGAGGCGGCCGGCCTGCTGACCGTGTGCCCGGCCACGCCCGGCCTGCGCCGCGTCTGCCGCAAGGCCTGGCAGCTGGTGCCCGGCGACACGCGCACCGTGCGCACGTGCGGCCACGACAACGACGCACGCGTCTGCTACGTCACCACAGCGGCCGACACGGCCAGTCACGTGTGCCACTGCTTCACGGACGGCTGTAACGGCGCCCCGGCCGGCCGCGCCGCCGCCGCCGCGCTGCTGCTGGCGCTGGCGGCGCTCGGGGCCGTGTGGTGAGGAGCGCGCTGAACGTGCGCATCCGCGGCTCCCCCCAGGGGTCAGCCAGAGGATGTCATTGGTCACCGCCGTCTGCGTGGTGGTGTCTCCTGTCCCCGTACGCCGATGGCAGACGGCTCTTTTTCGCGTAATCTGATACCGGGTGTCTCTTGCTCGCCCGCCTTTACCCAGCGATTCATGGACGGAGGGTGTCTGTTGGTGTGCATGACCCGGTCGAATGCACCGCCATGCGACGTCTCTTGTTTCCGTGATCCGGTGGCGAGCTGGCGCCGGCGTGGTCTTAAACGAGGACGACACGGTCACGCGTCGTGTTCTGTCGGACGGTCATCGAGCGGTGGTGAACTGGTGGCAGCCGGCGTCCGGCTGCCGGGCGCGCCGCGGGTGTTTTTTTCCATCGATGGCGGCCCGCGTGACCTTCATGCGCAGTGTTGCGGCGAAAAGGATGACGTGACCCCGAATTCTGTTTGGAATGTCTAGTCAGCTCGGTTGGTTTACGATGGTGTTGGTTTGTTTGGTGTGTATTTAATGTTCGTTAATGGACTGTGTACTTCGCAAGCCTGGCTGTCAATAAACGCCGAATGAAAGGAAAAATATGTATTCGTATGAATGAAATATTGTCCTGACCTCAAGGGCACGTGATGCCCCTTATTCTGTCCCACGTTCCCCCACCTAACGGCAGCAATATTATGGTCGAACCCGTAGCTCCTCCTGACGACTAACAGGCGGTGCATCAGCCGTACAGCTAGCTCCTCCGGTGCTGGCAGCGCGGTTGATGCTAAATTCCGCCCGTAATTAGCTCAGGTGGCGTTTAATGACTCTTGGCTGGCGTCACATCTGCCGCCGCGCCACAGATTTGCACGTTTCTATGCGTCACAGCAGCCCACAATTGCTGAAGAGATCGGTGCTGAAGTGCAGAAGGTGCTCAGATGCAGTCCGCTGTTGGGACGGATTTGAGATGACGTGAGCTACAGTGCTGTGCTGATAGTGCTCAGGTGCAGTCCGCTGTTGGGATGGATTTGAGATGACGTAGTGAGCTGCAGCGCCGTGCTGACGGTGCTCAGATGCATTCCGCTGTTGGAATCTATTTGAGATGACGTGAGCTACAGTGCTGTGTTGATAGTGCTCAGGTGCGGTACTATGTTGGGATCGACTTGAGATGATGCGGCGAGCTGCAGTGTCGTATTGCGGCACCACGCCGTAGCTCCCTGACTTGGCCGTCCTCACGGGTGTGCAACAGGCTGCCTCCTTGTTTCGCCGCCTGTCCTACTGTGACGCGTCTTGAGATCCTTCATCTAGCTCCACGCGGACGTGCCTGGTTCGTCGACGAGGCCCCCTCGCCGCTGTGATGTTTCCTCAGCACTCCCCCTCCCCACCAGCCAGGGTAGGACCTCTCCCCCCTGCCCCCATGTCGGACCGCCTCCGTGACCTGTTGTCTGTTCCAGCCGCCAACGCCTCCGTGACCTGACGTGACCTGACGTGACCAACCGCCTCCGTGACCTGACGTGACCTGTTCCAGCCGCCAGTCCGGCTGGTGCCCGCGGCCCCCGAGGCGCGGCGGCCATGCTGTGCACGTACGTGGTGCGACGCTGGCTCCGCCTGTCGGCCGCCCGCCACCACGTGGTCAAGCTCACTCCGCAGCAGGTGAGTGGGCGCCCGCGTGACCTGGAGGGAATGCTCCGGGGTGGGGGACTGGAGCCGGACCTTCTTCTGGCAGTCTTAAGAGCCGGAGCGTTTCGCACGACATAACCCGCTCTGTGTCTTTGGAATCGTTAGCTTTTGCTTCTTCGTAAGTTAGTGACTGGGTCTTTGGGACGCGTCAACTGCAGCGGTCATTTATGTCCTGCTCCTTGGTCAATCGGCTGTGCTCGACACGGAGTGGATGACGACAGGACTGATAAGCCGTCGACACGAGCTATGAGAAGATGTCAGCTATTTGCGTGCTAACCGAAGGAATCGTATCTAAGGCAGACAGCAGAATACTGGACTTGGGGAGTGCTGCTGCTGACCAGCGTACGTATGTGCTGACCTGCTGACAAGCCTATGTTTGTGCTGACCTGCTGCTGACCAGCCTATGTTCGTGCTGACCTGCTGTTGGCCAGCCTATCTTCCCGCTGACCTGCTGCTGGCCAGCCGTGTTCGTGCTCACGTGCTGCTGATCAGCCTATGTTCGTGATGTTCGTGCTCAACTGCTGTTGACCAGCTTTGTTTGTGCCGACCTGCCGCTAGTCAGCCTATGTTCGTGCTGATCTGCTACCAGTCAGCCTATGTTCGTGCTGATCTGCTGCTGGCCAGCCTATGTTCGTGCTGACCTGCTGCTGACTAGCCCATGTTCGTGCTGACCTGCTGCTGACTATTTTACGTTCGTGCTGACCCGCTGCTGACTATTTTACGTTCGTGCTGACCTGCTGCTGACCAGCCATGTTCGTGCTCACCTGCTGCTGATCAGCCTACGTTCGTGCTGACCTGTTGCTGATCCGCGCCGACCCGCTCACGCCGCCACAGGTCACCACCATACTGCAGACCAACGAGCACACACACACGGCGGAGGGGCAGCGGGTGATCGACCACTTCGACACGAACCAGCTGCCGTCCAACACGCCGTGCGAGGACATGCGCTCGGAGGCGCGCTGTCGCCACACCGGAGGTGAGAGGGAGCCGGGGCGCCGGCCCGAGCGACGCCACCAGCATGGGACCAGTGCACGGTCCGCTGACGGAGGGATCTCCTGGAGACTTGTGGGATGGCGAAGTCTGCGTGTATTGATGGTGTTGTGCTGCACGCGAGCGTGATGCTTCGTGAATAACACGATGGGGCTTTGTGATGGGTGTAGCAATCGTGTAATGCCAGTTGTTGTGCAACTTTACTTGCTGTCCATATCTTACAGCGAGCCACCTGCACTGGAAGGCTTTACCGCGCAGTTGCGCTTGATATCGCGTCGAACCCCTAAACATCATGCCGCGAGCTGTGCCCGCAGATCCGCCCGCGGCGCCCTGCACAAACCGTCCGTCTCCTGTCGTGGCGCTGCTGACGCCGCGGCGCCGTGTGCCTTCGTCGCCAGACCACCTGCTGGGCGTGTACGACGGCCACGGCGGTCGCGCCTGCGCCCAGGTGACGAGCACGCGCCTGCCGTCGTACCTGGCGGCGTCACTGCTGCCGCGGCCGCAGCTGGAGCAGCACCTGGCGCGGCTGGAGGCCGGCGACGACGACCAGCACTCGCTGCTGGAGTGGCCCAACGCGTTGCCGCCGTACGCCGACGAGCTGGACGCGCTCCACGAGAGCAGCTATCTCAGGTCAGCCGGCGCGGGTCGCGGAGGCGGCGGCCGGTCGCAGCTCGGCTCTGGGGGAGGTGCGAGGTCAGGCTGGTGTTGTCGGAGGGTGTGAGTGGCGGCCGCCGCGGCTCGGCGTCAGCTGGCTTGCTGGTCACGTGGCCACTCGGTTTCGCCACCGCTTGGCGACGTACCGTTGTTCCAAACGTTTTCGAAACGTGTCTCATTTTCAAGCGCATCTGCTGCTCACAGCGGTCCAGCGAGATGACACAGAATAGAAACGCGTGGAGCAGTCATTTCCGTCTCGGTAAACGTGACACGCAAGAAAGTGGCATTAATGGGAAATAGTAATGCGATTTGGGCTCAGTATTCCTGCGACTTCCCTGAACCTCAGGTGGTCTCGACGCGCGTGACCTCACATGCGCGCTACTGACCGTCCTGTTCACACAGCTGTGTGACCTGGCTTCAGCCGGAGGTGACCGGCCTGATCGCCCCCGTGCCCGCCCCGCAGGTACGTGCGTGACCTGGTGCAGGAGGAGTCGGCGCCGCGTGACGTGGGCCACGGTCTGCAGCGCGCCTTCCTCCGGCTGGACGAGGACCTGGCCCGGGAGGCGGTGGAGTCGGCCGAGCGCGACGATCCGCTGGGCGCGGCCACGCTGCGCGCCGCCGTCTCCGGCTGCGTGGCGTGCGTGGCGCACCTGAGCGCCAGCCGCCTCCACCTGGCCAACGTGGGCGACTGTCGGGCCGTGCTCGGCGTGCTCAACGACAACAACCAGTGGGTGGCGCGGCCGCTGACGAAGGAGCACGACTGCGACAACGCGGACGAGGTGCAGCGCATCACCGAGCGGCACCCGTCGAGCGAGCGGCCACACCTGCTGCGCGACAGCCGGCTGCTGGGCATGCTGGCGCCGCTGCGCGCGTTCGGCGACTTCCGGTTCAAGTGGTCGGCCGAGGTGCAGCGGCGCGTGGTGGCCGCCAGGCTGGGCGGCGACGCCGTGTTCCCCGAGCTGCGCACGCCGCCCTACCTGACGGCCGCGCCCGAGATCACGTACCACAAGCTGGCGCCGCGCGACCGCTTCCTCGTGCTCGCCTCGGACGGCCTGTGGGAGCAGTTGCCGCCCAGCGAGGTGGTGCGCCTGGTCGGCGAGCACGCGCACGGCAAGACGACGCTGACGCCGCTGCGCCTGCCGCGCCGCGACCACACGCTGAACCAGGTGTGTGAGATCCTCGAGGCGCGCCGGCGCGGCATCGGCACCAAGCCACAGGACGCCAACGCGGCCACGCACCTGCTGCGCCACGCGCTCAGCGGCACCGAGTCCGGCCTCAACCACGGCCGCATCTCGCAGCTGCTGACGCTGCCCGACGAGCTGGTGCGGCTCTTCAGGGACGACATCACCATCACGGTCGTCATGTTCGACCCGGACGCGCTGCGGCCCAACTGAGCGTGCCGGCGGCGCCGCCCGCCGCCGGCGGCGAGCGCGGCCGTGGCGGCTGGCGCGGGCGTGCCGGGGTGTCGACGTCGGCCGCGGCCAAAGGTCAGTCGCCAGGGACCCGGCCGGTGGCCGCTCGTCGCGGCGCCGTACGGTCAGCTCCGCTCCGCTCCGACCGCCAGCCTCGGCGCGTCGTCCCCGCGTGCCAGCGCGTTCCATTTGCCGATCTTGGGCGGCGCGTTTGAGTTCCTGCGCCGGTCCTGGGACCCGGCGCCGGGCAGTCCTTAGCCAAATGTCTAGTCTGGGCGTGTACGCGCCGGGTGTGGTGGATCTGGAGGAGGTTCGGATCTGACGCGACCGGTGGCCCTTGCACGCTGCGCTCACGTGTGTGTATGACCGGAGGCCCGCGGCGTGTCCCACTCCAAAGACCCCGAAAAGCCTCGAGTGTGGCGAGCCTGGCGGTGCGTGTTCGCGTCGCGTTGTGTGTGTGGTCGGACTGCGCGCGGACGTCCGTGATGCCACCTGTCCGTGTGTGTACGCTGCTGTTGGTCACAACGACGCCCCTTCGCGTGTGCCTCGACACGTGACCGCGAGAAGACGGATGCCTTGCGGCGCGCCGGGCTTGTGACGTTCCGCTCTCGGTCCGACCTTCTCGGCGCGGGTAGGGCTCTGCCTCCAGGTGGCGCCGCCGGTCGTCGGCGGACAGGAGCGCGGCCTGCTGGCGCCGGAGCGTAGTGCGCGTGAGCTCCGCGGGCGGGGCCGGTGTGGGCCGCCCCCTCGCTGGACCATGTCCGAGGGTCGAGCGAGCCCGGCGGCCGCGTCGGCCCCGCCGGCGCGTCGCGCCGCTGCCGTCTCTGGGGTCAGCGCGCGAAATCTCCGTAGTGCTCAGAATGGCGCGGGTATGACCGCGCAATACGAGTGCCGCACGCACAGGGAGTCCCATCCCCCTCCCCACGGTCAAAAACGCGCTCGGTACGGGTAGGAGCTGGTGCAATGCTTTTCGGATAGCTGACGCGGGTTGGTTGATCGGGTGTCCCATGCGTCCTGCCGCATTGCTGACCTAATCTTCGATATCGTTTCCTCATGAGCGTGATGTCTTGTGCACCATTGGAAATGAACGTCTGTCCGCTGTCACCCGGATGAGATCACATACTAATGGTATCGAAGCGGCGAATTTGTCAGCTGGTGCCAACACCGGTAATGACTGCATTGTGGGGCTTCGCCCGTACGTTTTAGTTGCCGACGCCTTGACATCGCCGCGCTCGTGACACTCCCTGCGCAGCCTCCGCGCGTTCGTGGCGGGTCTTGATCAACTTGTGCCCCGCTTCGTCGGTCAATGGAGGTGTGACTGTGTCTGAGGAATGTCAGTGGCCGTGTTCCTGCACATTGCACGATAGGTGCGGAGCGGCACGGTGCGCACTGGCACGGTACTCGCGAAGCGAACTCCAAGGTTCGGATTAAGACTGTTCGGACCTGAGTTGCAGGCGCCGAATACGGCCGATCTGATTGGTGCCTACAATGCGTCTTCCGCGCGATGTCTAGATTTCGATTGAGTAGCCGTTTGATGTGCCTCGAATCGAGTGATTTGTGTTGAGTTGATTGTGAAATAAACGCACACGGGAATGAAGGCGGAGTTTGCTCTGTGGACCAGCCATATCGGTAGAGTGGTATCCAGTCATGATTTTACGTCTGAGGTATTTCATATTGTGCATAATGAAGTTTCGCTTTGTGCGCTTATCTGTTCCAAACGACAGTTCGCCGTACCACAGATTAATTTATCTCCGATTCTGTGAATACTGTAAGGTGGGCAGAATCACCCTATTGCTTGTTTACAACGTAATACCAAGGTTTCTACTGCTAGTCTGTTAAGTCATGAATGTGTGTCATGACATGCGTGTGTTTCATGTCATGAATGAATGAATGCTTTGTTTACATGCGTGTATTCAACTCCAAAAGCAAGCCATTAGACTTCGTATGAAAGGAATCATCGGGGGAGGGAAAACTATCGGTGAGCGACTGAAATATTAAATAAGAATCTAAGCAAAAACTGTTGACAATCTGACAACTTGCGTAGCACATAATGGAACATGATTCATGTAGACCTGTTGTTATGCAAATCATTTAGCTAGGTTTTCGTGAAGGCTGTGGGCGCAAAGTGGCCTCGATTCCGACGAGCCTGTAAATGATAAACCACCACCACTTTTATGCAAGCAGTACAATCGATATCTCGTAAGCTGCTGTTACCGGAATTGATCCCACCACAGCCGACACACAAGGCCCTATAACAACACGTATTCTTGGCACATATCGTCATACACATATATTCTTGAGTCGACACGTATATTTTTCAGTCGAAGTCGAATCAGGGTTGCGCGTGACTGCAAGTGGTCATAGCCAGGATTTATCCCGTGTGCATTCCTACGTCATGTCGCCTACTGTTGACAGTTTAGTAACCTGAACGACGTTTTGCCCGTTTCGGTTTTGGTGTTTTCGGTTTTGCTGCTGTCAACCCTTTCTGCAAGATTCATAAATAACGCATCTGTCATCGAATCCAGCGCAGGTGAATGTAAATATGCACCTTATAATCATTCGCGTTCGAGTACTGCTGAAGCCAACACGTTCCGGCCGTCTGGGGTGGCGCGTGTTGGTGTCTGGATAAGTGTAGAGCATTTTTGACAGGCCATACGAACGGTGGAAGCGAGTTCTGTGGGGTCACATTTAATTTACTTCTGAATTTCTTCCTGTTTCAAGACTTCGGGTGAATCTCAGTGTAATGTTCTTTCTTCTTGGTGGTGATGGAGTGAAGTGAAGATGACTGGGCCGAGCCGACCCGGTAAGCGAGTGCGTACAGATGAACTTTTCTTTTCTCAGGTAGGGGGGGAATCCTCAGGCTCATACCTGAAAATAACACTCAACTCAGGGAAATCATTCAAGTCCAAAGGTTGGCCATGGATCCAGATGTGCGTGAGAGGAGTTCTGGGAGGCTCTGAGAAGGTTGAAAAGGCGAATCTTCTGGCTGCAGGCAGCCTTCTGATAAAAACCAAAAATCATGGACAGACTGAAAAGTTCATGAAAAACAAAAAGTTTGGGAATGAGGAGTGTGAGGTTGTTCGGGAACAAAGAATGAACACATCCAGGGGAACCATCATTGCATATGACCTTGTAGATTTGTCCGAGACCGAGATTGTGGGATGGCTGGGTGAATTTGGGGTAGTGGGTGCTCGGAGATTCACCAAGAGGGTGGATGGAAAGATGGAGAATACCCCAACCATACTTTTGACATTTGACAGGTCCTCATGCCCAGCCAAAATGGAGCTAGATTACATCACATACCATGTCCACCAATATATCCCCAACCCACTGATATGTTTTGGTTGTGGCAGATTTGGCCACACTGAAACAAGATGCCCTGGTGATCCTCTATGCCTTCGTTGTGGGAAAGGAAAGCATGAAGGGGAATGTGAGCGCTGGTGTGTGAACTGCAAACAGTCAGGACACTCATGCATGGCCAGAGAGTGTGAAATATGGAAAAAAGAAAAGGAGATATGTAAGATTAAAACTGAACAAGAACTCTCATACCCTCAGGCTAGAAGGCAATATGAAAAAGAGCATGACCCCCCTGTCCTGAAGTCATATGCTGCAACTGTCCGGCACCCAAGTGTGGCTCCCACTAACAAGCAGCATGATGACCTCAGGGAAAAAGTAGGAAAACTGGAAGAAAAGGTGGGTGAGATGATTGCTCTGCTTCAGCAACTGCTGATGAAACAAGGTGCCCAGGGGAATACCAGGGGGAGGGATGACAGTACCAGACCTGTAGGTAGACAGGATGAGGAAGTTGAGGTGGATGTTATAGCAGAGGGACAGAAGGACACTCAAAAAGATGAGCAGGAAACCTATGAGAGGAGGAATGATGGAGAGGTTCAAGTGATGCAGAGAGATGATGTAGAAAGTGAAAGAGTGGACAGGGAGATGAATCATATGACTGTGGAGCATAATGAGGAGATGGAGGGTTGGCAGAGAGCATGTAGGGCAAAGAAAAAGGACAAACAACAATGTAACATATCTGAGGTACCTAATGACACTACCCCATCACCAATGATTAGCCGAGCAGGGAGATCTACGGAGAGGCCGAAGAGAAACTCCAGCCAAAGGAGGTCATGGAAGGAAGACTAACTAGTATTGAAATGGAGTGAACCACGTTTCTTTCTTCTTTGTTAATAGCTGAATAGTTTGTTGGTGATTGGTTGACAGGTATGTTGAATATTTGAATGAATAGGCCAGCAAATTCAGACGTTCTCCACGTAACTGTTCTCGTGCGGAGGGCATGCAGAGGTCGGTGGTGTTTGTTTTCATAGTTATTTTAGGACCCTTAATGCCGGGATTGTTATGCGAAATGGTTTGCAAAGTTGAGGGAGACTTAAATAACGAGTTCATGGTGTTTTCCGGAGGCAGCTGCGTTTTCGGTTTGAGCAGAGGTCGCCCGGTTGGGCTAGTCCCAGCCCACTTGGTTCTCGGAGGTAAGGTTAAACATCCAGGTGCGATACCTAATTCGGGTCAGGGGGTGGACGAGCTGAGGTTGTTTGTCTCGTGGAGGTCACCCTTCGGAGGGTGCGGGGTGATCCTTGCCGGGGGCAATGGTACAGGCGCTATTTCCACTCGACCGGCCGGAGCGCGCCTGGTTCCGACCGCGGGGTTGGGGCTGGCTGGGGAGGGGAATAAGGGAAAGGGAAATGTGTATGTACTGAGATGTTTTGTTCGCAGTTACAGGACAAGTAGTACATACCGATGTTTGGCATATTTATTAATTTATTTATCTGATTTTTTCATGTTTTTGGTGGCGGTCCTTTGTTGGATTTCGGCGTTCGGGCTGCGCATTGGTTGTATGTTTGTGTGTGGGGATATGGTACGCGGTACAGGCTACTCGCGTGATTTTCTGATGTTCAAGTTTAAAAGTTCAATAAATGTCGAACTGTTGTCGGCGTGTGTGCTTGACTGGACGGAGTCTGCAGTCTAAGGCAACAATAAAATGACTTTCAGCATTATGCAGTGGAACTGTAGAGGTGTGATTTCAAAGTGGGCGGAGATAAAACCACTGCTGCTGGCAAGACCACATAGTGCCGTATGTCTCCAAGAGACACACTTCCTCCCTACTGACCAATATGATTTCAGAATTCCCGGATATACTCTTTATAACGCTTATTCTGACGCACATATTAGACGAGGCGGAGCATCAATCTACGTCAGCAACGACCTACCTCATTTTCAGGTCACACTAAATACTAATTTTCAGGCGGTGGCATGTTCGGTGACAATGGGGCATTCTCGTATTTGTGTTTGTTCTTTATACTTACCACCAAACGAGAATTTGACGTACCTTGAACTGAACGACTTGGTTACACAGCTACCGCAGCCGTATATCATAAACACGGACGCCAATAGTCGGCATTTCTTATGGGGTGCAGACCGGTGCGATTCTCGTGGAAAGGTGTGGGAAATGATAATACGGCAACATGCCTTAAAAGTGATGAACGATGGTTCCCCAACCAGAATGGACGAGTACACAGGATTATGGTCACATATCGACCTGACTGTGACGTCAAGCAGTGTGGGACAATTCATGCATTGGCAAACGGACACTGACTTACACTCCAGTGATCATCTCCCAGTTTATATTACATATGATAGGTATGGAGATATTCCACCACGACGTGACGAATTTACTGGTTGGAATATTAACAAGGCGAACTGGTCTGAATTTACTGACAGATGTTGTTTGCGATTCAATGAAAGGGACGGTATGCAAAACTACCAAAACATTACGAAGGTTATGCTGGGAGCAGCAAAAGAAAGTATTCCTCGGAAAATCAGAAACACCAAATATAGCTGCCCCTGGTGGACTGACGAGTGCAAGGAGGCAATTCGGGCAAGGAAACGGGCGCTCAATCGATTCCGACGTTCGCACACACATCTGCATTTATTGGCTTATAAGGAGGCGAAGGCGAAAGCCAGAAGGATAATTCGTACGGCAAAGAAAGATTCGTGGGAAAAACTATTGCATATGTTCAATGTGAATACGCCGATACAACACTTATGGGACATCATTAGGAAATTTACCAGAAAGGAGCGATTTGCGAGACCCTTACCTGTTCTGAAGGTGGCTGGTAACATAATTGACGACCCAACTGAAGTTGGAAATATCTTCGGACGGTTGTTTTCTGACATGTCGTCCTCTCGGAACTACCGAGCCACTTTTAGAGAGCTGGAATGGCAGATGATGGATCAAATGCCGTCATTTATTTCTGACAATGAGGAGGTTTATAATGATGTATTCACGATGACTGAGCTACAAATGTCTATTGCTAAATGCGGCAATACATCCATTGGACCGGATGAGATACATTACGCGTTTTTTAGACACCTACCTGATGAACAATTGCATTCAATTTTGGAAATGATGAACTGCATATGGTGTGGAGGTGATATCCCTGATGAATGGAGACACTCGATTATTGTTCCTATTTTGAAACCAGGCAAACCTAGGGAAAACCCTGAGTCATATAGACCAATTCAGCTAACTTCATGTTTTAGCAAAATAATGGAACGAATGGTCGCCAGACGGTTATCCTGGTTTCTTGAGCGGAACAATATGTTGTCTAAATATCAGTGTGCATTTAGGAATGGAAGAAGTACCACAGACCATGTAGTCAGGCTGGAGTCCGAGATTAGAAAAGGTTTTTTCTACAACAAATATACCTTGGCTGTTTTTTTGGACCTTAAAAATGCATATAATCTCACGTCTAAAGTTGCTTTGCTCACAAAAATGTTTAATATGGGTTTTAGAGGACGCCTTATGTATTTCGTTAGATCGTACCTTGATAACAGAACCTTCCAGGTGCGCAATGGAACATTATCGGATACGTTCGAACAGGAAAACGGCTTAGTCCAAGGAGGAGTTATATCCCCGATATTGTTTAACATCATGATTGATGACGTGTGTGGAAATGTCCCGAGTGAAGTGTCCCGAGCGCTGTACGCTGACGATTGCTCTCTATGGGTGCAGGGAAGGAGAATTTTTCATCTAGTTAATAAAATGCAGGGGGCGTTGAACCATGTGAGTGCATGGGCTGATCGGTGGGGTTTCCTTTTCTCACCTCACAAATGCAACGCAATTGTATTTCGAAGGTATATGAAGGCAAGAGAGATGACGAACATACCTAACTTACATATATATAACCAGCCGTTAACATACACCGACACCGTCAAGTTTTTGGGAGTGATGCTGGACTCTAGGCTGAACTTAAACACGATGATGCAGTACATTAAAACAAAAGCTGTCAAAAGGATATCAATATTAAAATGTTTATCTGGAAAAGGCTGTGGCGCAGATCGTTCTACACTATTGAGAATATACAAAGCCATGATAAGACCGATATTAGAGTACGCATGCCAAGTTTTTGATGGTCCCCGTAACAAGGCAGTGGAAATGATTGATGTTATTCAAAATGAATGCATTAGAATTGCTACTGGAGCCTTTAGAACTTCGCCCATTTTACCATTGATGGTTGAAGCAGACATACTTCCCTTGAGACTGAGGAGATGCGACTTGTCTCTCCGTTATTCCCTGAAGATACTAAGTCGAGAGGATCATCCATGCAGAAAACTTATGGCCAATGAGGCTGCGTTACATGAGGTAGAGACTGGATATATGAAAAGGATTTCTGGTTTCCCGCTATATGAGAGAATACTTGATATGTGCCATGAAACAGGATTCGATTTCCCAGAAGAGGTGACCTTAAAACGCAGCGTCGTTCCGCCATGGAGATTACGTAAATGTACGTTGATAAAGTTGACTAACAGGAGCAAGAG
The DNA here is from genome assembly GCF_011947565.3 of Pollicipes pollicipes. Classification (NCBI taxonomy): domain Eukaryota; kingdom Metazoa; phylum Arthropoda; class Thecostraca; order Pollicipedomorpha; family Pollicipedidae; genus Pollicipes; species Pollicipes pollicipes. The sequence continues at coordinate 12,333,853 of NW_023596818.1, forward strand.
AACGCTAGATGAAGTGCAAATTCAATGTGAGTTTAATGATTTGAGAAGCAGGTATACAGAATACGAGTTCATATTTACCGATGGAGCAAAAAGTGCAGACGGAGTTGGATGTGCTTTTGTCCACGGTGAAAGACGTCAAAAATTTAAACTTCCTGAACTTTGTTCGATATTTATAGCTGAAGGATTCGCAGTATTACAGGCTCTGAATTATACACATACAAATCGCATCCTCAAATGTGTTATATGCACAGACTCCTTGTCCATTATAACAGCCCTGGGAAATCCGACTTCTGAAAACCCGATCGTGATCCATTTACTAGAGACGGTCAGTCAGCTTATTGAAATGGGCAGTATAATCATTGTCCTCTGGATCCCAAGCCATAGTAATATACGTGGAAACGAGACAGCGGATGCACAAGCAAAGATGGCTATAAGATTGAATGACGTGTGTAATTTTCAAATGGGTCCTAAAGATTATTTTCCTAAAGTGCGTCGAAGTATTCGTGAATTATTCAACAAATATTGGACAGATTACAACCCTAGGACTAATTTAAAACGCATCAAAGAAGAGGTAGGAGACTGGGTCTCCTGTAAGCGAGCAGTCCGACGCGAAGAGATAGTGCTGTGCCGGCTGAGACTTGGGCATACTCGCTATACCCACGCATACATGATAGATAGAAACCTCCAACCTGAATGTGAACGATGTCAGTGTCCATTAACAGTGTATCACATTCTTCTTGAATGCCCCGTATATTTTCACGAAAGACGATCATTGGTAACACTATGTCAACGGTCCGGAACACAATTTTGTGTGAGGTCGCTGGTAGGAAATCAATTCCCGGACATCATTGATGGAGTGATGAAATATTTGCGACACTGCGACCTACTGAAACAATTGTGAAGTGCTGCCTTTGCGTGCGGGACAAGTGCAATTTTTGCTTTGCTGTCATTGATTGCTGCCATGCTGTTTATACTATATTGTAATTGTTTGAAATGAGTTGTTTATTCTATGTATAATTTAAGCTTGCGTGCATATCTGCGTACGATGTCTGACTGGATGCTTGAGAAATGTGATAAGCAAGGAAGTGGTATAGGAATTATGTGTAGCAAATATGTGTATATGTGTGATACGTGGGTGTGTGCGTAAGCAGAGGAGATAACATGAATGAGGTTTGAACGAGCATGGTGAAGACAGATGAATGTGCGTGCATGCGTTAGAGTACACGGCATGGCAGATATGTGAAATTTCCATCTGGTAAATGCTTTGTTAAACGACAATGTTGTGACTGCCGACTGACTGATGACTAACCTGCAACGTCTATCATGTGGGGAAGCTGCGGTTAAAAGAAAATGATAAAAAAGAGCCTGGCAAAAAAAAAACCGGACTTTTTGTTCTCTTGTTTTAGTTCACTAATCAGTTTATGTATCTGAACATTTAACACCGAGTTTTCTAGAAACTAACACCGTTTACTGCACCTCCTTGCTACACCACTATCCTGCACGAAAATTCCTGACCAGCGCGACACATTCCTTCTATCCTCTGTCGCGCTTAGTTACCACCTGTGCTACCAAACTTGCAAGACAACACTTCAACGATGGACGCCTGAGCCCAAGAGGCTATGCGCCCTTAACCAACAACAACAACAACATGCACCTTATTTTGTGGGTGCTTTGTGGACAATTGCTAGAAGCGAGGGTGCGTGGTGTTAAATGGGGTTTGTATTTGGTAACTATTTGAGCATTTACAAGGTTGACATGCAAATTTATTTTGAAGTCCTGTTCCAAGATTGCCATTGTCTCTTCATTGAGCCAAAATACCAATAATGTGGTATAATTTGTGGTGACATATGTACGCTCACCAATGTTTTATTAATGTACCGTGTTTCCAGGTGGCGGCTCATAATCCAGCACGATTTGCACACAGCTGATATCATATTGGTTTCTTAACTCTGAAGGAGGTTTGGCTGCTTTTAGAAGTTGACTGTAAATAACTCAGTTATGAGTCAACAATACTTCCCTGGCAATGAAGGAGCACTATGGATGGGAAATGTAAGTAGTGAGGTGGTGTAGGACAAGCAAAAATGGTGCATGCTGCAGGTCTGTAGTCATTAGCTCAGTGCAATGTTTATTTGCATTTCAGTTTATTCAAGGTGATGGTGCTAGGACAGCAGTAATGGCCTTATTCTTCATATAAAAATGGGGAAAATGGAGATCTAGATGGGTTGATATTTTGACACCAAGCCTTTATTAAGATGTTTTTTTCTTCAAGGAATAAGCCTACTACTATTGTATTTCTATGTGGACAATGTTCCTTTAAAATGCACTCAACAACTTATGTAACTTTGATGATGATGCTATATTGTGTCCAGTGTTGCAGTGCTAAGCAAGCAGTTCAAGTGTATAATTTTCATGATTATTGATCACACTGCATCTGTTAACATGGCTATATGTTTGTAAGTACAACATGGAATGTTGCATATTATATTTTGCACAACTGAAAGATCAAAGTTGAACTCTTTGTGATGACATTTGCTGCAGATTGCAGACTACATGGATGAAACCTTTGTCACAAATGCATTCCTGGCTATGGATGAGGAAGTTTCGCTGGTTAAAATAATCAAGAACAAGTTCACTGGCTTACCTGCTGGCTACTGCTTTGTTCACTTCAAAGATGAACAGACAGCAATGCGGGTTATGCACAAACTAAACTCCAAAATGATACCCAACAGTCAACCTGTAAGTACTGCCCCTACTTCTAATAATGTTATGTACGCACTAAACTCTGCCTGTTGATTTCTGACCTTTGATATTTACTTCAGTTTTTACTTGCACCAGCCATGCCTGAATAGGATATATCCTGTCTAAAACTGCTGACAGTAGAAAATAAATGGCTTTTTCATGTTTTGTTCTGTTTGAATGTACACCCAAGTGTATGCATGTACAAAGGCTAGTGATGGTTAAGAGCTTATCTGAAATGTGTGGCTAGGATTTGAATGCAAATTATAGGTGTGGAAGAATTGCACTTTCCTACTTGCATTGTTAGATGCATGGTCACTTAATGCCTCGCCATCCACTGATCTTTGTACAATTTGTGTGCTATCTCCTAAGTCTTTTGTCTAAAGTCTTAAGTCAAGGCCTTAAGTATATATCACAACTAACATTCCTTTCCACAAATCACCCTTGATCCTACCTCATAACAACAGACATCTCAGGATTTCCATCCAGACCATACCCACTCACACCCTGCTGTAACATGCCACATCCACTTGTGCTCTGTTCCAACATGTTACCTCTGCTTGCGATCTGTTCCAACATGTTGTGTCCCGTCACGCTTTGTTCCAACATGTCACGTGCACTTGCGTTATGTTCCAAAATGTCATGTCCACGCGATCTCTGCTTCAACACGTCACGTCCACTCGGGATATGTTCCAACATGTCACGCGTGGTCTTCGCAGCCGACACGTTTCTTGCTGAACCACTCGAACGCCAAGAAGACCCAGGATTCTGAGTTCTCGCTGTGGGTGGGAGACCTGGATCAAGCTGTTGACGACGAGATGCTGTACAAGGCGTTCGCCACCCGCTACAACTCGGTCAGGCTTGCCAAAGGTCAGCAGAGTCATCTATTGCCGTTGGTTGTGGGACAGTTAGATGTCACATTGCTCGGACAAATCGCCAGAAACTTAAACGTGTCTCGAGCTAGTTCATCAAATGCAAAAATAAGCAATTTCAACCAAGGGTCCCTGTCAGCATTTACAATCGTGCTGGATGCTGTAGGACTCGCGGTCATCAGCTGTCATTGTAGTCGGAGCGGACATTGACTGTAAGACAGCCAATGTGCAGGTGCATTTCATGGCTTTTAAATTAGGTTACGGCCGTGGTGTGAAGGAATCCCAACGTCACCGTTCGGTCCGCTTGGTCGGTCTTCAGAGACTGTTGCACTTAAGTGAGATTGCTTTCTGGCAGTGTTTGTCCTCATTCTAGATTCCGGTAAAATCCATCCGCACATGCAGCTCGCGCGCTCTAGCGGTGACCGACGAAACTAAAACTCTAGGTTTCTACACTTCAAAGATCTCAGTGGGACTGCGCACTCTGCCATTCGACGCGATCCTATGGAGACATCCGGGGCGCGTTGTAGAGGGCGGTCACCAAACCCTTTGAGGAAACATTACCTCAGTGGTAGGGAATGGAAAACTCAAAATGGAGGGTACCAGATATAGCCACAGACTAGCTGATGTGTTTTTTTTCGGCATGCGGCCACGCGCGGCCGGCTAAGTGAGGGCACAGGGTGAGGCGCCTGTTCTTACCTGACGTCTACCGCGTTTTAGAGCCTGTGTATTCAAATTTTTACCACTGACGTCAGTGGAATGCGCATGACCGTTTTTGGTATGAAATTCTCGTGGGCGTGCGGGGACGATTGTGGGTGCACACGTGTGGTCCACCTCTGTTTTGAAGCGATCACTGACAAGCTGCTCCACTCGGTCAATTCCTGCCCCTCCTCCGAAGATCCCGAGTCCTGGTAGCATGTCATCGTCTTCCCTGTCCTCAAATCTGGAGGTCCTGAAAATTCTTATAACTCCGGCCCGATCACCACCGTCCCTGTCATAGCGACGCTTGTGGAGCGTGCGGTCCATCAGTAGGTTCACAGTTACCTCTTCAAAACCATCCCCTTTCCTCCAACCAGCACGGTTTCAGACCACACCGTTCCACGCAAATCGCACTGGCATGTATATCCACATCCTGACTGCCAACGACCGTGGAGACATGTCACTGCTCTGCTCGCTTGATTTAAGGGAAGGTTTCGATGTGATAAACCACTCAAAAGTGTGCCTGCACAACATTGATGCTTCCTGGTTTTTCAACTTACCTCAAGAATCACCCTCAGGGTGTGAGAATATCCAACCGTTTCGGGGACAGCAAGCTCCACTAAGTTGCCTAGCAGCATTTGAGTTTTTCAGGGATCGACACGAGGCTCCCTACTCTACTGCAGCTTTGCGAATGACCTTAGCCTCTTCGCAGAGGGTGAAGTGGTGCAGTATGTGGACGACACCCAAATTCTAGTTGAGCGGCAAAAAAACGTCATTTTCAGAATGTCGTCACGCAGATGGAACACGTCTTGCTCTCTCCCGACGTTTTGTTTCGCACGCACAATCTGGAAGTAAATGTCGGGAAAACACAGTAAATATTGTTTGAAAGCCCATGAAATCTACGCAGCCTCCGAACTTCACTGCAAACCTTCGTGAGCACGAGCTATTTGCCCGTTCGGCGATGAAAAAATCAACGACTAGTATTTGGTCCGTCTGTGAGCTGGAATTCCCACATTTCTTTCTTCACTGGCCGCTGTTCTGGTACCCTCTCTGGTCTATCACATCTGAGGAACTACTTGCCCCCTAGTGTCGTCTCCACACTGGTGAGTGCCGTAGTCCTGTCACAGATCCGATGCAGCTTTTAGGTTTGTGGGAATGATCCTCAGAAAATATTTCTGGGATCCAAAAGGCAACTGTGTAGTAAAAGTAATACTTGGGCGCAAAAAAGATCGGTCAGCTTTCGGATTTGGTGGAGAAAATCGGCTGGCTCTTCGCGAACGGCTTCGTCAAAAACCGCACGTTTACGCTTCTCACAAGATACTTTCTACCTTCTTTACGAGGCTACTTTCTGGTGGTCCAGAAGCACTGACCCGCGAGTTGTGAGAGGCATCTCAAGCCCGAGATCGACGCACACGGCGGGATGAAGATTTGTTCGTCCCTACGTCATACGCTGAGATGGGAGGGAGACGCTTGTGTTGCCGAGCTGCCACCCAGTATAGCTCCCTTCCTGGTGACCTGATATGACTCCCTGATGCGGGGTTGGCCGTGCACTGAAGCGCCACCTACTACTCCGACGTCCGCCCTGACCACGGAATGGTCCGCGTCGTGTATCCTTGCGCAAACGTTTGTATCTGTGCGCATGTTTGTGGGCTGTGTGTGCTTGCATTTGTAGCCAGTGGCATCTTGTTTTAATGCTGTGGTGATGGGATGGAACAGCCACGAGTCCATCGTGTATAGTCCAAATAGACGTCTATGTCTATGTTTGTGTATTTGTTGACTCCGGGCGCTGAGGGGTGTTTGTGAAGGACCGGGCTCCCGCGGTCTTTGCTCACGTCACGTCAACCGTCCATTCTGGCAGTGGTTTTCGACAAGGTCACCGGTCTGAGTCGATGCTACGCCTTCGTGCGGTTCGGTGTGGAGGAGGACCACAAGGACGCGCTGACACACATGAACGGCTTCACGGGGCTGGGCAGCAAGCCCATCAGGGTCAGCCTGGCGGTGCCGAGGCGGCCCGCCGCTGCCACAAGGTCAGTCTATGACGCGAGGTCAGTAGGGAGGTCAGGCAAGGTGAGGTCATTGGTGAATCAGGTCAGGCATTGACCCGAAGTCAGTGGCGTTTAGGATAGCAGGTGATCTGGGTTTACTAGAGGTGCAATCCAGGTGGTGACCTTATCCCAGCAGTGGACGTGGTCAGCGTGCGAGGGGAAGTCAGTTATTGGTCTTAAAAAACAGTGGCATGAAGTCAGTTCAGATCATATATTTTTATGACCTCAGTCGCCAAAAGATCTGATCAAGATGACTGAGGTCAGTGGCTTGTAAGGCGCGGTTGATTCCAGTATGAAAAACGGTCACTCGGTGGTCTGAGCTCAGTAATGGGTCAGGTCAATGGGTGACCCAGGTCAGTGGCGTGTCAGGAAAGCTGATGATCGAAGGCGAAAATCAGTAACGTCTTGCCGCTGGGTCAGATAAACCCGTGACTGAGGTCATCGTTAGGTCAGGTCATTCGGCGACCCAATGTCAGCGGTGGGTCAGACAAGTCATTGTGACCTTGAGTTGAGTGGTGACCAGTCAGTCATCGTGGTCAGAAACAGCGGGCAATCAGGGCTGATGAAATACTGGTCGGAATTTGGTTTGCTCTGTCACCGCAGCCTTAAATGTCATGCACTATTGACAGGTCGTTATGGTCGTACCGTCCACTGACCCGACCGGCCATTGACCTCTGGTCATCACGTTGGGCATTGTCGTCGAGCGAATCTTTGGGCAATGCTCGTTGTCTCGCGACAGTCTCCAGGTCCAGATGGTGACCAGCGGCTGGGTCCTGATCAAGCCGGTGCCGTGTGGCTCGGCTGCGAGGCAGCAGTCAGTCACAGTCACACATTTCACTGAACTGATGAATTTTAACCGGAGAATTGTAGCCAGTCAACGTTCGCTACTGGAGTGCTGAAGCATAAAGGAACGCGGTTGTTGGGGTTTAAGATCGTCACGGTGGTTACTAAAAAGCGTTCCTGCAGTTTGCTTCTCCCACCAGAGTATGTAGGAGACTGCGTGTCACAAGGGAGGTGATCTCACTGCGGCAGCAGTGACGACATATTCGTTCACCTGACCATCGTTTTATCGAACCTGGGAACTCAGTGCCGTCTCGCGTGCTCGGTGTCGCCTGACTCCTCCGCGGTGTGGCGAGCTCCACGGTGCTCCACACCGTCGCCTGGTCGTGCTGTGTCTCACCGCCGTGCGCCGTGTCTGCCGCAGCACCAACACCGCGTACGCCGCGAGCGCCGCGACCCCCGACGCCTCTGCCAGAGACTACAGTGCCTACTACGAGCAGTATTGGAACAACTACCACGCGTGGCAGAACTACGGCAGCTACGACCCCAATGGTGAGCGCTGGTGGCCCGTGTGCACCGGACGGTTGGTGTGGGGATAGGGGGTTAGGGGCGTGGGAACTAGGAGACCAGGAGTGATCAGGTGTGATCGGTGATCAGATGTGACCAGGAGTGATCAGGTTTTATTGATCATATGTGTATGATGAGATCATGTCACATAATTGATCAATAAGTGTATCAGATTGATGACTGCGATTACCCATGGTGACTTCAAAACAACTTCCCTCATGTTGTACGCCCTCCCCCCCCCCCCCCCCCCTGGTATGTGGTGTTTGTTTCGCGCCTTACAAAGCGGCCATCTCCGTTCCTCCCCAGTGGCATACCACGCCTACAGCTACAACACGGAAGCGATCGCCGCGCCGGCCGTTGCCATGGCGACGGCCGGTGTCGTCGCGCATGCCGGTCCCCCGGCTCAGGCGGCGTCGGCCGCACCGGCCGGTGCGGCCGACGCCGCCGACACCGCCGACTCGGAGGCGGAAGACGAGGTCGTAGGTGGGTCACAAGGCGCGGGGTCGTGCTGGGGAAGGGGCAATCGGTTGAGGTAGGGTGTGGGATCCTCGGCATGCAAGCGATGGTGTGTGGCAACAGGTGTGTAGCAACATACATGGAAATTGGGTCCCGAAGAAGCTTCCTCGAACATTTTTTTTGCCAGAAAACGGCAAAATTGCCATTGAAGGAGTAAGATTTAGCGGTTAGGAACGCTCAGCATCCTTCTCCGAATGGATGCTGAAATAATTGTTTTTTGATAGATTACCATGAGTGCAGGTGTGTGACTGCTGATCTTGGCGGATGAGATCCTGAAATGGACTCTTGCTTTTCGAATGTTGTAGTGTATTGGGTCGGTAATTGAGCTACGCTAGTGCGTATCAAACACTATGATCGTCTTGGATAGCTCAGTGGTAAGTCGACTGGCTGTACTGTCAGGGTAACAAGCCAGTCAGCTCTGTTCATGTGGGTTCTACCAGCCAACTGCGACCGGCCCCGTGTTTACAGAGCATGACGTTCCCGTGGACGTGGACTCGGAGAACAAGAAGTTCGTGACGAGGAACGAGGAGTTCTGGGACGCTCTGGAAGCCTCGCGGTGGCTCCAGCCGGACACCCTCAATCCGGAACTGAGCCTGGTCATCAAGACGTGACGCCCTCTTAAAACTGGCTGTGACCCTGAGCGCGGGCCGGGATGAATATTGTCGCTGATGCTGTGTTGCGAAGATTGCTGTTTCATACGCATTTATGAGTGGATGGTTGCGTAATGTGTGTTTTATCGCTCCCCCGGCCTGGCAGGGTTTGAGAAGCTCTGAAGCAAATGATTGCGATTGTGAAACTCCCCACATCTTCAATGTGTGATTTGGAGGATGACACGTTGTGATGGTTCATGTTGGTTCATGTTGAGCATCGAATGCTTCCTTTCCTGGTCTTGAGCTGCAGCGTCAGGGATTCTCGAGGATCCCTCCTGATGTAATGACTGTATGTAGGTGCGCTGTAGCTAACTCTCCCACGTGCGCTGTAATGTGTTGATCCGTCCAGTATCTGGGATATTGCGTTAGCGGTCCAGATGTGAGCGCAGCACGAACAAAGCTCTGTGAACTGCGAGATGCCAAGTTGAGAGCCATACACTTTGAACTACACTGTGCTTTATCTCAAGGGCTGCCGAAGTGCCGCCGTCGGCATGGTCCGAGGCAGAACTGGATGTGCAGTGCGGCAACGCTGTGCAAGGACCAGAACGCGCATGTTATGTTGCTTGGCATTGCTGACACGGAAAGGCAGTTTGACGCTGACTTATGACTTGCGTGGGCGACCGTACCTTAGCATATACGGTGAAGAAAACTGCCTACCCGCGCTGCCCGATCTGATTAGAAAAATTTGAGCAGGAATGATTTAATTCGGTGAAATATGGGCGCACCGCCTCAGAGGAAGCGGTGCGCTCAGGGCGCGCGCGTCGAGCTCTGTCCCTGAAATGGAAACTAGGCCATCTTGGCTTAAAACTTCCCACAAACCACTTAAAATGAATGCTTAAGTCATGACCGTAGAAGCGTGGTCGGAGATGTCTAGGGGACGTGTACTACCGGTCAGAGGTATCCATTACGTCGCGTGTGCGTCATATCCATTTAGGTAAATTGCGTCTGCGGTTGTGAGGAGCGCCGGAGGTTGTCTGAGGATTTGGGACGAGAGCAAATTCAGAGCATCCCCCAAGGATATATTGGCAGCGTCCAGCAGGGTGCACACATTTTCAAGAACCCTTACTTTCCGTGCACCGCCGAGAGGTTTGTGCCGAATTCTCCGGAGTGTAAAGGACGAAACCTTCCCCCATTTACGACAAGATGGTTCTCACGCCACCACCTTAGAATGGGTAATTTAGATCATGCAACCTGAAGTCTTCGGACTGCGTAATTCAGCGACGCATCTAAGGTGGGAACGTTGCGTCCAGTCCTGGAGGCTCCTGGAGGTGGCGATGGCCGTTTGAGGCAGAAAATCGCAATATTTTTGGTAGGGCCCTACGAATTAAAAGGGTCAAGATCACGCCCAAAGCCGTTAAATAGTGTCGCGGGCCTGAAACGTCCCCGAATAACAAGGTCCTAGACGTAGAGAGGGCTCCTTTGGCTGGAAAGTGCAGTCCGCTGGTATAACATTACACCCGTATAATCCGCTACCACCCTCGTGGACCAACTCATGACTATGACGTCTTTTGTCCCTGTGTTTTTCTTTGGTTGAATAAGTGAAAATGAAACTAAATGCACCAGCTTTATGCAAGCAATTATCAAACAGACCAATGCCTCATCGACACGGATTGGTAGTCCGTGAGGAGCGTTCGTATCTGACATCGTCCTTGCATCACTTTACAGAACCAAAACTTTTTCAAAAATGACGCATCAGTGTCAAGTGTAAGCTCGTTTTTCAAGGCGGCAACCCAGCGCAATGCCCTATGCGGTATATAGGGGTTTGGGTTGGGGGTTGTCGAGAGCGGGGAGGATAGTTAAGTAGTCCAAAGACTTTGCAGTCCAGAGGTACGCTTAAGGTTGCCGATTTTAAATGTTACCGTGTATGTACCCTTCCCATGTGTCGAGCAGTACTGTGGCAAGCGTCTCGCAAGGTGCTCATGGCGGTTGCCGGTGACTGAGAATCACATCGATATTGTGGTATTATGTTCGATATAACTTAACAGATCGCTGGAGAGTGAACACCAATATTTTCACACTTCTGTTGTTATTGGTAAACAAAGTTATTGACACTTCTGCTGGACAGTGTTAGTGTCATATGATGTCCAAGGCATCAATCACTTAACAAAAGTGGCAGCCCAATCATTTACCTGTCATTGGCATATGCATCAGTATTCAGTGGGCAGTCACTGAGAAATAATGTAAAGATGCAGTCAAAGCATCAATGTATGCATGCATCTTGTGTGTATTTTTGTTACTATCTTATTACTGCAGCTAATTATTGCTACACATGTTCTTACTCTTCCAGGCATGTGGGTAATGCAATGGCATCTGCTGCCCCCCTGCCACTAGATTTAGAATTTTTGTTTATTACAGTGATGCAATCCAAGCCTATAAGTTGCTTCTGTGTCTTGAGCTTCCAAAATAATCAACCATTGGTGAATTAAAATCACCTTTCCCATTCTGAAATTGTGTAGAGATTGTAATAAGCATAGCCACCAGGGTCATTTCATAGGTTACTACAGTATTGGTATGAAGAAGATGTGGTAAATTCATCTCATTTCAACAGTGGGCTTAGCCAGCCCATGTTGTTCATCTTAGCCAGCTACCTGCTGTTGTATAGCTTGTTGGTTTTCAAATCCGCACCACTCCAAAAATGGTGCTTAAAAATGGAATGCCTTTCCAGTTGGACTGAATAGATTTCTTGGTGATATCCTTAATAGTGTGGTGTCTGGCATCTAAGTGGTGGGGTGTCAGGTGTTTGGGTTCATGTACATAATAAATTGTCTGTATAGTAAACATAGATAGCTGGTTGTGTTATAGGGCTGTTAGGAAGAAGCTCCTCAGGGCATTTCATGAATGCTGCAGCCAACTGTGGGGCCACTCACTTGTCTGCTGACTGGATTGCTTTGTCAGTTGGGATGTTTCCATTGAAAGTGTTGACATGGATGTCAAAGATATTTGTCCCCTGTGATAGCATTCAGGGATGCACTGAGCACAAATGCTCAAGATATGTGTATGTTTGAGTACCTCTGTGGGAGGCTGCTGGATTCTATTTCCATCAGCTTCATCCAAACTTTGAAATTCAGTATTTTCACTACCATAGTGCCTTGACAGGAATGAATCTGAACCACTTTATTGGATATATGTGCACTTACTTCACAGGTATATGGACATTGGAGACTGTTTGAGAGATGGCATTTCATCCACATTGATGCACTCCATGTGTCAACTCATAGCATGAGTGCTGAGTCTTCCATGGACTGGGGGCAATGTCTCATTTTTGTTATGTCTGTGACATGTATGCTTTTGTTTCTACAAGCCATGTGATATCCTGCATCTTTCAGGTGGCAGAGGACATTAATCATTCAAAATCAGAGAGTCTTTAGCAACCTGAAAGGTTGTAGTCATTGCAAGCAGGATCTCCAGAAAGCAAGATGAATTACATGGCTAGCAGGGAGGGCTCCCTGTGGATGGGCAGTGTAAGTAAGGCATCTGTAGGCAGTCATTTGATCACTGGGATAGTTCATGGTTATGTGGATGGGGACAAGCTTGTTACAGTTTTTGAGTGGTTGTTAATATGCTTTCTAGATCTAATTTGTGCAAAAAATATGCACATTAATGCTGTTGCTCATAGAGTTACCCTAGTCAGTTTTAACATAATGTTTACCATTGGTCATCATCATGGAACACTCACCATGCATGGCAGTCAGCGATTGATCTTTGTTGTATGTTGTTCCACAGATGGAAAATTATATGGATGAAGCATTTGTCAAGAGTGCATTTCTGGCTGTGGGCGAGGAAGTGTTAAACGTAAAACGCGTCAAGAACAAGATGGATGGCCTCCCTGCTGCCTACTGTTTTGTTCAATTCAAAGACGACCAAACAGCTACGCGGGTTATGCACCAACTCGGTGGCAAAGTGATACCGAACACCAAGCCGGTTAGTAGCCCCACGAGTCGACACACTGGCTGGGCCTTATGCTTAGGGACATTTTTTCGACTAGTGACGCCAGCGTGCTCATCAGTGAGGCTGCCAACCAGTGGTTTCTGCCCGTTTTTTCGGTGCGTTTTTTTTTGTCCTTGATGTGGCGTCTTCTGCTGCCATAGTTTGTGATGGCTGCGGACCGAACTAGTTGTATTTTCTGGGGCCCGGTCCAATCACCCGTCTCCGATTCCTGCTGCCATGACCGAACAATGCAGCAGTCCAGATGTGGTAACATCCATTGAAACGGCCCCGATCTCGACATATGGTCATCGTTGGACGCTCGTTGTGGTAGCTCTCCCACGCTGACCGCCTTTAGTTGTCTCCATTGGCTCCCGTCACCACGCCGTAACGAGCATTCCGATCCACTTTACTGAGCTTTTGTACGAGCCTCTGGGTCGTCAGGTTCTTCAGCTGATTCTGTTCCACTTCCTTCCCTGTACGACTCTCCACGTTGCCCGCACATACATCCAGGCACAGAAACTCGCCGTCCTGTCATGTTCAGTCCTTGCGGATGACGTAATATGGGCCCACCGTGCTGTTACGCAACCCGAAAACCGCATTCTCCGCGCGTGATTTTTCTGTACGACTCTGGTGTCCGCAGCCTGTGCGGTTCTTCCTGAACCACTCCAACGCCAACAAACAGGCGGGCGAACACTCAGTGTTTGTGGGTGACTTGGACGCCAGCGTCGATGACGAGATGCTGTACAAGGCGTTCGCCAGCCGCTACAGCTCGGTCAGACTCGCCAAAGGTCAGTGTGCCGGTCAGGGCGGGCGGCATCCGAGCAGTTCCCGCTAGCCGGTTGGCGCGATTCGAGGCTGCTGGCAGAAACTGCTTGTGACATGATCTGGCAGAAACTGGCGAGACCTCGGCAGGGGTAGGCTGTGAGACAACTAGTGTAGGGAAATGACAAGTATAATAGATAGGTTGTCGTAACGTGAATGCATCATAAGCATGCTGTAGTGATGGCTGGATGATGTAGTGGTGGCATGACTGGATGATATAATGATGCATCAAAGATCGAAGGGGCGCTGTGCCACCTTGCCTGCGAGCCGTCCTGCCAGCCATCCCCTGCTGCGCGCGCGGCTCTGTCACGTGCCGTCATGAGTGCAGCGTTGGCCCAGCCAGCGTTGTGCTGTCGCGCCCCACTCTGCGCCACTCCAGCACGTGACCGCCGCCCGGTGCCGGCCGCGGCACCGCTCGTGACCGCCCCCCCCCCCCCCCCTGCGCTGGCAGTGGTGCGCGAGAAGGAGACGGGAGCCAGTCGCGGCTACGCCTTCGTGCGTTTTGCCGCCCAGGCGGACTACAAGGACGCGCTGGGACACATGAATGGATTCACGGGACTGGGCAGCAAGCCGATACGGGTCAGCCAGGCCGTACCGAAGCAGCACACTGCCAGGTCAGTCGATGGCCACCAGGCCCGCTGCCGGTCCGGGGCCAGTAGCGGATCGGGTCAGGCGGTGACCCGGGGTCAGTGGTAGATCGGGTCAGGCGGTGATCCGGGGTTAGTGGTGGATCGGGCCAGGCGGTGATCCGGGGTTATTGGTGGATTGGGTCAGGCGGTGATCCGGGGTCAGTGGTGGATCGGGTCAGGCGGTGATCCGGGGTCCGTGGCAGGTCGGATCAGGCGGTGACTGGGGGTTAGTGGCAGATCGACAGGTGGGAACCACCTGTTGCAGTGTGTTACCATCCGTCACGGTGTTACCACCCGTCACGGTGTGTTACCACCCGTCGCAGTGCGTTAGCATCCATCGCGGTGTGATACCACCCGTCACGGTGTGTTACCACCCGTCGCAGTGCGTTAGCATCCATCGCGGTGTGATACCACCCGTCGCGGTGTGTCACCACCTGTCGCTGTGGTTCTGTCGCAGCGCCAACTCCGAGGGGGGCGCGGACAATTCGGCCTCCGCCGCCGCAGACGACTACACGGCGTACTACGAGCAGTACTGGCAAAACTACAACGCCTGGCAGAACTACGCGAGCTATGACCCCAACGGAGCCAATGGTGCGTGCACGGTCGGGGCTGGTGGGGCTGAATGGGTGACGCGTTTAATGAGTACGGGACTGGTTTTCAGTTTGTTTGCCAGAACATAGCCGCGTGAAGTCTACATCACAGAGAAACAAAGTTCAGTCCGCTGAATTCTTCTGGCATGTTCGTGGTCGCGTTTTTGCTGAAGTAGCTCAAGGTGTGCGATGCGTATGACCCAGAAGTAATTGCAGCAGGCATCGTATTTCACCCCTGGACATGTCCGTCCTCATATCCGTCCTCTAGTGCCCCATTGTTGGCTATTTAGGTAGATGGTAGGTAGGTAGATGACAGCCAGTGGAAAATTCTCGTATTTGTTGTCACATTTTCGTTTATTTTGCATCCATTGTAACATGCTATCGTTTTATTCTGTGAAAGAAATTCGTTCTCTGTATTCTGAGTGCTTAAGCCGCGCCGTAACTATTACTGTGATGCTGATTGTTGTTATTGTTACTGTTTGGCGATTAAATTCTACGTAAAGAGCGTCTGGGGCTGGTCATGATACGTTTCTTGCGTTATATCATCCCAAAGGTGTATGCACGTCATGGTGACCTTTCGTAGTTGCCAGCTGTTCGTAGCGCCATCCGATTAAATAGGTTATAAATGATGCCTTCCTCCACGCCTGGAGCGGCCCAACGAACCTTGGCCACTCCGTTGCCCCCTTTGTGCTCGTCATTCATGTACTTTCCAACGAGTAAGCGGAACTTTACAGTATGGCCCTGCCTTCGCGCTCGCTCGGTGACCTCCCGTGTGAGAGTGTTCGTCTGTCTTTCTCAGCGGCGTACCAGGCGTACGGTTACGCCACCCAGGCGGCGTCGAACGCGCACGCACCAGCCGCCGTCGGCTACCCTCCAGCCGTCGGGTATCCGCCCGCCGGCGCACCCGCAGCCGCCGGCTACCCCCCGCCGGCCAGCTTTCCCGCCGCGGCCGGCTACCCGCAGCCGGCCGCCGTTCCCGGCGCGGCTCCCGCAGCCGCCGGCTACCGTCCGACGGCTGGAATTCCCGCACACACGGCCGTGCCGCCGCCCACGGGCACCCCGGCGGCCGGCGGCCTGCCCCCGCATACTGCCCTGCCGCCGCCGAGCGGCGTCCGGCCCCCCGCCGGCCTGCCTCCTCACACGGCCCTGCCGCCGCCGGTGGCCGCCAAGCCCTCCGCCATCGCCGCTGTCCCTGCCGCCGCCGCAGCCGCCGCTGCCGCCGCGCCGGCCGGTGGCTCGGCGGCAGCCAGGGCGGCCGGGAGCGGCAGTGCGGAGGTCGACGACGACAAGGTGCTCGTAGGTGCGTCGCGGTCGCCGCTGGCGACACCGCCGCGCTGACGAACGATGTCAATGGTGGGCGTCGCAGTTCACCTTCGCCATCGCGACGGCCTGATGGGAACACGCAGTATCGGCTCCGAA
The DNA here is from genome assembly GCF_011947565.3 of Pollicipes pollicipes. Taxonomy (NCBI): domain Eukaryota; kingdom Metazoa; phylum Arthropoda; class Thecostraca; order Pollicipedomorpha; family Pollicipedidae; genus Pollicipes; species Pollicipes pollicipes. The sequence continues at coordinate 12,350,102 of NW_023596818.1, forward strand.
GCCCGGTGACGACCCCGGCGCGGGTGCACGGCGACATGCGCTGTTCATGTGTGATGCGGCACTGCGCCTTCGCTCGCGCGGGTGACAGGTCCAAGACATGTGGGCACACTTGTCTGGGCGTATTTTGGGTGCGATTGCTGACCGACTATGTTTCATAACCAAGCGTGGCGTAGCAATGGATGGGTGAACTTGTGAGTTGTCTGCTGTTTGTTTGCTTTTTTATTCTTCGAAGCCACTGAACCCACTTTGCCGACTGCTGGAGTCCTCTCACATCTCGTTGCAAGTGCCTGGATGCCTTGCCTTACGTTCGATATCCTGGCTGACTCACACCTCTGATTCTCAGAGCACGACGTGCCGCTGGACGCGGACCGGGAGGACTGCGAGCTTCTGAGGCGCACCGAGGAGTTCTGGGACGCGCTCGACGCCTCGCGCTGGCTGCCGCCGGACACCCTCAACCCCGAACTCAGCTTGGTCATGCAGACGTGATGCGCTGGGGAGGAGGACGGCGCTGTGGGGGAGGGGAGGGGCGTAGGGATCGCTGCTGTTTGTGTTACGTCGTGTGTATGCGTTGATTAGCGCAGACTGTGTTTATTTTGTAGTTAATTAGCATGTGTTGGGGTTCGTTTCACCAGTGTTTTTCATCAGCGCGCCATCAGTCGTGAGTGCAGAACAACGTAATACATGGCAATGTCGAGTGCAGCGTGTTTCCAAGTCATGGCTCGCAGTTAATGCGTTTAGCATCCTCAAACGCTACCTCAGGGGAAAATGGTGTTTCGTGTGGCGTTTATCTTACCTTGCGATGGCATGGTGCGTGCGGGGCCTGCGTTCAGGTTCGCTCCTTAGGACCGGGCATTCACTTTGTCACTAAATCCACGGCACTATCATGCGCGAATGTAAAATAAACCCAATGTGTACATGAGCAATTTGAGTTCCGGCACAGCAAACAACACCCAGTATTTACGTAAAAATCGCTCGCCATCGCGATCCGGAGCTCGATAACAATGCTGCCATGGTGCCGAGGGTCGCCCTGGCTTTGGCAGGCGGGGGGCCAATAGAGATTCAAATCTATGAAGCAGAATAAAAATAAGATGCCGCTGAGCTAAGATTGCACTAACGACGTGAGCTAAGTTAAGCTGGAGTGGCGTTGGCCGGCATGGCCTCTAGGTTTGCGCCTCTCGCTCGAACACGCCTTTTGATTACATTGGTTCGTGGATGCTAGCCTGATGGGCTTGGTCGCCTTCGAGAAACCAACAATGTGATGCTTCGGGCAAAGTCATAGTCTGCGCCAGGTAAACCACTCATGTGGCAGTGCCAAGCTTGGTATCATCGGCACATGCCATGGTTAGAGTGGTGGCAGCTCTCCCTGGTGCTCTCCCACGCAGGAAGCGGCACGACTGGTGCTGCATTGGGGGCGTGATCCGGCAGCAGCTGGCCGTGCTTGTGACCTAGCGTTAGCACAGGAGCTGGTGTTACGGCGCGGTAGATGGTGCAGAAGTGCTCCAGTCCGTGACGAAGCACTGGGCAGTGCGGCAGGCAGCTGGGAGCCGGAGCCAGCTTAACATTAGTTTATGTACGTTTCGCCTGCTTGTCGCATTGCGTCGCAATTTGATGACTGCGTCTCTTGAATATCCGTGGTAATGAGCCCGTATATTGAATGTCCGTGGACCGAGCGGACTGGGAGCCCGTATCCAGCGAAGCATGTGGACGGTGCCGCTATGCTCGTGTCGCACAATCGCAGTATCCTTTGGCTAGCCTCCTTTCACTCATAACTGCGTCCAGTTGAAGTTTCGATTAACGCTGCTGTCACTGGTAGGTGACGGCCAACAGTAACCAGTTTTTCGAGGCGGGGTTGTGAGCTTAAGTATTAAAGGTTTTCCTTGGAGAAAATGAGGCTTATACCTAGACGGTGGTATTAGCGTTATTCCTTGGAGATAAACCAGAAGGGAGATAGAGTTGGGTTGATATTTCGGCAACACGCCTTATAGAAACAATAGCAGAAGGTTGCTGTTTAAGTGATTACTTTCCCTATTGTTTGATAAAGGCATGTTGCAGAAATATCAAACCAACTATATCTCCATTCTCCTGTTTTCCCGTAGGAATAATGCTAATACTACTCTCTTATCATGTGAATAATGTTCCTCGCTAATGCACTGAACAACTTACGTTATCATTTTCAGCATGGCAAGGCCTTACTCCATGACATCGTAGGGGAAAGTAAAACTTAACGCTAGCAAGATTCCAGTGTTACTGATTTGGCGTCGTTCAAGTAATTTGTAATCAAAAACCTCTGACCCATCTACCATGCAAATTTACCTGCCCTCGCAAGCGCCGTCTCATTAAAGCACGCACCTCAAGTCAGCAACAAAGTGGAACGTTTCATTTATTTTTTGTATAGTACCGACCGAAGAGCCTGGAGGCATCAGCGACAGCCGAGGGACGTGGTTGATGCGTCACTTTGAGAAGAAAGCGGGCCAAATCCGTGGAGAACCCCTTTTATTCACGTATTTTGGGGGCAGGTTTGGTCGCATTGGTTTGTTTATTTCAGTTCTGTATTTTCTTCTTTTAGTTTTCATTGTTTCATGCATTCATTGATTCTTTTCACTTTCTTATTTTTACTTCATTTTATTCCATTTCGCATTCAATTTGCATTCATTTTCATTCATTGGTTTGCTCATCGTTCGCCCCCACCCGGCTCATTTTGCGAAACCACGCCTCGATTGAAGCCATTCTGAGAGGTAGACTCGACAGTCTGATCACGATCCCAAAGCTATTGTCATTCCCGACAAATGCCAGCTTTAAGATTCAATCAAGTTAGCGCCGTTAACAGTCACCCATCACGCCTTTCCGGGAATATTCGCCTCATTCACCCTTGAGCGCGGTAACCGTCAGCGGGCCATATGACTGCGCCCGTATGTCATCTAGTGACTGCCTGCAGCGCTGGCAAAGGACCTGTCCACGCCGGACGTGCCGCACCTCTCCACAATCCGACCGCTGTTGGACTGGTAGGCGGCAGTCTGCACGCCACATCTCACAGTGTTGTGTTGGTCCAGACTGAACGGCTACGACCATCCCATTGTGCCACGGCTACACACGGGCAACACAAGTCGGGACATTTCTTGCAGAAATGGCCTGACTGGTCTGTATTAAAAACACGCAAATGCACTGAAATTGCTCTTTCGATGAACAACATTGTGCGCTTCGAGCCTGGGCTGACACTAAACAAGAACGTTCTACTCTCGTCGTTCCACAATAGGAACAAATCCCTGCTGGAAGTTCAAGAGCTGCGAGGTGCACCACGACAGACGCGTCATTCCCAGTCATCGGCAGAATCGACCTCCTCATCGCTGTCTGACTCCCTCTGCCTCTTAAAGACTCTCTTCTTATGCGGCCTCCGCACATGACGCGGCGGCGGCTTCCGCGGCGGCGGCTCCAGCACGTGTTTCTCCACGACGCAGCAGAATTCGATGAAATCCCGTGGCGCCAGCTCGATGACGCCGGCCAGCGCCTCGACCAGAAACCTGAAGATGAACGGCCAGCGTCTGGCCTCGGTGTCGTACATGTGAACCTTGACTCGCGGCTGGAAGCTGGACGGCCACGTGCGCGCCGCAACGCCGCGATGCATGTGCTTCTTGCTCCAGTTCCGCGGGCACACCCACACCTCCGTGCCGGGCATATACAGGCACAGTCCGCCGCCGCCGCCGTCGTCGTCACCGCCGTCGGCGGCGGGCTGCGGCGGCGGCCAATCCGGTGACACGTCTGCGCGATCCGAAACGAACTGCATCACCCACGGGCGGCGTTTTCCGAATCGCTGGCAGCAGACGCGCCGGCGTGCCGCCGTGCGCTTCACGCCCACCTCGACGCCCTTCGCGGCCAGGCTGCGCACGTGTGCCTCATCCAGCAGAAAGTCGACACGGGCGTCGCGCAGCTGCGCGCCGCGCGCCAGCAGGTGCTCGGCGGCGGAGCAGCGGGCCAGGCGGGACGCCATCGGTCGCAGCAGGTCACCCACGTCCGCAGGCGCCGCGTCCGCCTCCTTCTCGGCCTCGTCGGGCCGACCGAACAGCTGGCCGGAGCGCAGCATAAACTCGCGCAAGCGGACGGACGGGCCATGCTTGTCCGACTCGTAACGCAAGCGGAACACGGCGTCGCGCTGGAAGTAGTCGAAGAAGAGGCGCCGGTGCTGGCGTCGGCACGGGTCCACGCCGCCGGTCGCCTCCAGCGTCGGGTAGTGACAGCTGCCGACGGCGTCTCGACACTCGCGGAAGTGCTGTAGCCACTCGGCGAAGACGAACCAGCGCGGTCCGTTTGGCTCGGTGGCGTTGCGCGTCGCGGCCACCGCCGAGTTGCGCACTTCCGTCACGTCGTCCAGTCCGAGCAGTATCTTGAGCGTCACCAGAATCAGCGCCATGGCGCACGCCTCCGGGCGCAGGTCGTCCAGCGGCGGCATGCCGCGAGCCACGTTCGCCACCACGCGCGCCAGCTGCGTCGGCAGCGCCAGCTCCGACAGCAGCCGGTCCAGCACAGCACTGAGCGGGGGCCGCGGGTACGAGGTGATGCGCAGCACCGACCGCATCATCTGCAGCTGAATCCACATGAGGTGCACAGTCAAATGCCCATTCACAGACATAGTCGACCAGCGGTAGGTCACGTCCTCGGGGAACTCGTTGGAGGGCGAGAACGCGGACAGAATCCCCTCCCGCACCCAGCGCGCCATGTCGGAGAGCCGGTAGACCGGGTCGCAGTCAGCCAACGCCACCCAGATCAGGCAGAGCGTGCCGCGCACTGAGTACGCCTGCGTGTCACGCGGCCAGCGCATGCTCAGACAGTCCTCGTCGCGCAGCCGGCGCAGGTAGAACGCCCACAGCTGTGCAGTGCGCTCCGGCAACGCCTTGGGCGCGCCGGCCGCCACCAGCCGCGCCGTCCAGCGCTCCAGTAGGGTGTTCACCACCTCTTGCGTGGTGAGCTGGTGACGGCGCACCAGCTCGGCTTTGGCCTGCTTGCGCCGCTGCCGCTCGGCGCGCGTCTTCTCGCTGATGACGGTCGAGCGCACGCCCACGATGCGGCCAGGCGTGAACAGCTCGTCATTGACGAAGTCGCGCACATCCTGCGACTGGGTGTGGCACTCGTCGCACACAAAGAAGCCGTTCTCAATGGTGAACTCATCACCACCGCACTCATCACACACTGGCATCACCTGCCCTGGATTCAGCAGCAGGCACTGGTAGATGGCTGACCAACTGCAAAAGCAGCACAGCATAATTTATCAGACAAATGTTTACATGATGTTTTGCTATTTAACTGCCTTATCCATCACACCTGTGGGCTAGGTGACTCTATCTTGTTGACAAAAAATAGCATTTGACTACATGACATGAACACTGCATACCACATGATATTGTATATCAAGACAAGGCTAATCTTGCTTGTGTGAAAGCTGGATTTAGAGAGAGCAGCTGTGAAAATGTTTAGAGCATGGAATGCATAGCAGACAACATATCTTCATTATTTGAACAACTCTCAGCTTGATCTAATTTGATAGCCAAATCAAGAGACCACTCTTAAACTTTGGCAAAGCAGACATGCTGAAATTTTTTACTTTTAAACAACTCATGATCAGAGTTAAATGACTGCCACAATTTGAATGAGCAAAATCCACCCTGACTTTGCCACAATCAACATCTGGTTGAGGTGTTAACAACATAAGCATAAATAAATATGAACGACTGTCACTTCTCACCATCTTTGAGTTGTAGAAACTGGATTGGTTTATCAAGATTCATCATCTAAGGGTGGTAAAGCTGAAAAGGTTTACCATGACTTATCAGCAAGAGATAAGCAATGTTTTGCTTGAAGGTTACTTTATTAAGTTATTCCCATTGACCAAAAACTTAGTAATGTAAAGCATATAAATGGCATGCAGATCATGAAAAGCTGCTATTAACCTTGGTGTAGGTGCACACAGCATTCTTTGAACATGGCCATTCTATCAGAACCATGAAATTCTGCTACATTGTTGTCAAATGTTTTCATGTCAGCAATACTCAGTTCTGTTTGAAAGATCTCAATTTTAACCGAGTTCATGTAATCTTTTATTACATTCAGAATAAAAAGCAATTAAAAATCGATGGAATCAATCGCTGTGATGAGTTGGGCTTTACGGTACACCGAAACATGCTATAAGTTTGACTGTGCTTGAAAAATAAAACTTGATTTACATTAGGATTAAGGTGAAAAATACTTCCAGGCTTCGATGCAAGCAAACACCTACGGTACAGACGTGTGAACCAGATAATAAGCACGGAATTCATCAGCCAGATGTGGAAAAAATAATCACGTGCTTTCCAACAGACCTGAACTGCGATACCAAATGCACGTGTTGTAGTTCCTCGATAAACGCGCGTTTCTGTACCGTCGTGCTGATTTGTCACTACTGCGGCATGACAAGAATATACAGGTATTTTAAAATATTGGCATTAAGGTATGACTGTCGACACAAAAAGGTCACGTATATTATGGTGTCTTATAAATACAATTAAAATTATAACGGAAAGACACAAGTTTTCACACCATTTAGCCGTCTAAAACCTAACATATCCTTACCCTTTGGGTTTTAATGACTATACTTCTGGAATTCTGCACTAAAATGCTGCCAAAATGGGGATGGTGTACTACGACGTAATACTCGCCTCCCAATGCGGTAAGCCCCTTTAAATGGAAAAACTTAACATCATTATTGCGGCGTAAACCAATTATCCTAGCTAACTTAAATACACTTAGCGAGTTAGGAGCAGTAGCGCAGGCGTGGGGGGCACAGTGGGGCACGGCCCGCCCTTTACTTCCGAAGGGCCCTTTGGGCCCAATGGGATATGTCATTAAGGACCCAAAAGGCCGGCCGTAGGTCGCATTCAGGGACCCAGCCCACAAGGCTGGGCACTCCAATGCCAGTCAGGGGGCCCTGTACGCTGATCAGTGGTCCTGGGTGGACAAGGGCCCATGCATCGGTCAGACATCACTAATAACGCAAAGTATTCCCCAAGCAAGGACAAAACAGGAGCCAGCGATTTACATTGATCGGGGTCCCAGCATTTGTCAGGGACCACAGTGCTTACCAGGGGGCCCTGTGTTGGCAAGGGGCCCCGAGTCGGCCAGAGGCAGTGTTTGAGGAGGCCTGAAGAATTTGGAGGGCCAACTGGGGCAGACGGTCAAGGGCCCGGTTGGAGGGATTGAAGACACGAAGGGCTGGTCAGAGTTTCATTCAGGGGCCCCGACCTGCGGGGACTTTCCCTCAAACGACAGTCAGAGCGCTTTTGCGCCGATCCGGAACCACATGAGTCGATATTGGCCTTTATGTTGGCCAGGCGCCACCAGTAACGCACAGTCGGCACCGTGTCGGCATGGGCCTGACGACGCGCGTTCTAATCAGCTACAAAGCCGGGGCAGACGATTGACACTAGTCGGGGACTGCTGTATCTGTCAGGAGCCCCAAGTGTCCAACAGAGGGTCCTGTGCTCCTAAGGGGTCCCGAGCTAACCAAGGGCAGTGCGCAATGTGGCCTGAAGAGGGGCCGAGGGACTGGCTTTCGGTCATATGAAGAATCGTACCTCATGGGGTCGTGTCCTGAAATTTTAGCCAAAAGTCCCCTTGTACCATCTGAGGACCCCCAAAGGCAATGCACGTGTCGCAGTCGGCCAGAGGCAACGAACACCGAATAGTTTTCTCCCTGTCATTCTGAATTCTGCGGGCCCATTTCCAAGCAGGAGCAAGGCCGTGGACCACCATTTACATTGGTCTGGGTCCCTGAAACAATGGTTCGGGCCCCTGTCTGGGTCAGGGACCCACAGCGCCTAGCAGGGAGCCATGTGTTGGCTGGTGGCTCCGAATCGATCAAGGGCTTTGTTTGAGGAGGGCCGAAGAGGGGCCGAACGGTCCTAGGAACCAAAGATTGAGGACCTAATGAGAACGCCTTTTGTCCTCTTGATTGGAATTCACGGGCCCGACATACTGGCCGTAGATCACATTAAGAATGTCGTCCTGCTCGTAACGCCGTGTCCTCCAGTGTCAGTTTAAGGGCCTCTTGCATCGATCGGGAACTCCTGGGAGGGTGCAGGCCTCTATTTCGGCCAGAGACCACCAACACCGAACAGTCCGCTACGTGTCGGTATGAGCTCTGGGAGCCCATTTATCAAGCGCGAGCAAGACCAAGCTTGCGATTTGCATGAGTCGAGGTCACTGAAACCATGAGGGTGTCGGTCAGGGGCCTGCAGTGCCTAGCAGGGGATCCTGTGTCGGTAAGTGGTCCGGGTCACCATGAGCCGTGTTTGCAAGGGTTCGAAAAGGGGATCGAACGGTCCCTCGGGACCAAAGATTAAGGGCCCGATTGAATATGGAGCCTGGTTCCCATCCGTAGTGCCGTGACCTGAAATGTCAGTCAGAACACCTCCACTAGGACCCCCTTATTAAGTTTTTTATCTTTATTGTATGGGGCCTCGACACAAAGTCAACCAGACGGCTCCATGTCCGTCTAAGCCGCTGGACCCATTTCCCAAGCAGGAACGATGTCGGGGCCCGCGATTTGCGATGTTCGGGTCCCTGACACAATGAGGGGCTCCTGTGTCTGTCAGGGGCCACAACGCCTAACAGGGTCCTGTGGCGGCAAGTGGCCCCGAGTCGGTCAGGCGAATATTTGCTCAACAGGGACGGAGACGGGACCCCGAATGACGGAGGGCCGCTGGCCTTGACCGAAGCCCTCAAACAATTAAAGGAAACATACGACTTTACAATGAGCGTTCACGTTGAGGCAATGGAGGGATCCTGTGTTAATCAGGGCCCGAAGTACCGAACGGTGTGCCCGCCAACCCGATTTCAGCATGGGCCCGTTAAGCTGAGCTGGAGTCTTGTGCCAATTATTGGACCCCTGCGGCGATCTGGGATGTCGTTCTGTCATTGAGGGTCCCTGCGTCGATCCCGGCTCGACCAGGGGATCCCACCCCGTGTCGCCGGAATGGCAGCCGGAAGACATCCCGCGGTGGAACAGAATGGCCCTTCAGTCCTTCACCAGGAACGATATGTGCCCCCTAGTGTTCTACTCAAGGTGACCCTTGTCCGGAAAGAAATACAGGGTCCCATTAGTGTTGAGTGGAGTGGATCTAAATTAGCTAAAAAACGAGCAAGGTCATCAAGGTCATCCCATATTCTCCTGGGAACGCTCATTCATTTGCAGAATCGATCAGTGAAACAAATAACATCAATAGAGGTGAACCTGGCACCCAAAATCTCTGGAGCGAGGACAACGACTGCCTGGGTTTTAGTCTCCATAAAATCGGACGGCGTTGGTCATTGCATGTGACACTAGGCGGCGGGCGCTGTGCGCGCGAAAACGACTGTCGTGAAGTATTGGCTCGGAATGTCTCTCAAAAGTAATCGAACCGTTCAAAGTTCAGGCTGGGCTTATCATCGCTCAGCTTTGAGGTTGCCCTCTGGAGAGAAAAGTTGCTACAGCAGCACGAAAAATAGAGATTCTACCTTTACTTCTACAGTTCCACCAGATTCCCGCACCACTTCGCGGTGCCGTAAAGACCGATCCTTATTATCATCAATCTAGCAATCGCACCGGTGAAATGTACGCCAGGACTATCTTTTCCATGTACGATTTGGTGTCCTAAAGCTTTTAACGATGCTTGTTTTAAATGCGTCATCATTTTCATCCACTCGTTGGCCATGGCTTAATATTCGCTGCGAGATCGACGCTGTGCGGCCTATGGAGACTGCAGTGCCCGGCGTCGAGGTTTTTGTTGCTAAGATTTGCGAGCGCGTGTGCTCAAAGTTACGTTATATGACTTGTATCACTTATTTGATTTGACTGAATATTTAAGATTTTCAAGTAATCATGGCTTGGCCACGTACATACTGACTGTTGACCCATTCCTGTGTACAATCTACATTCGCAGGGTCCCTTATTCCTTAGTAGTGCCCCGAAAAATTGCTGACGAAGCTTTTGAGCGCTATCCGTTTAAAGAGAGTTCACTGGGCCATTGCGAAGTGGAGAGTACCGGCTATCTAATTCATGCAACCATTTAACATATAAGTTCCTTAGTTTATTGACTACAAATTTCAGGTGGACTTCGTCTGGTGGTAGCTTTTGGCCTTTATTCCTTAGCACAGCGCAATAAGAGATTTTCGCAAATTGTGATCAGTGCGTAGCCAGGCGCGTAGGAGGTTTGAAACTGGCCGAAAATCCGTAACTTTATTTATGGACGTTTCCACAACGAAACATTTTTGGTAAACTTCAGCTCATCTATAAGAATAACACTCGTCCTGATAGGGGGTCGGTCCGACTCCTCCCAAGGTTTTTGAGGACAGCTGCCTGGCATACCGTGCAGTCACGCACGCATTTTCATGAGCCTATGGGACATCCCTTGCATGTGTGTTTACATCAAAAACATGTTCCAAACATTTCTGGTTTCGAGAGCGGTGGCATTTTTTTAGTAATGCTGCACAGCGATCTTCTGCCTGTGCGGCTGAGGATGCCGCGGAGCGCTCGTCGCGGACCGACGTTGTTACAGTAATGGGAGTATGCCATCTTTTTCCACTTTTCACTTATTGTTGGATTAGACGCGTAAGACCTGGTTAGTGATACCAGTTTCTCCAAACCCTTCTAAATTGCCTTTAATTATAAGAAGTGGCCGCTCTTCCAGGAAAAATCCTATTGGACATCCTGCTCACTACAACAAAAGTAATATGCTACTTAGTTTGTAAGTTGCTCAGTGCATTTGCGAGGAACATTATTCGCATAGATAAGACATTAGTAATAGCCCTATTCCTCGGAGAAAAACCGGGGGAGTGGAGACATAGATGGGTTGATATTTCGGCAACACGCCTTTATCGAAATAAAAGTAAGATTGAATTCAAAATTGCCTGTCGATTTCATTAGAGATTTCACCAGAGATGAAACCGAGGTGGAAGATTTTTCTGGTAAACTCTTCCATCTCAAAACCTAGGTACCCGGGTGACAATAGATGTCGTTTGTGCAAGTCTGGATTTCGAGGGGTTTGCATGCCAAAAAACGTGTTTTAGGAAATCAAGTGTCAACTGCGTGAAAAAACATGGGAGGAACATAGTCTATGTCGGGAGTCCATGCACCCTATTCGCTTGAGATATAATGAGCACCTAAGAGACGCTAAAAACAAAACAAGAAATGCCCCTTGCGGTGACCATTTCTTGGCAAAACACGCTCAGGCTGAAGTCGAGGGGGGACCCTATGCCCCTTTTGAAGCTCAAAGTCATCTACAGAGCACAGGACCATCCAAACGGGGAAATAAGTGAATCTTTTCTTATAAAGTCGGCGAACAAATCTTAACGTACAGAGCTCATCATGGCCGATTATGCGGACGTGATATGTGCCTTTGTGTGTGATGTGTGCTGGCTTAAAATCGCTTACATGTGTAAGTGATCCCTGACGGGTGATGTGCGATGCCTGTTCATTTGAACTTGCTTGCATGTATAATTGATGCGCGATGTGTCATGCCTATTCACCTCAACTCGCTTGCATGCTTGGATGCAGTGTGATGCGTGATGCCTACTTGCTTGAATTCGTTTGCATATACACGTATTTTCGAGTATTATAAGTCCTAGATACGCACTACATCGTGGTAATGGCTGGCAATCGCTCTTTGTTTAATCCGCTGAATATTGGTGTCCGGTAAAAACTATGGCTTACTGCTAAAAAAACTGAAAGTCGAGTAGGATCGTCGGCAGGCAATTTTGAATTCGCTTCTGCCATTGTTTCGATGAAGGAATGTTGCCGAAATTTCAACTCATCTACGTCTTTATTCTCCAGGTTTTTTTCTCCAAGGAATAAGGCTATTACTACTGCTGTCTTACCTACCCTTAATTGGCTTTACTTTTTCCAATGGTTGTGTTCTGTGGTGTTTACAACACACTCATGTGTCAGGATTTCTGTGTAATAAATGCTACGAAAACTTAAATCACTGTGCTTAGACAACAATATATGCAAGCATGACGCCATCATTCCGCGAATTCAACGAAGCGTTAAACTAACTATGGCTTCGATTTCTCCCCTATGGCGTTTACAACAGCGACTTTTTCGAGGCGCACTTTGGCTTTGGGAATGGGAGTAGCACATGATCCATAGTGATGCACATTCAAACTTCAGCTGATGCGACTCTCGGTAAGAGGGCCTTGTCGCTCGTTGTGTCAATCACAAACGTTCTTCTGTTCGCACCAGTAGAGGTGTCACAGTGGTTGTCATGACGAAGATGATGGTGACAGCTACAGGGAAGAAGCGTAGTGTTGCTTGCAAAGCTTTGACAGCGTAACTTGAGCTAAAATATTGTTAAAATTGACACCATTATTGTATCTTGACGGCGCCGCAGTGGCACTATCCTGTGCTATTACTAGAGGTAACTGGTTCTGAGGTTTCACTGGAGTTTTTTGTGCGTTTTTTTCATGTACTCCATGGTAAGACGTGGCCATACATCATAAACATATGGTTCAAATGCCTAAAACTATAAAATATCGCACTCAGAATTTAACGAGTAGCATGTCTGTTTCGGTTTTACGTCTTGTGAGGTCCGGTCTTGTACTTATCTGAGCATGTAAAGCTGAAAATGTTCGATATTTAGGAGGTTTTCTTCTTCGACCTGTTATATTTGGGTTAATTATTGACCTTGCCATACACAACTTATTATCAATCGCAAAATCTCGTTGCTGCCACTTCACTGGTGTTTTATGCTAAACTCTATCTCCCTTAGTTTGGAAACGGCAGTGGTGTTACATTGGACTCCCCCCCCCCCCCCATCAATCACCGGGCGAATCGAGGCGAGGTTTAAGTATTTCGCCGGTTGATAAGCAGTTTGAGTTACATGGGCCGAAATTTGCGAATCGCTCTCCTGATTCGTTCGCTTTCCTTACCAGTCAACAAGTTTTCCGTCTATGAGAAATCGCCGTGTGCATCACAGCCATGTCTGAAAGCTGATGGTCAAACACCGATGAGGGGCAAGGAGAAAACGTCTGTGCTTTGTCCGTCCTCAACTTACAACATACAATGAGACGTTCTGTTATGGTTCTACTAATTATGCATATATTTGCATATATATATATATATATATATATATATATATCAACAGTATCGGCCTGGAAGTGACGGAAGTCCCTGGAGCCGAAGCCCCCATAACTCCCGAAGCGATGAGGTGAAGCCCCGAGAGAGAGAGAGAGAGAGAGAGAGAGAGAGAGAGAGAGAGAGAGAGAGAGAGAGAGAGAGAGAGAGAGAGAGAGAGAGAGAGAGAGAGAGAGAGAGAGAGAGAGAGAGAGAGAGAGAGAGAGAGAGAGAGAGAGAGAGAGAGAGAGAGAGAGAGAGAGAGAGAGAGAGAGAGAGAGGAGAGAGAGAGAGAGAGAGAGAGAGAGAGAGAGAGAGATAGAGAGAGAGAGAGAGAGAGAGAGAGAGAGAGAGAGAGAGAGAGAGAGAGAGAGAGAGAGAGAGGAGAGAGAGAGAGAGAGAGAGAGAGAGAGAGAGAGAGAGAGAGAGAGAGAGAGAGAGAGAGAGGAGAGAGAGAGAGAGAGAGAGAGAGAGAGAGAGAGAGAGAGAGAGAGAGAGAGAGAGAGAGAGAGAGAGAGAGAGAGAGAGAGAGAGAGAGAGAGAGAGAGAGAGAGAGAGAGAGAGAGAGAGAGAGAGAGAGAGAGAGAGAGAGAGAGAGAGAGAGAGAAGAGAGAGAGAGAGAGAGAGAGAAGAGAGAGAGAGAGAGAGAGAGAGAGAGAGAGACAGAGAGAGAGAGAGAGAGAGAGAGAGAGAGAGAGAGAGAGGAGTCCCGGGAGCCTCCTATGCCTCGTTATAGCCCTCTCCTGGGCAAAATACTGGTTATGCCACCGGTAGTATCATAAATGTTTCACGTATCTGTCACTAACATGCACCTGTCACGTATTTGCATTCAACGTTACGGCGAGGGATGTTGCTGCGGTACGGCACAATGAGCATATTTCACCAGCCCTCAACCCACCAGGGAGGCTGGGTGCAATGGAGCTCACATCAGCAGGATTGTCTCGGTGTTCAGCGAGCTGATTGGACGCGACTGTCCGCCAGCCCTCAGGGTTTTTGTTAGACACTCCCAGGTATCTCAGGGGAACCCCAGAGCGAAACGAGAGCAGTCGCTGCAAGCGATGTCGTTTGCCAGCCACGAAAAGAAAACTAACTCCTATCGGGTTGCGCTTGCGTAGAATTTCTTCCCGGCCGTTATTACCAGGGTGCGGAGTCGCGGGCATTCCTGCGTGCCGTGGCTCAGCCACTACGAATAACATTGATTTTCGTGCCGTGTTTTGCATGCATCGTGACTGGGAACGTTCTTATCGTGTATACGTAACTGTCTATCACTTTAACCACAATTTATTGGGTTCACGCTACCCCCCATGCGGATGAATCCTCAATGAATGAGCATGAACATGAGTATCAAGATATCAAGAACAGTAGATGCGATGTTGCTTTGGGCATGGCGTATTCATGATAAATTGGTGGCTGGGACGTAGTAAACCTGAAATAATTCTCGTAAAATAGGCTCACCGACCATTTACCATGAGCAAGCTGGCACGAGGTCTGTACATTACAGCTGGGCGGGGTAGTCATCATCTACCACATTATCGGTGTGGGCTATCAATTAACCACCTCTGGTACGCGCGTGGTAGGTAGGAAGCCTGGCTAGGAAGCTGGGAGACGATAAGCTAGGAAGGCTGATGTCACCATGGAAACCATTTGTCAGTAATGATGCATAAGTGGAGCGCTACAACACAAGAAATGTTGGTGCCTGTGCCGAAGACCAGACCTTCCCCAGCACATCGACGTTTTTACCGTTTCTCCGTGGTTTCAGGAAATTTTCGCTGCTTTCGGCAAAATGCCGAGAATGGAGACAAAAAGTTAGGGGCCTATGCCAGTTCGAATATACGCAAAGACGCACCCAAGCTTTTTAGAAGATGGTGGATAGATATTGCAAGTTAAATGCAAGACAATAGATGTGTGCCTGAGGAAAAGCTCTGCGTAGGAGCAGACAAATAGCTGAAAACAAAATGCGTAAGAAGGCCAAACAGTCCGAGATATGAGAGAGCAACAGTATAAGATGACGCATGGCCATGCATGCTGGGCAAACCTGGGGCGAAAGATGCAACTACTGCGCGCTGTTCGCAGGACAAAATGAGAACACCGCTTGCGCCGTTACGAGATGAGATGTTCGGGTGGTGCGGACGGCGACAAAAATGTCAGCCCATGTCTGACTTGAGACGAGGTGTACTTGCACTTTCATTTTGTAGCATGGCTAGTTACCGTTTTATCTGCGTCACATATCCGTAAATGTGCACATCTTTGCAAGTTAAAGTGTGCGCGCACTCCGATTGTCGGAGATGTGCAATAAATCAGCTGTATATCGGACGATAAAAAGTCAGTTGAAGTGTATGGCTCAGTCATAACTGTTTACTTACGTACTTACATTGTCTCCTCGGCAAAAAAGGCATTAGCGAGTGTGTCTCGCTACGATAATCTTTGAAAAAAACTAAAATGCACGTTGGGATCGCATGTACACATACCCAGCGCTCTACAACACATTATCGGACACATCTCTGTCGGTATCCTCCGTTTCCCCTAGCCACATGTTGCTTATGCTATATCTATCTATCTGTCTATCTATCTATCTATGTATACATACCTTAACAGTCACATGAAGGGAGTCAACATATATTTCATGCGGTGTGGTCAAATCTCAATATCTTTTCTTACAGATTGGAACTCAGAAGGCAAACATAACAAAATCTTGCCGTCTGTTTTTGCCTTTCAACTCCCGATCAATAAATAGCTCGCTTTCCCGTCGATTTGATGAGATAAGCAAATAACAGCGAATTATGAGATGATGCAGCTGTAAATATAATGTTAAAAAGACCCATGACACATCACCATTGGGCGATTTGTTGCTGTGAATAAAACATTGCATGTGTGTTGACAGTCGCCTTGGTAAACAACGTCTAAAGCCTTTACAGTTGGGATTTCGCTAAGGCTACGAACGTTGGATTCCATCGATAGATAAGCTTTGAAATACATCGACAACGCACAGCATCGACAGCCAACGCTGCACAACTGGCGATGGCACAACGGACCAAGTCCAACAGACTACCACACCCGCGGCGCCTGAACTCAGAAATCTCGAGCGCTCGGGAATCTCTAGTCGGCAGCTGTCGGGACCGACCAATCAGAGCCCATCGTATGGACCAATCAGGGGCACGGCGCTATCAGCTGATGGCTCGACCGAGGTGTTCCGTCGGAAGACGCGCGACAGACGTGAGTGAAAGTATGGCAGCATGTTTTGGCTGCTCGGAGGTGGATGGAGTTCTCCGTGGGCAGCGCGCGAAGTCGGACAGTTCTGCCCCGCTCAGGCTGCCCAGCTGCAGTTCCTCGCTGAGCCGTGTTAGGAAGCAAAGAACGAGAATAGGTATTTCACATCAAAACAAAGGTCATGTTGGCGGGAGCGGCGCCACGGGGGGGGGGGGGGGGAGGGGTCGGGGCGGAGGCATGCGTCCCCTTGTCGACGGATAGGGGTACAGTCCTCCTTGTCCTAGCAGCTTTCTTTCAGTCTGCATTCTAACGAAATTCTAATGTATTCATGTCACAAATTTTCACGAAGGGCCGTACTCTCAGTTTTTGCCATGGTTAAATTGCCTCATATCGGTATGACCGTAATCTTGCAAAGCTAGTGCGATGTAGTTAGGACTCCAAAAGAACGCTCGATGGTATCTCCCTAACACTGGCCAAGCATATTTAATGTGTTCCGTGCCTGGAGTTAAAAGCCAGATCAGGAGGTGATTGGATCATCACATGCCTGCAGCCCTTGAGTCTAGAACGTATCTTAAAGGGAAAAGTGAAAACTGATGTTGAATTCCAGTGCACGTGCTACTATCCAATATCCACAATTTCCCAGGTACGACTGCTATTTTCGTACGCCCTCCGTCAATGTCCATCACGTGCTGTCACCGCTTCTGCCGTTGTGTTTTTGCAGAACATTTAGAGCTAAAACAGTCTAAAAGTTAAAACTCTCGTTGGTTGTTTGGGCATAGGCACATTCGGTTGATATTGCAGAGGCGTCATTTTACGTGTTATATGTGCACTTACTGGTTTTGTTTAATCTTTAAGCATTATGTGGTATTGACACTGCTTTCGGAAGTCACATGAAAGACGGAAAAATATGTGTCACATATATATATATATATATATATATATATATATATATATATATATATATATATATGAAAACCAGACTTGAAAACTTTTTTGGTAGCCGGAAGTGCCCATGGCATGTCCGTAAATTGATTTTAGGATCCTTATTAAATGGAGACAGACCCTTCAATGCTAAAAGCCTGACAGCATCTCGCACAATCTGCCTATTGTCTTTGATGTCTATTTATTCTATTCTATTCTAATCTATTGATGTGAAATGCACAACACATATATGTATATATATGCATATATATATATATATATATATATATATATATATATATATATATATATATATATATATATATGTGCACACATATATGTGTATGTGCGTTGTGTATGCTTGCGTGCGTGCGTGCACAACATATCCTCATTTCCGGCCATATCAGCACATGGGGCGGGTGAAACCCGCGTCCCTGGTAGCTCGTCCCCAGGGGTCACTTCTCAGAAAGCCAGCCATTAGTAGGGGCGGGGCGTCTACCTCACCGACCCTGGGAGAAGATTGGAGGGGCGGGTCTAGCCCTGGCACCCATCCACGTCTCTGTCCGCCGCTGATCACGGGATTGGCGCGTGAGATCTTGTTACGACAGTGTCGTGGCGTCAGGTGGAGAAGCGCCCGCGGACAGATGGCGGTAGAAGGGATTGTAACCCAGGGTGCAAACGTGCAGTTGCCACAGACGCATTGGTACAGCTGAGGAAGACAAGAGATTGCATTTCTTACAGTAATTCAGTGGCTCAATCCTCTGCAACGCTGAGTAACTCCCCACCATCCCCCATAAGTCCAAAGGCCTCACAGCATCCAACCGCTTACTTTACAGATATGGATGCCGGCAAGACCTGGGTTCAAAAACTTGATCGCGAGTTTGAGTCCCAGTTCTGGTGCACTAAGTCCAAAGTCGGAACCAGTAGGAAAATATGGGCTTAAATATACCCTTTTAATGTGTTCAATACCTTCTTACAATGTGTCTAATATTTTCTGTGTTCCATTAGTCCGAGTCCCGAGCAAAAAGCCTTATGTTCAAGTATGATGTATTCAGCTTCAGCGCATTCAGGGTTGATCCCGAATCTGATTTCCAGGACGAGGAGTCGAAGTCCAAGGCCGAGGTCATGCTATTAGTTATAGGCCTCTATCAAAACATGAGAGACCATCAAATTTTAATGGCTTATACGTGGGTGGCCGTTGAGTTATACAAACCAAATTCATGCATGCGCCGTGAGTGTAGACTAAGCTGACGTATGTGTACTAGAAATATGCTACCGAGTAGGGCTGCGTTTTGTTCAAGTTTCTATCGCTATGATTCGAGTATTCAAGCTGTAGATTTGTGGAATCTTCAAGTTCGTATCCCATTCTGGTTTATTTTGACATGAGTCGGAGTCGGAGTCGGAGTCGGCTGTTTGCTGAAAATGGAGGGTCTGAGTCTGTTTCAGATTCCGTCGCGAAATGAAGCCTGGCCACTCGAACTCGAGTCCCAAAAGATCGCAGGTCCAGAGTCCTTATCTGATTTGAGTCCGACCGTACCGGGACTCGCGCCCTAGTGAACACAAACGGAAATCGCCACCGATGCGTGTTATTCGCAATCTAACTCTACTTGTTGGCTCAGCCAGCGTCGTTTAAGCATATTGGCTATCTGAGAACTGCAGGTCCATGGTGGGGCTAAAGGGGCGTTTCGGAAACTCAGAACCCCGACTCAGTCGGAGTCCCCGGCCCAGAGCCCCGACCGGCCGGGACACTCTCAAGTTCCAGAGTCCGAACCCACGGATTTCCCGGGAGACTCAGATGCTCACTGATTGAGTGGGGGTATTCGGAACCGTTTAAAACATACAGCATGGCCGTTAGCCGACTCAAAACCACGAAACCACTTCTGGTTGTCTCTGATACCCGGCTGAAAGCTGACTGCAAAGCTGTCGTTTCAGCAGGGTTCCTTTCTTTTCATTTTTTCCTCCCTCTTAACCGCATCGTGAGTCTGTTGAACCGTTTAGACATCCGGCCAATATCTCACTCCCGGTACTTGTGTCGCGACTGTCCGCGCAGAAGTCTCCTGCCATCCTAAATAGCTCCCTGAATCCAGGAAGGTGTCGTAGCACATTTGGAACTCGGATCTCTCAAGGCGTTCCAAAAAATTTTGAACTGCTTTCAGATCACCGGCAAATTGGGAGCTCTCCGTAACCACGTTGGAATATAGGATAACCTATAAAACCTTCCAAAGCTGAATAGAGCGTCGAAGCAGATTCAGAAGCCCCCGAAGCTCCCTCAAGCACTCGCAGAAACCAGACATGCACATGCAGTGCCTGAGACGAGACCAGTTACTGGTCGTTACTGGTCGCTAGCATCGGCACTAGGAAGAACGCAGGAACCAGTTTGAAATCAAACCGGAGATACGTGAAGATTCAACATTCACCGTTGAACCTTGTTAAAGAAACCAGCAGAAGTCGGAACCCAGCTCGACATTTAACCGAAATATCTGTAAACATCCACGATCCTCGTTGTAATTGCACTGCAATCCAACATGAACCAAGATCCAGCCTGGAATTATGCCGAGAGAACCACCCGGGACCCAGATTCACCTTGAAATAACGCAATAGCAAGAATCAAAATCCAGCGTAGGCACGTTGCACGAATAGATACTACAAAGATGTGTAAGACATATTTGATTTCATACGACACGCTTGGTAATGGCACTTGACTTACACCTAATAATCCGATCTGGTGTTTACAAATAAGCCAATGAGAAGCAGGGCCCATGAGGTGCTACCGCAGCTCATCGTTCTTGTCCAGTAACCATGAGCTGCTTGTTTGGAGTAACAAAACAATTAAATCCGCAAACTATTGAGTTTTGCAGTTGTGAGAGGCAGATGGGAACCAAGAGCCAGGCCCTGGTCTTGATAAAAAAGCACAAAGAACGAAGTGTTTCTGAAAGGGCCAGGGGAGCCGGCAATCGATGTCTGGTGTTTGTGAAGGAGCCACCAGAAACCAGGAGCCCGTATATGGGACTTCGAAAAGAACCAGCAAGGACAAGAAACTAGGATCCGGTTTTTATGACGGGGATGTGAAAACCAAAAGCCAACTTTGGGAGCTAGGAAAGAGTCTAGCAGGACCTCCTTGCGATTGTTTCGCTAAATTAACCTCAGGGTAATCGACTGGACCACATTGTGTTTATGGTTGCTGTCTGCACTTACGTAAGGATCTCCAGACCATAAGAGCTCCCTCGACAAGTCTGTCATAGTCCTGTAAAATCAGAGTGATCTCGCGTGACCTAGTTCGGACGTCAGCCATTCACCAAGCCGGTGGTAAATTACCGGAATGTGAGGCTGACTTCATGGCACTAAAATGGTCCCACATGGTCCAGAGAACGCCCAATTCCGGATACCAACAGGTGTAAATCTTGACCCTGAAGCATCTTGAAGCTTGAAAAGTATTTCCTGAATTGATGCAAAACGCTTCATCAGAACTAAACTGGTCATACACTGTGCGCAATACTACGGCTTTAGCCCCATACCTCAGTGGTGGTTCGGTTCAGACCACAATTTGGGTGCTCTCATTTTCACCCAATCAAACAGCCTCAAAACAAACTGTACGCAATTTACTTTTTGTCCGTGGCTGCGCACCTGCATTCCTTATGTCCATTGATCACCTGTGAAGTCGCATTGACTGCATTGTGATGCAGTGAAAGACAGGCCAAACTAGAAACTGGCTGCTGTGGGCTACATCTCGCTCAGTGACCCTTCTATTATGTGGAGAAAACGCGTCGTAGTGCTTGGTTGGTCAATACCCGTTAGGCGCAATTTCGTTCACGTACCCATGCTTCCTTTGGACCCGTGCGCTATTGCTGCTGGGAAGCAAAAGTTGATTGGAGTGGCAAGCGGTGAACTAAGATTGCATTGCTTTTGCGTGTTTTGCACACATACACATGGCGTGCCTATGATTCCAGCTCGTTTCAATGTGATCTTGAAAATAGCATCTGTAGGATGCTGCTTTACAGTACAGGTAAGGCAAACAGTACAGACAAGGCACTTCAGTACAGACAAGGCAGACGTACTGCAGAACTCAGCACAGATAAGACAAACGTACTGCTGAAGTACTCAACTTCCCCGCCCACGCCTGACGTATGTATTTGGTTTTAACCATGCCGACCTCGTGGAGACTTCTCAAGTCCAAAGAAAAGTTGCATCCCTGAGGAGAATGTCCGAGCCTGAGGTCGGTCGCATCACCACCGCATCGCACCGCAGCCGACCTCCCTGAGCGTGACACTCAGCCGGGTCCCACAGCCCGCGCCACCGGCAGCTGCCGGGACTTGGCCAGGGGACGGACGGTGCAGGTGAACCCGCCTCCAGCACGTCGTGCCCTATCTCCGGCACCGGGCGACCTCGCCCCTCGGCGGCCGCCGCTCGGCCGGACGGCCAGGTGGTGCACGCCGGGGGCGCTCTCTCAGCCATGCCAGCCGCGCGACGGACACGGGCCAGCCACACGGCCGGCCCGTCCGTCAACAATGCCCACCCCTTCCCCGCAACTCCGCCTATACTGTACCAGTGGGGGAGCCAAACGAAGCCAGGTGACTGTGGTGCCGTATTCAGGAAGTTATTTATGCAACGAATCTTTTTGAAATTTCCGAAAGAAAAGGAACGTTTGGCTGACTGTGCTCTCTTTTGAATGTTAAAGATCTGAGAGAGATCCTCCGCACGCCTTCGACGCTTGCCATGTATCGAAAGAGGGGGTCTCGCACCCCTCCTAGCCCAGTGTACCACCGTCCGGTGCCGTTTGGACGTAAGTGCCCTGGTTCGTTCCGTTATGCCTGACGCCAGTAGGCCGTCCGTGATGACCCAGAACCGCCCGACGTAATGGCCTAGA
The DNA here is from genome assembly GCF_011947565.3 of Pollicipes pollicipes. Lineage (NCBI taxonomy): Eukaryota > Metazoa > Arthropoda > Thecostraca > Pollicipedomorpha > Pollicipedidae > Pollicipes > Pollicipes pollicipes. Next base: position 12,372,205 of record NW_023596818.1, read on the forward strand.
ACCGCGGCCGGCCCGCCTTGCTCCCAGCCCCTGTACCGCACAGACTGAGGAGCGGGGGCCTCGGTGGCGCACGGCCCGCCGGCTTCCCGTGAGGCTTGAACGCTCGCCGCCCACGTGCGATACTTTGTCCCCGTCCTCCAGGTGCGGCGACACCGGCCGAGCTACTGGGTGACGCAGTTGAATAGCATTTGTCGCCTGAGGAAAGCACATGACAGCACATTCTCTTGCTATGCGACAGCGACTCGTCGAACTACAGCACGGCAGTTGCAGTGGCATCCTCAACTGTATATACCAATGTCAAGAAATAGTCGGATTCAAAACGTCTCGATGCTTTCACTTTTTGTATCGCCGTCACGCCCTGCCGCACCGCGCCGGCCCCCCGGTGAAGAGCCCGCCTAGCAGCTCACCTCAAGGCCGGCCCCGTGGACCGGTCCACCGGTTTGGGTGGGGCCGCCAGGTCGTCCTCGCGGCTCCTCCTTCCGCCCGCAGACGGTGATCCCAGGCGGAGATGGCGCCGCCCGCCAACAGCCGGCTGGAACGCTCTTCAGACCCTCCGGAATCGAGCGGACGGTGGTCAGATGTTGGCAATCCGTGTGAATTGGTATGGGTGCTGGCTTCATTCCAGCGTAGATGGTCGTCATTCCGATATGCTTTTTAGAGCGGCAGATTCCAGCCACGCACTGTGTTACATCCTCCAAGCATTCCGATAATGTAGTGTCAAAGCGATGGAAGGAGGCCATGGTTCCCTGACAAGGACTATAAACATGATGAGCTGGCACCGCCATTTGTCTTGTTCAGAAAAGCACATATTCTATTTGCTTGCTCGGTGGTGCCCAGTCGTCTGGCCTAATTAGAGTCAAATTGAATAAACTAGACTAGTGATGCATGCTGGCTTTTGGAACGCGCAGTCGTTGATAATCGCAATATTAATAATCGCAATATAGTAATCGCAATATAATCGCAATCATCGTTGATAATCGCAAACAATTCGAGAAGATTTCCTTGCACATTAAACGACCGTCGAACCATATTTTAATCGACACAAACGTGCATTTTAAATATACGCGCATAATTTATGCTGGGAACACGGCCTAGCATGCATTGCCTTTGCATCTGGCCAGCTGCTCTCCATGCGACGGTGTTCGTCCGGTGTTGATGGGATGAGGCCGAAGGCGAGTAAGACTCGCGTTCTTGTCGAAGGTCAGCCTGTTCATACTCAGCACTTTCTCAGAAGAGCAGGTGATGATGCACCATCACTGCAGGCGGTCTGCCGATAGTTAAGTCGGTTTAATCCAGGTCCAACGGCCGTTAGTCACAGGTCGCAAAAGGGCGGCTCCGGCCACGCGCGTATGAAACCTGAGGTCAAGCTGGTGGAGAAACCTGACCTGAAAGGTCACCGCTCAAGTCTTACTGCTGCGGTGGATGCCGCGGGTGGGCAAGAAACAGGCTGACGCATTGGACAGGATCAGGAGTACGGAAGGGTGCACTGCAGAGGTATACGCTATACTCTTACCGCTGAGGTAAAGAAAATTCGCATGCGACCTGCGAATACATCGAATAAAGAGCAACACCGTCGCAATAAATGAATCCTGGGCGACATTTTATAATCGACGTGGAAGAGATAAAGCAAGCGTGCAATTTTGCAGCGAAGAGGGCCGCATCCACGCTAGTCGAATACAGGCCTCGATCGACACCAAGTTTGGCAAGAACTTTGTGGAGAAGACACGTTTCTTGTTATGAGCTACATATTCTTGGCGTCTTGGTGCAGCACGCAAGGTTCCATCCACTGCCGTTCGTTTCGTAAGCTCGACACCCTGAAGAGGCTAAAAACATCACTCTAGCTCAAACTCGCACCGCAAAATGTAACTGACTCAAAATAATTGCATGAGCGTGAAAGACCGGTGGCCATGGGCACCCCGGTTATCTGCCAACCTCGATCTGGTGAGCCCATTCACCAGAAAGCAGCCGAGCACGCGATATCTCTTCCAGACGGCCTTAGATGAGGGAGCAATACCGATGTCTAAGGCATACTAATGACGACAGATCATTTGATACCGGAGTGTGGTTCAATACATTGCACATGCATCTGCAAAATCAGACCATCACTTTAGCCTGATTACACACAGCCACGAGCAGGGGCGTAAATTCACGAAATGAGCTGAGGGGGGGGGGGGAGGGGCGATGAACAGTCAAATTGACCAAGCTTCTCACAAAGCTATGGCAGTAAATAAGCTTCCCGTGTTTTGCCCACTTTCTTCTCGAAGTTAGGAGTGGAGCTCAAGTTCATCCGCCGCCCCCCCCCCCCTCACACACACACTGAATAGGAAACTACAACCCTGACTCCGGCCGCGCCACCAGCAGAGTTCTGAGGCCAGTGAATGGCATCCGCTGCGCCGGCCCGTCGGGAGGTGGTCCCTGCCGGCCCCATGGGCCGCTCTCCGGCCCGTCAGGAGATGGTCCCTGCCGGCCCCATGGGCCGCTCTCCGGCCCGTCGGGAGATGGTCCCTGCCGGCTCCATGGGCCGCTCTCCGGCCCGTCAGGAGATGGTCCCTGCCGACCCCATGGGCCGCTCTCCGGTCCGTCGGGAGATGGTGCCTGCCGGCTCCATGGGCCGCTCTCCGGCCCGTCGGGAGATGGCCCCTGCCGGCTCCATGGGCCGCTCTCCGGCCCGTCGGGAGATGGTGCCTGCCGGCTCCATGAGCCGCTCTCCGGTCCGTCGGGAGATGGTGCCTGCCGGCCCCATGGGCCGCTCTCCGGCCCGTCGGGAGATGGCTCCTGCCGGCTCCATGAGCCGCTCTCCGGCCCGTCGGGAGATGGCCCCTGCCGGCTCCATGGGCCGCTCTCCGGCCCGTCAGGAGATGGTCCCTGCCGGCCCCATGGGCCGCTCTCCGGCCCGTCGGGAGATGGTGCCTGCCGGCCCCATGGGCCGCTCTCCGGCCCGTCGGGAGATGGTGCCTGCCGGCCCCATGGGCCGCTCTCCGGTCCGTCGGGAGATGGTGCCTGCCGGCTCCATGAGCCGCTCTCCGGCCCGTCGGGAGATGGTCCCTGCCGGCTCCATGAGCCGCTCTCCGGCCCGTCGGGAGATGGTCCCTGCCGGCTCCATGAGCCGCTCTCCGGTCCGGTCGTCTGTAGTCACGTGCCGTCCTCGGTCCCTGCGGCTGCAGGGCGTGGTCGCCCGGTCCGGGCACCGCCCTATAAAACCGGACGGGCCCCTCTCAGCGGCACACACTCACCCAGCCGAGTTCAGCCATGAAAGTCCTGGTGAGTGGTCCGTCCGCCGGAGGTCCCCCCCCCCGCCGTTTGTCCACCGGAGCAGCCCAGGCATCCATAACGTTCGAGTATCTGGACACTAGCGCTAGTTTTTAAAGACTCGTTCATTTGGAAAACCCGGTGCAGAATATATCATTACTAGAGAAGCAGCAAGGTTGTAAACGTTCAAATCAGGGGTTCAAAAACTCCCCTTAACGGATTTCAGCCACGGAGTGATTTACAAAACTATATTTGCTCGTCCTTGACCATATTTGTTGTTTATTTTACCTTTACATTTTCAAAAACTTTGTGAGCTTCAGTTGCATTTTGTCCTGAAGCCACAACAAGTTGTTTTCATGGTCCCATGAAATCACTGGCTGACATCACTGGCTCAGAATTGTGCCCTTATCTGCCTCATCTATCTCACTCCCTGCGAGGCGGCCCGCTGTCCCAGCGCTCCGCCTCCGGATTATTCTTCCTGTCCCGGCGTCCCTCTCTACTTCAGGCGTGGCTTCACCGCCCTGTGCGTCCATCCCAGACTTGGTCTCACTGCCCCATGCGTCCGTTTCAGACCTGGTCCCACTGTCTCCGTGTGTCCGTCTCAGACCTGGTCCCACTGTCCCAGCGCCAGCTTCAGCACGGGATCGTCATGACCTCCCCTCCCCCTCTCCCTGCCGCAGGTCGTGTTGTCTGCCCTGGCGGCGATCGCCACCGCCCAGTACCTGCCGTACGCCAACTTCGGCTACGCTGGCTACGCTGGCTACCCTGGCTACGCTGGCTATGCGGGCGCGTACGGCCTCAACCTGAGGAGCTACGCCGCCCCGATCGCCTACGGCTCGCAGTACCACGCCCAGGACACGTTCGGCGGCTACCACTACGGCTACGCCGACGGCCTCTCCAACAAGGTGGAGACCCGGCGTGCTGACGGTACCACCGCCGGCTCCTACAACTACGTCGACGCCGAAGGCCAGGTGCAGACCATCTCCTACACGGCCGGCGCCAACGGCTTCCAGGTGGAGGGCACCAACCTGCCCGTGGCCCCCGTCGCCAACCTGAAGGCGCCCGTCCACACCCTGGTGGGACCGGCCCCCGTCCAGGACACGCCCGAGGTGCAGGCGGCGCGCGCCGAGTTCACCCGTCTGTTCGCCGAGGCCGCCTCCCGCACGCGCCGCTCGGCGCCCGAGCCTGTCTCCGACACCCCGGAGGTGACCGCTGAGAAGGCCCGCTTCCGCGCCCTGTTCGCCGAGGCTGCCGCCGCCGCCGAGGCCGGCGCCACCCCCGTCGCCTCTTACCTGGCCGACACCCCCGAGGTGGCCGCTGAGAAGGCCCGCTTCGAGGCTGCCTTCAAGACGGCCGAGGCCCGCGCCGCTCTCCCCCTGACCTACGCCGCTCGCCCTCTGGCCTACAACGGTCTGCCCTACGCTGGTCTGCCCTACGCCGGTCTGCCCTACGCCGCCCCCTTCGCTGGCTTCAACCGTTTCTTTTACTAAACTGCGCATTTTTTTGAACTGAGTTCTCTTGTGAAATTGTTTTGACCTGGTCTTCCGTCTGAATCTCGTGCCGGTTTTTGTGCTGGTGTGTCCTTGAAAGCTCATGTGTATGTCCATATACCATGGCAACTGTCATGAAAATACACCTTGGTATATTTTCACACATGATTTAGCGAAGAAAACTGCGGAATGGCTGAGGAACTCGAGATGGCGAATAACGACAGGAGACAGGAAAAGACAATGCAAGGCGACATCGGCACACGTGAGGAAAACGTGGTAGCCATACGCAGACTAAACTGTCTTTAAACCACTCATATTGTGGCTTCCGGATGATGCAATTCTGGCAAGTTACGGAAGACGGTGTCTGTACTTTGCCTGATTGTTTGCGTGTTCTGGCACAGAAAGTCTGCACACTAAAACTGCTGATTTTTCCGCCATGCGCCTGAGAGGGAAGCCATTTTGCCGGTGCCCCGCCGACCGAGCATGGCTGCCCTGTCGCTCCACCGCCAGGCCATGTCCCGCCTCACCGTGTAACTGAGGTCAGACCTGCTCCGGCCGCGGCACAGCCTGCTGCGGTCTTCGCAAATCACGCGTGAGAGCACCGAAAGGAAGCTGCGGAAACGACCGTGCGCGCCTATGGCCGCTACAAGCCAGACTTGCAATGCGTAAAAGCAATGCATTTACTTTATGACCAAAACACTTATATACAGGCAGTACGGCATCAGGCATTAGGCATCCAAGCACAAAGCCACCGAGCATTCCAGCACTCAAGCCTCACGGCACAAAGCACTCGGCTCGAACAACGTATGGTCGCGAAGCTCAGGCCGACGGCAGTGTAACGAGCGGACGCCAGGGACATGTGAGGCGTTCCCTGCTGGAAATTAGGACGGACTAGGCTGGTGACCGACTGCTCTGTCTGTGTGTGTCCGTCCGAGTCGACGATTGCTCTGCCTGTGTGTTTCCGTCCGAGTGGCCGATTGCTCTGTGTGTGTCCGTCCGAATCGCCCCTCGGTCTGCCTGTGTGTGTGTCCGTCCGAGTCGACGATTGCTCTGCCTGTGTGTTTCCGTCCGAGTGGCCGATTGCTCTGTGTGTGTCCGTCCGAATCGCCCCTCGGTCTGCCTGTGTGTGTGTCCGTCCGAGTCGCAGATTAGTTTGTCTGTGTGTGTCCGTCCGTGTTGCAGATTAGTCTGTCTGTGTGTGTCCGTCTGAGTGGCCGATTGGTCTGTGTGTGTCCGTCCGAGTGGCCGATTGGTCTGTGTGTGTCCGTCCGAGTGGCCGATTGGTTTGTCTGTGGGTGTCCTTCCGAGTGGCCGAATGACCTCTTGGCGTGTCAGCGACGCGCAAGAGATTAAACAAACAGATGGCATTAAGCCAATAGCCTATATCAATGCATCGATGGCTTATATATATACGTCCAGGCCAGATTATATAAAATCCGGTCCACGTAAAACGGGCTTTCTTGCTCGCTCAGAGTACGAACAAGTGCCGTTGTCCCTTGATGTGACATCTGTTAAGCAATGTCCCTGAAACGACATGAGGCCACTATAACAATTCATTATATCATAATACAGAATTTTGATATAATTGTCATCACTGGCCGCAGTTTTGATGTGACTAGCAGCAATTTTGTATTAAGGGGGTGTCTCGGGCTAGTACCCCGTTGAAATAGTTTTGCGAAATAAAGATGTTGCATTCAATTAGCGGGCGGATCTGACCTTGCCATTTACCAAGTGTGTTTGGCAGGCTTGAAACGTTGCACTGTAACGTTTGCACTACAACGCCGTCTAACCAGTGCCTCCCGGCAGAGGCGGCGCCACCGAGTTTTGACAGGGGGGGGGGGGCGAGGTTGTTAAGTCATTACGACACTTGAACACAATAAACTGGGCGATATTCAAGCGCTTAGTAGCTGGTGTTCTCCATAAAAGATCATTGTCATGCAAATTTCTCATGTGCTTTGCGCTGCACCACTGGAAGGCGTGGGACGCGGAAACCGTGGAGTGGGGCGAGAACTGATACCCATATAACTTTCTGAGAACTTAATATTTGCCCTGTGGGTGTTAACTATAAAGAAATACTAAAAATGACTATACCTAAATGGCTTAGCTGTCTCTCCCCTTATCTGGCGATAGAGGGGGCCATCCACGTCCCCCCGCCGTTGGTGCCGCCCCTGCCCACTGGCCGCTACCTCAGCATAAAAACTCTACATAAGCCGTAACATTGCGACCCAAAGGCATCACACGGCGACGGCATCCTGATGACACTAGGAACTTAACAACCAAGACCCAGGCTTCGAATTTACCTTGTCGCAACCATGCTGTAGCATTTCAAACTACTGATGCACGTGTGCCTTCTCCGCAAGCCTTTTACAACTTAAATCGCTGCTAACGTACTTCGTTTACCACCTTCTTGTATCATCAGTTTTCTCGCAACTTACACATGCGAATGATGCTTGAAAATGCGAAAACGCTTTCTTGCGAATGAGCCTAGGAACTGCTGTTCACGTACTGCTGCTCACCGCAGATTTGTCAGTGTTGAGGGTAACGAGTGCCCAACTGCTTGCGTCAACAGCCGATGGAGAATGAAGGGGAAAAACATCGTCGTCGGTGTCTTTTTTCATAAAGCTTTCATAGTTCATTTCATAGCTCTGAGTTTGTCTCCAGATGACTGCTACATCCCTACGCTGTGTCGCGCCCACGTAAACAAGTTGTGACGTCGAGTCCATAACTTCTTCCGGTCGGCTCCAAAATTAGCTCAACGAGCGGAAGCTTGGGTTTGAATACATTGCTATCGCGAGCCTCTCCGCCACGCCTGTGAGCATGTCCCTTTCGCCGCTCTGATCCATATGCGGCACTCTGAAGTCCGCACAAACGGCCGAAATGGTTGACGCGCCTCCAGACTCCAGCCACCTTGAATAGAGCCTTTAAAATCTGGGTGTATTCCGTCCAGCTTAGTGGGTGAACAAAACATGCACGGCATTAATGGCTACATCTGGTTGTACTGGTCATCGGCGAGCTCGCCCACATCCGCGGCGGCACCCTTTCATCTTAGACCGGAAGGAGTTCACTTCCGGCCCGCACACCGAGCCCGACGCCCCCAGCACGGCAACGCTAGTGAAACGCAACGCTAAAAGGTCCTCGTCTGGAAACACTCATCGACGCGCGTATGTACAAATGAACGGAGACGAGGGCTTGCGCACGGCTCGGCAACTCCGGGCGAATGGTCACTCATGCGGGGCCTCTCCCACACCGACGTCCATAAATACACACAAACATCGATATAACCGCGGCCGGCGCGCGCCCGCCAACGCGCGAGGTCGCTCGCGCGCCGCGGTCAAATAAATAACACAGTTGAACGCTCGCCGCCGGGGCCGCCTCGCGTCACCAGTGACGTCACCGCACCAGTGACGTCACCGCGTCCTGGGGCCGCCGCCGGGTATAAAATCTGGCACTGGACCTGCGGGGCGCACGGCGCAGGCGCCGGCCGGGATTGCACAGAGGGCGGCGTGGCCGCTGGCAGTGGGGGAGGGCGGGGTCGGGGGCGGGGCGGCAGCCTCAGCGGCCGACGCGGCATCATTGCTGCGGCTGCGCCTGCGAGGCGCGCATGCTGTCGATCTTGGCGCAGATCTTGAGCGCCGGGCCCAGCCGGATCGACATGGCCTGCATCAGGTGGTCGGCGCGCAGCAGCATCAGCGCCTGGCCGTCGATCTCCTGCAGCGCGAAGTCCTCGGCGTAGTCCGAGCAGCCCGGCAGGTTCTTGATGAAGTCCACCACGTCCTCCACCTGGCGGCGCGCGGCGGAAGCGCGGCGGCGCGTCAGCTGACGGCGCGTCACGGCGAGAGCGTGGGCCCCGCGGCCCGGCAGATGCCGCCCAACGCAACACGGGACTGATATGTCACGTACCACGCGGACCAGAGCCACCTCTGGTTCGATAAGGCATTGACCATTGAACTCTGGGGCTGACAAAGCATGTGAGATAAAACCTAAGCACGAAATTATGACTCCAAAAGGTCACTTAGTTCCTCGAAATAGCACAGAAAGAAAGGGAAATTTTTAGACGCAAATCGATATCGAAAGTACAAAAAAAAAACAACAGCGCACAGATAAAACATTACTCATACAACAATGGCTGTGCACGCGCAAAGTCCTCACTGCAACACTCAGCGGTAAGTTGGACGCTTCGGCGGGCATTCACGATCGACCACACAATTTCGAAACAGCTGACGAGCTCACAGCACCTCCACTCATCTCACAAATCGGGTGGCACGTTCCAATTCAAACGGCTGCGCTGCCTCTCCCCAATGGCCGCTGATAACACCAGCGCCGTCTCGGCCCGCTCGGCAGAGCTGCCCGGTGAGGGCGGCGGCGCCGTCGCGCCGACAGAGCGGCGTGGTCGGTACGGCCGGTCCGTTCGGCCGTCCCCCGGGCCGTACTCACGTTCCAGGTGAGCGGGTTGGGCTTGTTCGGGTTGACCGGCGCCGCCTTCTCCTCAGCCGCCGGCGCCGGCGCGCCCGAGCTGGATGATTCGACGCTCGATGACTCCGAGTCCGAAGGTCCCGGGTTCGAGTCCTGGAACACCCCGCGCCGCGTCATGAGCCACCCGATTTGATTCCGTGCAAGGCAAGCGAAGACACATGATGACGGTGCCTGCACGTCCCTCATCGACACTAGCCCGAAACTAATGGAACGCAGCGAAAGAAGTATGGCCCCGAGCATAGCTGGCATGGACCCAGCTGGTTCGACTCCACTACCCAGCCTCTTCCACACAGCAGTTGGTGCTTGACAAAGGCAATCCATCCCAATGCTGTCACTGAACACGTCGTCCCAAACTGAGCCGCAACAATCATCTGGCCCACACCAGACGAGAGGTGCATAAACCCGACGGCCCGAATAAAGTCGCCCGAGACGTAGTCCATGCGAGCAAGGCTCACGAGACGTAACCCGCTGGGCCAGGCACGGCAGGGCTGCGCCACCACACACGAAACGCCGCACATCCCTCACCCCGACACCGGGACAAAGCTCTGCGCCCCAGCCGCTCGCCGTCGCGGGCGGACCGCTCAGTAACGGTGGGACACGGTCCCGCGCCCGTCCCGACACCCAGTGGTCAGGCCGTTTCGCCGCCGTTCCATCTCGCCCAGGCCCCGCGAGAGAGCACAGCCACTCCGGCACAGCCCGGCCACCCCACTGCCGAGACAGAACACGGGGCGAACGCCGCCAGACTCCCCTCACACACACAGACACGCACCCCTCCCAGACTCTCACAGACCCTCCACCCCTGCCTGGCCAGACCCTTGCAGACCCTCCAACCTCTCCCAGACCCTCGCAGACCCTCCATCCCGGCCTGACCAAACCCTTGCAGACCCTCCAACCTCTCCCAGACCCTCGCAGACCCTCCACCCCGGCCTGACCAGACCCCCTCCCCCTCCAGCCAGCACGCGGAGCCCAGCGGCCGCGCCGCGCCACCCACCCGGTCCTCGAGGCGGGCCTTCTTGCCCGCCGGCTCGGAGACAGACGACTTGCGACCGGGCTTCTTGGGGCCCGGCGACGGCGACGACTGCGACTTGGAGCGCTTCTGCTTGGCCTTGATGTCGGCGGGGCTGGAGGCGTCCGACGCCGGCCGCTTCGCTGCGGACGGTCAGCACGTGTCAGCTGGCTGGCTCGGATGTCATTTCAGATGACGCGGCTCGTGAAAAGCGGCGTTAGCAGGGTCTGACGTGCACGGGGCTTGGCACATAGCGCGGCCGGTGCAGGGTCGGCGCGGGACGCACCCATAGGGAGCAGTGTCGGATTTGTTTTTGAAACATTGCGCGTGATTTTTGCTGGAGCAATAGGTGGGAACTGCTTCCGCGACTGGCGTTTAATCATTCGGAGCGGCTTCGGCTGACGCGACTCGGCGGCTCAGCCCGCTGAGCGCCTGGTTATTAGTTGCCTTATTTCTGCAGCACTTCTGGTCCTTTACTACCGGTCATTTGGAGGGCCACAGAGAGGCGCCAAATAACGACAAGCACCGGAAGGCAATTCTAACACGATAAAAACCCGCATGCAGCTCGACATGGGTTACACAAAAAGAGTGTAAGCAAATCGAAAGCCAACTACTGAGCAGGTTATGTACAGCACAGATGGCTGAATGACAAAACCTCACTACAGGGCCTGCTGCACCTTCGCCTGAGACGCACATGGCGCCTGGATGTACACCTCTTGCCCGGCTCCCCCGCCCCGCGAGGTGACACTAGCACACTGATAGCACTGGGACTGGGACCCAACAAACGGCGTGTAGTCGTGGCCAGCTGTCGCACCCGAGTTCCCTTGGCCCGTGCCGTGCCCCGGACCAGGGGCGGCCAGGGACAGAGTTCCGGCCGGCTCCGCACACAACACGCACCCTGCAACTCGTTGGTGGCCACCGGGTGGTTCTCCTTGTCGCTCGAGTGCTTGCCCATGCTGAACGGCTCCGACGCTGCGACAGAGCGACGTTGAGTCAGCCGAGCGGCGGTGGCCGAGAGCACGGGACGGCGGCGGCCGAGAGCACGGGACAGCGGACAGGTGACCGACAGCACGGGACGGCGGACAGGTGGCCGAGAGCACGGGACGGCGGACAGGTGGCCGAGAGCACGGGACAGCGGACAGGTGGTAGAGAGCACGGGACGGCGCACAGGTGGCCGAAAGCACGGGACGGCGAACAGGTGGCCGAGAGCACGGAACTGCAGACAGGTGGGCGAGAGCACGGAGCACCGAACTGCGTATACCGCACCGGACGGGACCGGACAGGAAACAGCACCAGACACCAGACACACAACATACCGCTACAACGTGGGATGTGGGCACCATAGCGCCGACGGAGGCCATGAGAGTACGCGGGAGTGAATGATGGTGGTAGTGGTGGTGGCGACGGGGTAGTAAGGGGACAGATGACATAACACATAACGCCACAAAACAGTGGAAGGCTGCGAGCATCAAATAAACAGAGGATGGAAACAGGAGCGGGAGGATATCGCACGCCACGACACACTCACTGGAAGACACAGCAAATGACACGGCTCAAAGAACAGGGACCACCCCAGGGAACTGCATCATCGGCCCTCGCCCCTGCAGAGAATCAGCACAGCGGCTGCTCGCCCGCCGCGCCAGGCTGCCTACCTTCCTGGATGATGAAGCCGTCGATGACATGCGTCAGCACCTGCGGCTTCACCATGGCCTTGGGCAGCGCCGGCTTCTCTTTGACGTCCACCGTGTTCTGGGAGGAGCCTGCGGGCCGACCTACACAAGTCATGTCACGGCCCAGACCTTGGTACACAAGCAATTACAGCCCCATGCTCGGGCGCTCATTAGTTGAGAATAGCTTAGATGGCATTCGACAACACTTAGGACGCTCTGATACTGAGAAAAATCAACAAAACACTTATTTATCGGTCTAATCCTGCTCTCAGGACACTTCATCACGAACTGCAAACATAAACAAATCCAGCGTTGATACTCAGCAATGCAAATCACTACTTTTCATGACAGACTTGGGTACGTGACAAAAAAACAAACAAAACAAAAGAACACAGACAACCTTGACGTACCTTTGCGCTCCCCATTCGTGACAGACTTCTCCGTCTTGATCTCCTTCACGCTGTCCGTGGCTGTGGAGGAGGGAGCAGGTGCAGGCGCGGGTGCAGGCGCAGGTGCAGGCGTAGGCGCGGGCGCAGAGGCAGGGGCAGGGGCAGGCGCAGGCGCAGGCGCAGGGGCAGAGGCAGGCACAGGGACAGGGGCAGGGGCAGGGACAGGGACAGGGACAGGGACAGGGGCAGGGGCAGGAGCGGGCACAGGGGCGGTCGCAGGAGCGGGGGCGGGAGCGGGGGGCGCAGGGGCGGGAGTAGGGGCGACAGCAGGCGCGGGCGCGGGCGCCGCGGGGGTCGGGGCCGACACCGGCGCGGCGGCCGACGGCGCGGCTGGAGCCGCCAGTGGCGCCGCCGACGCGGCCGCCGGTGCCGCCGACGAGACGGCCACGGGTGTCGGCGCCGGCGCCGCGGCGGGCGAGCTGGCGGCCGCAGGCGACGGCGGCGGCGGCGCGGCGCCCACCTTCGGGCTCTTGGGCTTGACAGGTGAGCGCGGCTTGGCCTGCGGCGACTGCACCACCGGGCGGGCGGGTCCGTGGCCGGCCGCCGGCGAAGCGCCGGTCGGCTCGGTGGCGGCCGGCGCCGCCGGCGGCCGCAGCGGCGCGGTGCCGGCCAGCGTGCCCGGCGCGCGCGGCTGCATCAGCGCCAGACCCGGCTGGCCGCGGCCGGCCGCCTTGACGCGCATCTTGTGCTGCTGCCGCGGCGCCGCCTGCAGGCCCACCGGCAGCGGCTGCACGCCGCCGGCCGCCACCGGCCGCAGCTGCCCCGGCTGCACGTTGGGCAGGATGAGCGGCCGCTGGCCGGCCAGTCGCGGCTGGATGCTGGGCGGCTCGGCGTAGCGTGGCTTGGCGGCCGGTTGCGCCTGCGGCTGCGCCTGCTGCGCCGGCGGCGGCTGCGCCGGCACCGTCTGCGGCAGCGTCGTCATGGTGGTGGCCGTAGCCACGGCGGCCGAGAAGCGCAGCTGGTTCGGGTCGGCCGTCACCTGCGTGGGACGGAAGCAGCGTCAGACACGGGGCGGAGGCGGTGTCAGCTGCGGGGCGCAGGCGGTGTCAGACACGGGGCGCAGGCGGTGTCAGACACATGGCGGTGTCAGACACGGGGCGGAGGCGGTATCAGACACGGGGCGGAGGCGGTGTCAGCCGCGGGACGGAGGCGGTGTCAGCCGCGGGGAGCGAGCGTTCGACGCCAGACTGAGCTCGCCGGAGTCGAACGACAGCTGTTTACGATAGCGCTGGCCGCACGAGGGTGACAGGAAGTAGGAATCAGAGATGGACCGGAATGAGTCAGAACTGAGTTCCGTTGAAGCTGGCTTTGCGCAAATGTTGCTTGCTGGTTCCAAGAAATCAGCGGTCACAAGGGTAACCGTAGCCGTCATTGAACGTTGCAATATCATTGTTTGCAGCGGGCACACTGCAAACCGCAGGCGCGTGTCGGGAATAGGCACATCAACGGCAAGTGATGAGCCAGAGAAAGGTATTACTTCTTCAGGGAAGGTGGAAATAAGTGTCGGCAATTCACGAGATAGTCGGGGAACCCGCAGTAAAATAACAAAAGCTGCCACCGGGGCTAGAGGGGGGGGGGGGGGGGGGGGAGGGGGGAGTACAGCATTACAGGCGTTAGTACAATGAGAGCTTCACTAAACGGGCGATAGCATCGAACGAGTGGACGGCGAACGAAAGACCAGGAGGGAAGGTCAGGAGCACGAGGGAGCGCAAGCAGCGGGACTCGGGACTGACCAGGGTGGCGTAGGCGGCGGCCTCACTGCAGCCGCAGGAGCTCGGAGCAAGGGTCGGTCGGCGCATCCCCATGGCGCCGAACAGCGTGGCCGGCGGCGGACCGGGGCCGGGCTCAGACCCCGGCGCGCCGAGCGAGACAGCCAGACCCGGCAACTGGGGGCGGCGGAGCAGCGGAGACGGACGGGCAGCGGAGACGGACGGGCAGCGGAGACGGACGGACAGCGGAGACGGACGGACAGCGGAGACAGGCGGAGCAGCGGAGACAAACTAACAGCGGAGACGGGCAGACAGCGGAGACGGACGGACAGCGGAGACGGACGGACAGCGGTGGGTTTGGCAGCGGGGACTGGGCCTGCCGCGAGGGAGGCGGCGAGGAGCTGCGGCGGCCGAGCCGGCCGGGGAGGCCAGCTCGCACGCGGCAGCTGTCTGCCACGCCGATACCAACTCGCGGGTGTCTGTTTGCCGTGCCGTTGGTGACGCAGCGACGCTTGTGCCGTTATCGACAGCGTATCGCGCCGACCACATCCGGAGCAGATGGGAATGAGTGTCATGCGGACAGCCGCCGCGGCGGCGAGAGCGGCATTCTGCCTCGGAGCCACGGCACCCCTTTCAAGATAATCGTCCTTGGCCTTACCATCGCATTTATGCGCTCCGCCTGGCGCCAGCTCCTTGTGACCCTGTCATAAGCTCCCAATGGCCCACCGTGACCTTTTTGTGACCCTTCTTTAGCTGGCAGTGGGTAAATAGTGACCCGCCCTCGACCTTCTAGCGACCTGAAGTGACGTGATTACGTGACCCTAGCATCCGCGTGTCATTGGGGCTTTACGACGAACTCAGCTGCAGAGGCTATTTGACGGCGTCCCCTGCCTTTCACCCTGGCAGGAGGGGCGGGCACTGCGGGGAATCGAGCCCCGTGCCTCTGGTTTCCGAGATGCGCAGCTGAGCCACCACACTATTGCTACCGCCAGGACCACCATCCGCCCGGCGGCCTGACCACGACCTCCCTGACACCTTCTGGTGACCGTGCCGCACCCGTGCCGCACTGGTGACCTTCCGCCCGGCCGGCGGCGCCAGCTCACCTGCTGCTGCTGCACCTGCTGCTGGGCGGGCGGGCTCTGCAGGAACATGCCCTCCTGCGGCGCCTGGCCGGGCCCGGCCGCCGGCGCCACCGACGGCCGGATGTAAATCGGGTTCTGGAACAGCGCCTGCGGCATCTGGCCGAAAGCCTGCGGCATCTGACCGAACGCCTGCCGGGCGGAGACGGGCGGCGTCAGGCGGCGTCAGGCGGCGTTAGGCGGACTCGGGCGAGCCCGGGCGGCGAGCGGGGCGGCGCGCGGAGCGGCGAGACCGCGGCCGCCGCCGGCCGAAACTGCACGTCACGCGAGATGTGATTTGCCGGCGTTATCAGATGCGGGACGCGTCGGCCGCACCGGCCACGAGACGACATGAAGCCGCGTGTGAGGATGAGTTGAGGTTTCGGCCGCCGCGGCCGTACCGTCGCATGGCGTCTCAAAGACGTTCATACGCTTCGCCGTTCGACTTCGCTATGTTGCGGGATCGTGGGCACACATATCACGCGCTCGGGCACGAGCACAATGCGTGCAGAACTGATGTCGTGGCGGTCGAGTCAAGTTGAAAACGAAAACGCTTCACGCTCAGACTTCAATCGACAATGTAAGCACACTCCGCCGTGCAAAGGTAAAACCTCATCCGTTAAGTTTTGGCCATTTTGGTTTTGTTACGTCATCTGATTTATCTCCCCATGCTGATTTCGGTGACTCAATCAGTTGGAATTTTCACAAATTTTTAGCCCTTTCTTTAAGCTAAAAGTCTGTGAAAATTTCAACTATTTGTTTAAATATCCGAGCGCAGCATGAGAAGACGAATCAGATGACATAAAAAATGCAAAATGACCAAGAATGAACATGAGCGGTTTTACCTTAGGACGGCAGCACTATTCAAATGAGCCAATATCGTGATCGGAGCAGGACAGGGCCACTGAAAGCTTCATGGCCACACGTTCAGCACTGTTTTCGTCAGCTAGTGAGCAACGGTCACCAAATATGCAAGATTGTTCATGTAGCAAAGGGCGTAAGATTCACTTTTGCGTTGATTCCCTTACAAGACACTTCCTATAGTCAAACCGTACCAGCTTATCAGAAGTAACACCAGAGCAGGACAGTTCAATGCTTATCAAACGAAGATCATGCAGTACCCACACTTTCCGAAGTACCTTCTAGACATCCAAATACATGCCGTCTAGACACCTACGGCCAGACATTCGATGTGGCCTCTGTATCTCACCTGTTGTATCTGTGTGCTCAGGCACGCCGCTGTTCCGTCCCACGCAATCTCACCACGTGCTGCTATCAGCTCCACTTACCCACAACCCGCCCGCCGTGGACACAGCACGGTATCGGCGCTGGCGCCACCTGCTGATGACCTCACCCCAAGATACGGACACTGCCGGACACCGCCGGACACACGTGCTCCCGTGTGACTCCCCCCCCCCCCCCTCCGGGCTTTCTGTTCACCGCTTCGACCACGTCCGGCGCCCAGTCTGTCCGATATTGGGCAATAGAGCAAGACATAGCCGCACAGAATGCGTTGCATCGCCGGGAAGACCTGGCTTTCTCTTCGGATCAAGCGTCCTGGCTTGATGAACCACAGAAGAGGCCTTGCCCACAGTTTTCACGAGGCGTGGTGACGTTAAAGACCTCGGAATCACATGCATCCACAAACAACCCACCAGTTATTGCCAAGGCCTGATGCTCCGATGCACAGTGCCGCTGCACTGCCGCGTAACCATGACGACGGGCCACGGAGGCGTGTCGTCGCCAGCGGACGAGACTGCCCGTAGTCCGGTCTGCCGCGGAGACGGCCCGGCCGCAGTCCTCGTCAGCAGTCCTCGTTACGCTCACACGTCCTCGCCCTCTTGTTCTCCACCCGCTGCATCATCTGCTTACCGTCCCCCTCTAAGCTTCCTCACTTCCCTGCTCCGCTTCGCGTTTCCTCCGCCTCTTCTCTCGTCGTGCGCCGCGCCCTCTCTCGCTCACCTGCAGCTGGTTGAAGATCTGTGACGAGTTGGCGATCATGGGCATGTGGTGCGAGCCCGCCTGGGAAGTCACCACCTGGTGCTGGTGCACGCCAGAGCCGGCCACCGACACCAGCTGCTTGGGGCCCGGCGAGCCGGCCGCGTGCAGCGGCAGCCGCTGACCCAGCGCCACCTGGTGCGCATGCGCGGACAGACGCTCAGGCCGGGCGGCGAGCCACTACAGCGCCACGACATCGAGACGACGGCGGGAGGCGAGCAGGGAGTGAGTGACAAACGGGGGAAGGAACGAGAGGGGGGGGGGGGGGGCACGGCGTCTGGCCGGAGTGAGGCGCTGGTGCGGGGCGCCACAGCTGCCGCTGGCGCCGGCGAGAGCTGATCTAATTGCGCCGACCGGGCCCGGCCGGTCTCGGGCGCCGCGCGGACACTGACGTGCAGCAGGGGCAGGCAGACAGGTCGCGTTCAGACCAGAACTCATCGTGCATTGAGTCTGGATCTACAAGTCACATTAAGTCCGAATCTACTTCGTCACCATCAGCTGCTGACATATCGAGGTGAGGTGACATTTGGCCCCTAAATTTTGTCCTACGTAGCAGGCACGCGCAGTAAGTAGTCTCGTGGCCTAGATCTGCCCCACGGCCTATCAGTCTGCCAATGACTCAGATCCGTCCACGAGCTCTGCCGGGCTCTGCTCCAGCCCGCATCAGCTGCGCGCCAGCCCCGCCGCAGACCGCGGGGACCCCCACGCCGGGGGCGCGACTCGAGGTCAGCGCCCGTCTGCCCGTCGGCCCGTCTGGCCGGCGGACGAGAACCGGACCCCGGAGAAACCCGGTCCGGTCGGGCACGGCAGCCAGCAGCGGTGGTCATGTCGCCCGGGCAGCTCCCCGCAGCCGGCGACAGCGGCAGCCGGGGCCAGCAGGGGGCGGGGGCGGCAGCCGGGCCAACGACGACACCAACAGGCAGCCACAGCTACCGAGCCAGCTACCGCGCGGGCACGCGGGCACAGCCACGGACACGGACGCGGGCACATCCAGAGCGCATGCGGGGTGGGCGGCGGCGCGCCGACGCACCTTAGTCAGGTCGTTGGGCTTCGAGTTGGACGGCAGGATGTTGGCCTGCGAGGAGAGCATCACTAGCGTGCCGTTGTTGGACGTCGGGATGGTCGTGTAGCCGGCCGCCGGAAACGCGCCTGAGGGCACACAGACGCAGCGATGACGTCACACTCCACCGCAGCGGGGCAGGTCATCACCGTCGGCGGTCACGTGTCACGTGCCGCGCGCTGTGACTTCTCCGCGGCTGGTTTGCACGCTTCGGCGACATGTTCGCGAGGCCACACGGGCACGGGCACGGGGGCGACCCCGGCTCGACCGATGTATCTCTCCTGCACCGTAGGCGGAGCGTGGGAGTTGGCGGGGGCTGTGTACGGCCGGCGCACGGACAGGGGGCCAGGCCGCGTCACCCCAGAACAATGCAGCACCAGTGCAAGTCACCGCGGTGCGACTGAGGGGTAGGTGTCGTATCAGAATTCCACGGCATCCTGCCATCTCCCATCGCCCTGCTATCACACGCACTCACGCACAAAAAATCACCGGGCCCACATCCCAGTAAAGTCTGGCACACGAGACAGCTGGCCGACGGCGACGGGAGGGAGGAGGATGACAGAGAAGCGGCGAATGAGTCAGTCCGCCGCGGGCAGCGAAGGGACGGGTCGGCTGGCACGCCACACCAGTGACGAGCCGCCATAGAAAGTACTGCGGCGGCCACGCTGCCTCGGGCGGCGCCGGAGCCAGATGTCAAAGGTGGACCGGTGGGCTGATTACGGAGAAATGCCGCTTGTCGCCGACCACGCTCGCGGGAGATCGCGATCCATGAATGAGTGATCGCCCTGAATGACTGTAATTACGAGGCACGTTCAGGCCGTCAATTTCTCGGGGCAAACGAATTCGGCCTGAAATCTTATCTAAAAAGCTTGTCATCTGAACAGCGTCCCACAGGCCTACAACACGTTCAACCACACCGGCTCCGTCTCGCGCATCCCCGAGCATCGATCGGACCGACCGTCACGGGGAAGCCCCACCACGCCGAGCTCCCGAGCCCTCGCCGAGCCCATCCCACACGCCGCCCGCCTCTGCGCCGCCGCCGCACGAACGAGCCGCGGCGACGTCTCGCGCCGGCCGCCAGGCGCCTGCGTCGCCTCGCACTTGTGATGTCAGCGGCGCTCACAGCGCGGCACGGTCACGGGGTCACAGCCCGGGCGGGTCACAGGCGTCACAGCCCGGGTAGGTCACAGGGGTCGCAGGGCGGGTGGTTCATAGGGGGTCACAGCAAGGTAGGTCACAGGAGTCGCAGGGCAGGTGGTTCGCAGGGGTCACAGCCAGGAAGGTCACAGGGATCAGAGCCCGGGCGGGTCGCGAGGGTCACAGCCCGGGTAGGTCACAAAGGCTAAAGCGCGGGCGGGTTACAGGGGTCGCGGGGCGGGTGGTTTACAAGGGTCGCAGCCGAGGTAGGTCACAGGTGATACAGCGCGGGCGGGTCATAGGTTCCGGGTAGGTTACAGGGGCCATAGTCCGGATAGATTACAGAGGTCGCAGCCCGGGCGGGCCACGAGGGTCGCAGCCCGGTTGGGTCACAGCGGTCACAGCACAGTCAGGTCACTGGCCTCACAGCGCACACCGGCCGCGGACGTCAGCATCACAGCCGCGTTACAGCCGGGGCGTCACCGACCCGGCGCGCCACGCGACCCCACCTCACGCGGCCCGAGCCGGGACGCGGCGACGCAGCAGCGGACCACGAGCGGGGCCAGGATGTGGCCACCCAGCGCACAGCGGGCCAACCGCAGCCGGCGGGCGCACCGTCCGGCCGCGCGCGGCGCACACCGGGCCACGACGCGCACTGCGCAGCCAAAGCTGGCGCGTGGCTGGCGGCTGACGTCCCGACCGTCTGGCGCGCCGCCCCCGTCCGTCCTCCCGCCATCCGTCGAATCGGTTACGCCACCGCCGCCCGGCCGGCCGCCCACGGCGGCGTGACGTCACGGCCCCGTCGGACGCGCCAGCCGTACTGCCGCGTCGGCGGCCGGCGGCGGCGGCGGCGGCCTCGGTCTCGGCCGGGCGTGCGCTGTCTCCGCGACGGCGGGTCACGTCGCCGACTGGTGGAGCGGCGCATTGTCGGGCGGCGTGAGAAGGTCACGTGAATCAGTGGCACGCCGGCGCTCGTGCCGCGTGCGTATTTACCCCGAGATGGCTCCCGCCGGCGCCGGCGACGCGGTGCAAAAACTGGGCGGCACGGCTCGGAAAGCCCCTGTCATTAGCACCCCGTCTGGCCTTCCAGTCGTAACTGGCCGTCCATATGGCTGCGGCGCTTCGTGGAAAAAAGCCGACAGCCTCCATATGGCCGTTTAATGACCTCGACCGTTCAGGCGTCGCCCTGGTGGCAGCCCGTCTCCTGACTGGGTCGGCATGGGCGACGGCTCTGCTCCGCGCCTCTGCCTGATCTGATTTGTTCTGATCTGATCTGGTCTGATCCGATCTTATCTTGACCTGACCTGACCAGGACCTTATTCCGCGCAGGGCCCGCACTTACCGGCAGAGGTGAGCATGTGTGGAAGCTGCGACTGAGTCAGCGGCTTTCCGGCGGCGATCACCTGAGGACAGGCCAACCAAGGTCAGTTGAGGTCAGACGAGGTCAGTGTCGTTGTAGGTCATTGAAGGTCACCATACGTCGGAGGGGCTCACGCCGGGACAGGTCAATGCTGGTCAAAGCAGGCGGCCAGGCGCCATCACAAGTCGCAGCGACAGATTTCCACGAAGGTCACCGAAGGTCACCATAGGTCACCACAGGCCAGCAGAAGCCGTGCACGGCACACTCCGCTCGGCACAGTCGTTCACCAGCCGTCCCAAACCCACTCACTTTCAGACGGAACCCCTGGACCGGTAGCGCGTCAGCGGCCGCCACTCCGGGTCAGCCCGCCGTGACCCCGGAACTCCGAAGCGGACCGGAGTTCTCGCGGCACCGGCTCGTCCCGCCGCCACCCGTTCGCCAGCCACTCTCAAAACAAAACTGCCGCCCCGCCAACCTGTCGCGACTCAACTCTTGGCACGCCGCCAACTGGCCATGAACGGCCGGCCGCCGCGTCGCGACGGCTC
Organism: Pollicipes pollicipes; assembly: GCF_011947565.3. Taxonomy (NCBI): domain Eukaryota; kingdom Metazoa; phylum Arthropoda; class Thecostraca; order Pollicipedomorpha; family Pollicipedidae; genus Pollicipes; species Pollicipes pollicipes. The sequence continues at coordinate 12,393,469 of NW_023596818.1, forward strand.
AAAATGCCACTGGCGAGCGCGGCGGGCGCGCCGTACCGGCCGGCGCCGGTCGCAGCCATTGTGGCTCTCGCGGCGGGCCCGACCCGGCCAAGTTCACTGGCGAATCGATCAGCGGCCGGGCCGCACAGTCACCCGGAAGGGGTGCGCCAGCAGCCACCCGCTCCGCCGGCACGGCTGGGTGGAGCGGCCAGCGCACGGCCCACACAGGTCGGACAACACGGCCGCCCACGGTCCCGACGACGGGGCACCAGCAGGGGGGGGGGGGGGGGGTCACTCACACCCAGGTAGGCAACAGCGTAACCACTGACATGGGGACAGAGCGCTGGGAGCACTCACGCCCAGACCGTGGGTGGGTACCAGGAACACGAGCGACCAGATCAGGTGCTTCTCACATCCAGACGGGGAGCATCGCACACGCTCGCGCCCATACAGCGTATCGCGGCACTCATCACTTCACGCCGAGTACCAGCAACATAAAACACTCGCATCCGATAGTGAGCACCACCGGCACTCACACCCAAGCAGAGCACTAGAGGCGCTCACAACCAGGCAGGCATTACCAAAAACGTCCAACCCAAAAAAGCACGGGGCACCAGGAGCACCCCGACCGAGAGGGAGCGCCAGCGCGCCCGCCAGCCAGAGAGCACCAGAAACACACTGCTTTCCAAACAGAGGACCGCAAGAACATGCCGCAGCTCACACAAGGCATGCCCGAAACGTGATACATCCCAAACGCCGGGCGGCGGTAAACAGTCACGATCGTTAAGCGCCCGGTATGAGCACGCGGCGCTGCGGAGCACAGAGCACACGGCGCTGCGGGGCACAGAACACGCAGTGCTGCGGAGTACAGAGCACGCAGCGCTGCGGAGCGCGGAGCACACGGCGCTGCGGGGCACAGAGCACGCAGCGCTGCGGAGCGCGGAGCACACGGCGCTGCAGAGCACAGAGCACGCGGCGCTGCGGGGCGCGGGGCACAATGCGCTGCGAAGCACAGAGCAAACGGCGCTGCGGGGCGCGGAGCACGCGGCGCTGCGGAGCACAGAGCACGCGGCGCTGCGCCAACCCGAGCTGGCTAGGCCTTGGTCGCGTCACGAGCCGTGCGACCTCGGACCGGCCCCGGCGCACGCGAGTTGGAGCACGGAACGGCTCGGAACGCGGCGCACAGCACAGAGATCGCATGTACACGCTAAACAACACCCGCGAGAGATCAGGGTCGCTGCCCTGAAACTCCCCAACCGAGCCAGAGCACCCAGCACACCCAGAAATATAGACTTTGAGCATCCTGAACAAGGTGAACGTTGAAGACAATGAGAGGAAGCCTAAGCTTTGTATCCTTGGAAATTCGATGCTTGCTGGCTTACAGGAAAATGCATTCTACACACCTACCATTCGTTGCTTCGGCATTCAATATTTGTCGGCTTACAGGAAAATGTACGCCAGAGTTTGCCCAACTCGTCAAAAGCAACGGTTGTTTGCTGTCAATATCCGTATTGTTCAAACATTGACTCAGCAATGATACAAAGAAGGGAAAGTAGCCAACGTCACGCTCAGAGCGCGGTGACATGGCTTGCACAAAGCACAAATCGTCACCACACGGTGGTGTAACGTCTCTGAGATTGGGGATCAAATCAGGGCTTGGGGGTCAAACTGAAATCCGGAGGCAGCAAACCAACCCGGAAATGGCGTTCTGTATAGGAAAACGTAAAAAACGTATTTCGTGGGCAAAATCGGAGGAGAAATGACAATGAAAATTGAAGGGAACATCATGTTTGACCCCCAGCCCCCCCCCCTCCCCAGACACCACGTCTGACACCAATATCACGTTTGACTGCACACCACTAGTGAGTGAAAAGTGTTCAAGTCAACGTCCTGCTGGCTGGGAGAACGACTCCCTGGAGTAGCGTCTCGTGCCGCGCCGCCTGCCGCTCGGCAGTGCTGCCACCTGCCCTCTGTCGGCGACAAGCAGCGCCACCTACGTACCTGGATAGGACCACCGAGTCCCTGCTGGTGCATCACGTTGCCCATCAGCACCTGGCCCGGGTGGCTGTACAGCTGCTGCAGGTACGCCGAGTTCATCGGCTGCTGGATCACCTGGACCTGCCGCAAGAGGGCGGGGCAGTCAGTGGCCGGGTCAGAAAACAGAGGTCAGAGGCCCCCATGGCCAGGGGGCGAGGGGGGGGGGGCTGCTGCACCCCTGCGGCGTGTGACCATTCTGTCGCCGGTTGCTCAGGTCAGTGACGACAATCACTCGGCAATTTTGGCTTCCCTCTGTCGGCTTGTCTCCAAAATATGGTCATGCACGTGGTAAGAAACGGTACGTGTGCCGGGGCGTCACCGTTTGTATACTCCTAGCGAGCCCGTCGCCCTGTCTCCAATAGTTTCGGATTTTCAGGCGACAACCCACGGAAATGCATGAAAAGGATGGCTTGAATAGTTGAAATTTCCGTTGGAGCTCCTATATTAATTTCTGGAAAGTGCTGCACCGGATGGGTGCCATCGAAGGGCCCATTGCGGGACGGGACGACACGGTGAGGTGCTGGAAAATTAGCGTGAACGGACGATTAACCTGATTAGCTGATGCCAACGATTAGCGCAAAATATTTACCTCGGCGCATCGGCAAACACAGGCAAGACCGCGGCTGGACAAGACACTGCTAATGGTATCCACAACGCTGTCGACCTCTTTCAGCGCCGCCATGCGGCAAAGCCAAGAAGCATAGATCACGTGCCAGCCATCAGATGGCACGGCCCGAGCCAACAGCGAACGAGACTAAATGACAAGGGAGTTCCATGGTTCAGAGTCGAGCATGCACATCTTCCGTATCTTTTAAGGCATATCAAAGCCTAATGGTAGAGCATTCCGATGCAAAGTTTAATGCTTCTATGAGTATTAAACCTGAGAAATTGAGGGGAAAATCGAAAATACTGAAATTCATTTCAAACGCTCCATAGATCATCTCAGGTTAAGCTGTCGCGTTAGCCGACGGTAAGTAAACGAATATCTGCATTGAAATTTGCAGCGAATTCCCCCCAAATATTCAATAATTACCGCAAAACTTTAGCAATTCCCGGCTTGGCGCACAAGACGTACGAAGGTGAACACTCCGAAAACCTGACGTCAAAACTAAGGCTCGGAAAATACCCGCCATGCTTGTCGCAGCCTGGTCCTGGCATGGCCAACTCAGCTCAGCCCTGGCATGGCCACAACATAAGTCAGTCCTGGCACGGCCACTCATTCCCCTCGACACTCGTCCGGCCCGCCATGAATCTCCACCGCCGTTGAGCCGCACGTCGTCAGCGGTCGCCGCCGAAAGAGCGCTGCTCCTCGAGTCAACTCGCCCCGTGTCCCAACGCAGCCAGGCGGGCCTGTCACTCGGCCGCGCCCGGCTCTCCGCCCGACCCACACCACCAGTGACTGATGACGACAGCGCGAGCCCGTCACAGCCGAGCACGAGCCTGGCGTCGCCCAGGCCAACCGAGTTCTGTCGGCGCTTTTGGGAGGCTGGCCTATGCGACCCAACTGGGTACAGGGTCCGCGACGGAGCGACAGACACGCAATCAGGTGGTTTTGCGTATGTTATCATCGCAGTCCGAGAACTATGATTCCCAACGAAGGACGTGCGCTGCAGTTCGTGCATACTGACGCCCTTCATCTCACCCAGCCGCGCCCCTGCCACGTCTGAGGGGGCCCCCGAATGCCGCGGCAAACGCGGTCGCCGGGTGCGACCAGGCGCGCGCGACAGCCGACTATGGGTGGCCGAGGGCAGCGCCCGCTCGGCGCGCGAGGCCATCGCCCGCCCACGTATGCCGCCGGTTACAAATGGACGATCCCGGAGCGGTGAATAGGGCGTCAGCGACGACACGCGAAGGACTGGACTTCAAGCTGACTAAACAAAGTCGCCGCTTGCGAAGGCTGAGCGCGCCCGCCGCGCCTGGCCCGGTCCAGGACGCGTCGGCGGCCGTGACTAGTCACCCCGGTGCCCCCAGCAGGGCCGGCCGCGCCGCGCCGACCGCGGACACCGCTCGGGCCGAGCCCGCCGTCGGCCGCCACCACCCGACACGGAGCGGTGACGCGCACAGAGAGACAGAGAGCGGGGAGAGCGAGCGGGCAGAGCGCAGGAGAGGCGGCCCGCCATCGTGCGGCGGCGGCGCCGTCGGGCCGGCGCGGCGTCGCGGGCGCAGCCGGCGCCGCGGTCCGCCCACATCGCGCGGGCCCCCGGGGCACGCGGCGGCTGCCGCTGTCTCGGCCGCCGCCATTGGCCGCCGCCGGCCGCCGGCCGACCAACCAGCGCGGCCGGCCGGCGGCGCCGCATCGACCGGGGCCCGGCCGTGGCGCGGCCGGCGGACGCGAGCGGCGCCCGCCCACCGGCGCGCCGGCGCCGGCGCCGGCCGCGATGAATGGCTGGCTGCCGCCGCCGGCTGTATCGACCGGCGAGCGGGCCGCGCGCGCCGGCCGGGGGCGCCTGACCCGGCCGGCGCCCCGCCGGGTCAGGCCGGAGGTCAAGCGGCTGCCCGCGGCGGCGGCGAGGAACGCCCCGCCACCCCACGCTGTGACTTCCGCTACGACCGTAGCGGGTGCGACAAACAACAAAAACGCCCCGCGCAAAAAAAAACGCATGACTATGTAAATGTGAACGGGGCGAGAAGGGGACCAACGGCGCTCCTCCACTTCCTCTCCCGGCGTTGACCGTCCGCACGGTTCGTGCCGAGGGAACTGACACAACTGGGGCCGCATCGAAGAACCGCGCCGCCGTCCGCGCGCCGCTCGAGCCCCCCGGCGCCTGCCAAAGCTGACCCGGCCAACCGGCCTGCACCCCGCAAAACACCGCCAACAGCGCCGGCGGTCGCGGCCCGGCGCTGGCCCGGCCTCGCGCCAGGCGAAGAGCAACAGGTGACCGGCCGGAGCGCCGTGTGGACTGGGCGAGCCGCCACCGCGCGCCGGGTGTCGGGTGACGGTGGAGCGCCACGGCAAGCGCGCTGTGGCGGACACGGTCCCCAGGCTTCGGGCTGGACGCGGCTGGTCTCGTGACCAGTGGGGAGGTCGGTAACGATCGCCTTGCCCAGCAGCCATCACACACCGGTCGGTCATTCCCGCCTCGGGGCGATATGGCGCCCATTGCTCACTCCCCGTTTCTCGTTAAGCGGCGATACATGTCCGTCACCGAATTTTCCGAATCGCGGCTGTGCAGGGCCACTTCCGCCACACGGCAACAACGCCTTTGCGTCCTGGCCTGACGCAGACGTGCGTCTTGAGCCGTCTCTCGGGGCCCCTAAATCAAGATCGCTTCGCCTGGAGTCGGGGAGCTGAGTAATTCCGGATGAAGGTCGCACGTCACAATAGCCGTACGAACCCACGAGGAGGTGACTGGGGGGGGGGGGGGGGGGACAGGGGCCATGTATACTTTCCTAGGGTATGATCCCATGGCGGTACATGGAGAGGGTGCCACAATAGTAGGTTTGCCGTCAAACTTTTTGGAACGCTTCCGCGCTTTCCCATTCACCCCTCCCCCCCCCCCGCCCCCTCTGCTTCCGACAATGACTAGGTCGAAGACACGACGCACACTGGAACATGGAGCCTTAGCATAGCGGACGGGCGTTTCCGTCCCGGTCTGGTGCGGGGTGCGACCAGACCGTGGTTCGGGACCGGCCTGACGAGACCGCGGTCCCTCGCCGCGGCTCCGTTCCGGTTGGGGCCAGCCCCTCGGTGCCACGGTCCACGGGAGAGTCTCTCCGCTGTTTGCCGCGGTCCCTCGCCGTGGTTCCGTTCCGGCCGGGGCCCGCCCCTCGGTGCCACGGTCCACGGGAGAGTCTCTCCGCTGTTTGCCGCGGTCCCTCGCCGTGGCTCCGTTCCGACCGGGGCCCGCCCCTCGGTGCCACGGTCCACAGCGAGAGTCTCTCCGCTGTTTGCCGCGGGGCGGCAACCAATCTCGCCCAGGCGCGCCGGCTGCCGCATACCGACCGGCCGGCGGCCCGCTCCCGCACACACACACGCGCGCGGGAGCGGGAGCGGGAGCGGGAGCTGGTATTGATCAGCTGAGGCGGCGGGCCCGCAGCCGGCGGCACGCGGGCCAGAGGCCCCGGCCGGCGGGGGCCGGCTTACACCGCTGACGGTAGCTCACGGGCCAGAGGCCCCGGTCGGCGGGGGCCGGCTGACGCCGCTGCCGACACCAGCCCACCAGGGCCGGGGGATTGTGCCGGGCGTTGTCTCACCAGGCCTATTCCCCGCTGGGGGACTCTGACCACCTCTCAGGGACTCCGATCCACCAGCGCTGGCCTCGAGGGACGTCGGCTCATCAGTCCTCCCACCACCTGAGGAACAATGACCCGCCACGCGTCCCTACGCCTCAGTCACGACCCCTTTCCTACAACAACCGATGACATGCCGCGGCCAGTGACGTCACCGACTGGATCTCCGGTGGGGGAGGTCGACCGCTCGGCACGGCGACGCGTCCTGAGGGGCGGCCAACCGCGCGGCCCGGCGGCAGGCGACAGCGGCCGGCGGCATGGCGTCCAGGGGCCTGTTGAGCTGAGCGAGCAGAGCAGCACCAGGCGAACAGACCTTAATCACAACGTTTCAGGATGATTTTTAGAAGCATGCAACGGCTGCAGTGGCAACATCTCAGATCAAACCGCTTGATTTAGCCGGTATCCAAAAAGTGCCTGCGAGGAGTATCGAACCCACGACCTCACCGTCGTTGGGGACAGTAGTCGAAGGTGAGGCGAGTGTCGCCCTCATCGACACGAAAGGCATAAACAACAGCGCACTGACGGATATAGCGGAATGATTTCGTATCCTTTCGACATGCAAGCGGGCTCCCCAGTTTCCCCAGCGCCACAGCCGTAATCTACGGACAGGTTTAAGGACCGCGGTCGCTCACGTGCTCCTCACCCCCATCCACCGCAAACGAGTCTGTCAACGAATGCGCACGCCAGTAGCCAGTAGCCAGCAGCCACCACGCGGCAGGTGCCGAGGACGGTGCAGCGTGCTATGCTGGCGGCTCAAAAGCCCACGGGGCAAACCAGCCCATCCGCGGCTGGAGGACGCGGTCAGGACTTCCGAGAGCGCACGGCAGCCAGCTGGAGCGCTCCGCAGCCGCCGCCGCTGCACATCACCGCCCCAAACCTGAGCCGTGGCCGCCGCCATCCTGCACGCCACGGCCCTGACCGGCTCGGGCTGACCGGCCAGGTCACCTCGCGACACCTGGCGCGCCCTCCAGCCCGCCCGGCGCCGCGCGGCCGCGCTCCAGGCCGCCAGACCTCCAGCGCGCTGCTCCCGGTCCTGACCGGTTCTGCGCCCTCTCCTGATCGCGGTCGCTCCGTCGGCCGGCGTCGCCGGCCCGGCCGGGGCCTCGGCCCCTCTCGGCGGCGCTCGATCAGCGGACCTGGAGCGGATCGCGGACGGACGCCGCTCAATGGCCGGTGACAGCCGGTAGCGGCGCCGGCCGCCCTTTACGACGCCATTACCACTCCATGAAACCGGCCGAGCGCGAGCGGCGCCGGCCGATCATCACGGCTGAATGGCCGCCCGATGAGGAAAGGATAGCCGATGACGGGACGGGGAGGCCGCCGGGCCGCGTCCCGCCCGTCCCCCGCCGCGGGCCCGGCGAGCGCGCCGTCTATTTCCGTCGGGCCGGGGCCGATCAGCCAGTGCGGATGGTTCCCACGCGGGCGGGAGCGGGGCGCGCCGCCGCACGCCGCAGCCGCTTAGCGCAACAGTGGATGGCCGACTGCCGACGGACAGCGGCTGGAGCCGGGCCGCGTCGGCAGCGGCGGAGCAGGCTCAGTGCGGCTGCCCCGTCCTCTCAGACAACAGCCCGCACCAGTCGTGTACTATTGCCGACTGGAAACAAGAAACGAGGAGAAGTTCACCTGCCAGGAGCTCCTGCTAAACATTGTCAGCGACACCGGCGAGCGTACGAGGGGGGGGGGGGGGAGGGAAGGAAGGAACCCACCAATCAATGGTGCAGACGCGCATCGGAGCCCTCGGGGTCTGACGCCGTCTAAAGTAGGGCCTTACAGCCACACTTCTCGCTGACGGCTAGATATTTTCCCCCTGTACACGCCCCTGGCGGGTCAGTGCTCCTCACTGCTCACAGCACATTTCCGCCCAGTCGCGCCCCGTAGTACTCAGTACCCCCATTTCCGCAGACGTAGTACTCAGGACCCACGCGCCCCTTCCAACGCGTCTCTCGTAGGTTTGTGCCGCTCAAAACCCATCCCATACGCACCCAGACGTACCCTGCACCCTCGCGCCGCTGTACAACTCCCGGCGAATTCCGCCCCTTTCCCAAGTCAGCGCCGACACAAGCGTCGCCTCCTCTCCACGCTTCGAACCTGACAGCCCAGCCGCGTCCGTCGCCTCGCCCCGGCCGCCGTGGCCGCCGTCCCCGGCTGCGGGCGGCTGCCAGCCCTCCTCCTGCACCGCCCGCGGCGGCGGCGGCGGCGGCGGCGGCAGGGTGTCATAATCACGCGCCCCGCGGCCGCCGGCCCCACTTGTCGGCCACAGCGGCGCGGCCGGCGGCGCGCGGCGGCGTGCGTGGCGCTCGCCCAGACCGGGCCGGGCCGGGGCGCGCGGTGGCGGCCGGAGCAGCGCAGCCGGAGCCGCAGCTGGCGCCATTTTCTTCCCTGCAGCCGACAGCGCAGCTCGGGGCGCGGCGGCGGTGGCGTCCAAAGGTCCGGCCGGATTACCGGCTAGCCGCGGCCGCCACCGCATCGGCAGAGGGGGAGGGGTGGGCGAGGGTGGGGGCTACTGTGCGGGCGGGCGGGGGCGGCGGCGGGCGGGGGCGGGCGGGCAGGCGGGCCAGGTGCGGTGGCCAGAGCGCCACCGGAGGTGCGGGCCGAGGTCCAGTGGGGTCCTGTACGGCCGGGTCACGTCCAGTCGGACCCACTCAAGCTAGGTCACGACGGATCAGGTTGCGACAAGCAAGTTCTCCGCTGGGTTTGGGGGGGGGGGGGGGTAAGCTCCGGGCGAGTTTGACTGGGTCGTGTCGGGTCAGCTCAGGCCAAACCAGGCCCGTCCGGCTCCCGCCGAGCGTGTCTGCTCACCTGGGTCGGCATGGAGGCCATGGACGTGGCGACGCCCTGCTGGATCAGCTGAAACAGACATGACGCACCTGTTAACGCCGTCCCTCTCTGCACCACGCGCGCGAGCCCTGCACCCGTGCACAGACGACAGTCCCACCCTGCACCCGTGCACCACACATCCCATTCCTGAGTGCATGAGTGCACCCCCCCCCCCCCCGCCCGCTCGGAAGCACGCAGGTCATGTCCGGCGCGCGGCTGCTCCCGACACACGGCCGCGGCCACACTCCGAGACTCCTGTCCAGCGTCGGTCGGGATTCCGCGAGAGCCGCCGTGAGCGGTGCATTAGTCAGATATGCCGGCTACCACGCGCCGGGAATCCGGCAGCGGCGCGACCCTGCGCGCACCCCATACAGAAGCAGCTCCTCGGTGGAGGTGACCTGTTCGGCTCGCATACGACCGGGCTGGAGGATGCCGGCGTTGGTTGAGAAAAATCGCCGAAAAAACCCGCTCGAGCGAGCGGGCCGAACCGCTCTCGCATTGCGGAGTCATTACGCAAAAACCGGCTGCGCCCAGATTACGAAGCCATTACGCAAAGGCCGCGACTGTTCCCCACCCGCGCACGGCTCGTTATCTTCTGCTCAGGCGCACGACCGTCGCTGACATTCAAGAACCACCAGATCGTCACCGAACGAAATGCACGGCGCTCGCTCACGCACCGGTAGCCTCCACCGCACTCCTCGCTACGACCTATTACAGATTCCAGCCGTGCGTGAGGCAGGGCCTCCGCCCTTCGCGAGAGGCCCCGGGGAGGCGGGGTGCGCCGCCCGGTAGACTGGAGCGTCACGGTAGCCGCTGGCGGCCGGGACGCGGTGCTGCGCGGCCGGCCCGGCTCTCGACTGCGATCTTATCTGATCGGCCGGCGCTTCGCCACATCACGACAGCACCGACACCACTGGTGACAGCTGGTGATCTGATCACCCGCCATCATGGCGGGCGCGACCGCTGCGCCCCGGTACTTCGCTCTCCGCCCCCCCCCCCCCCCCCCCACTCTCTCCCTCCCTCACAGCCCAGCCTCGAGTGCCGGCAGCGGAAATGTATGGAGAGCACTTCCATACCGCCAGCCAGCAAGCTGCGCACAAAACGAAACAAAACAAGCCGCACCCAAAGCCCGCCTACGCAGCCAGCTTCCGATCGCCTTGAATCTAGGTATCTCGCAAACTGATCTCATAGGGTCGGTGTACGGCCAGAACACTGACAGGAACGTAAAGCGCGCTGGGAAACTGGTCGTAGATTGCCTCCGCCACCATGCATTTACAATCCGGTCTTTTCGCCAATCACTCCCGCTGCTGTCTCCAGACAGATAATGCAGCGACCCGTTACATGCAAAAACCGCCCCCGTCTCGCCTACGTTCGCTGTCCGGACCGGGCATGGCCCCGGGGTATCCGGCGCTCAGGTCACGGCTCAACGCCCAAAACAGCAGTCTGGAGCCGCCCCTGCCGGACGGGCACCAGGACCGAGGCCGCCGCTGCTCCGGCCCGCCTCGAGACCCGATCTGCACCCCAGCCAAACCAATCAAGCCGCGTGCCTGTTGGGTACGCCCCTGAGCAGGGGCGGCTCCAGGCCCGTCTTTTCCCGCGTCCACAGAATCGCAGGCGTCGATGGCGTGCCAAACGCTCGTCAGCGCCGTTCTCAGCACTCAAACCGCGAAAATTGGTGGGCCTGCCAACCAGGGGCATCCCCCCACACGATCAGTCGTCGCGCAGCTGTTCCTGGGTATGCCTTTGTCCGCCTCTCTCCAACAGCCGCCGCGTGGGGACTCCGCGGCTGTGCCCAAGTCCTCCCTGGCCAGCCGACCTGGACGCGCCTCTGCTCTGCCACGCTTCCTCGATAAACATCTCCCCAGGCCGGCAGCCCGGCGGGACGGCCGGACCTTCTCCCCGGCCGCGCGGCCGGCGTGGGAAACACGAACCTGCTGACAACGACGGCAAGGGCGAACCGGCCGCCCACCGCGCTGGCAAAATGGCCCTAGCCGACGTGGGCCGGTCGGCGGGCGGCGGGCACGAGACAGTAATGACGCGCCGCCACGCCACGGCCGGCGGCGGCGGCGGCGGCGGCAGGCTGGAGACCTCGCCGGCACGTCCAGTACCGCCGCCGACCGAGCAGCCCCTGACTCTCCAGCGCTGAGGATGACGCTCGCTAGGCCGCGCTCCGTCACCCCCCCCCCCCCAGCCTGCTAGCGTCGGCCGGCAGGCAGCAGCGCCAGGCGAGCCAAACCGAGGTCGTGGCTGAACAACAGCCGGCCGGGGCGACGCGGCGGGGTCGCCCGAGCCACGGGCGACGGGCGGCCACCGGCCAGCGCTCCTTCCCCTCACCCACCGGCACCGCTAATCCGGGCGGGACGGCAGGAGGGGGTGACCCGCCGCAGGGACGGGGGGTGGAGGCGCGACAATGGCCGCCCGCCGGCTGCGCCGCCGCCGCCGGCGCTGGCCTGCTCCCCCGCCGCGCCGAGTCGAGCCGCGCGCTCGCTCAAACAAAGCCCGGCAGTGTGGCAGCGGCCGCCGCCGCCGGGCCCCCGAATCAGGCCAATTTCCGGCGGTGTCGGCTGCCGGCGATAGCGCCGCAGTCGTCCGCTCCCCCGTCGCCCCCGTCGCCGCCTCACGCTCCCCGGCGGCAGACGGTTCGCGGCCTCCGCCCGGGCCGCCGCTATTTAAATCCAGTGGCGGCCGGCGGTTCCATGGCGGCGGCCGGCCACGATGGCGGCGCGCCGCTGTTGCCAGGCGGCCAGCGCCATTTTTAATTGGCCGGGCGGGCGGCGGCAGCGGCGCCGATCGCTGCTGCCACCTGGCGGCGGTGACCTTGACAAGCCGGTCGGCGCGGCACAACACAACAGCGCGCCGCCGCCGGCCGCCGGGAATAGCGCGTGCCGACGGCCGGCCGCCGCGCCGCGCCGGCAGACGTAATTCATTGCAGCGCAGCAGCAGCGGCGGCGGCGGCGAGCACAAAGGCGACCAGGTGACCGACCGCCCGCGCGGCCGGTCGGCGAGACGGCGAGACGGCGGGTCGTCGGCCGGAGCTGCGCAGTGCGCGGGCCCGGCAGAGAAGAGCGCCTCTCAGTCACGCCGCCCCCGCCGGCACGGGAGGCGGCCGCGAGGGGCCGGGCCACCGGGGCCGCGCCATGGCAACGGCCCGCGCCGCGGACAGCGCCGGACCTAAACAAACCGCAAATACCGCACATAAACACGCGGCGTCTGCGAGCCGACGGCGGCGGCGGCGGCGGCGGAGGCGTGATGACGGCCGCGGCAGCCGCCACTGGCCGCTGGCGGCCGCCGCGGCGAGTCGCGGCGGCGCGCGCCAGGTGCGCCACGGCGGCCGGAGCGCCGACTCCGCCCCCTCGCACTCCAAGGTCAGCGGTCGGCGGCCGCAGCCATGACGCCTCCCGAATTTAGCAGGGGCGCTGCCGGCCGGACGGCCGACGGGCGCCGCCGCGGCAGGTGCCGCCCGCTGCTGAGCACGTGGGGAGGGGGCGGGCACACGCCGCGGCGGGGGAGAAGCCGGCCAACGGCGGGGCTCGTCTCCCACGTCTGTGGAAAAAAATGGCTCAGTGCGTCGCCAAGATCAGCGCCAGACAGGGTCGGCGACCTTTGCCCGGATGATGCAGGGTCGGCGACCTTTGCCCCGATGGTCCAGGCCGCTTGTCTGTGGCGCAAGGTCGGGCAACGGCAACGTTACCTACTAACGCGGGGCGGGTGTCATGTGTTTGACCCAAAGGTGAGCTGGAAAGCTTAACCGGACTAGCACGGTGCCTGCCCTCCGTCTCTAATGAGACTCCCACACGCCGAGCAATGAAAGCACTTGTGCAGAGGTTCGGGAAACATAGACAGGCCTGGGAAGCCCATCGGGAATACTGCGACACTCCCCAACCCGCGACGGACTCCCCGGCCTACACTCGGGGCTGTTCACGGCTCGCAGTTGGAGGACGGCTCGAGCTCCGTCGCCGTCGCGTTCCGGTCTGCTGGTGCGTGGAAGTGCGCCGTTTGTCTGCCGTCTCCGCTGTCTGGCGGTGACGGCAGCTTCGCCAGCGTTTGCCGCCTCATCCTCCATGCACGCCCTGACCGCGAGGCCCCCGCGCGGCCACGGCCGCCGCCGCCGCCGCCGCCGCTGCCGCCGCCGCCGCCATCGCCGCCCGACGTGATGGTCCACCGCCATGCGAGTTCGGGGAAGCGAGGCGCCGGCCGGGTCAATTATGGGCCGTGTCGGGGGTACCGGGCTGGCACGCACCGCCGGCGGCGGCGGCGGCGGCGGCGGCGGCGGCGGACGAGACCCAGCGGGGGAGGGGGGGGGGACGGCGATTGGAACAGAGCGGCGGCGGCCGCTGCGCCGCTGGGTGGGCCGCGGCCGGGCTGTTCCGCCTCGGCCCGCGACCACCGGGCCGCGTGACCCGCGGCGGAACAAAGGACCGGGGCCAGACGTCCCCCGGTCCCGTCAGCGGCATCACGCCGCTGCGTCCGAGCTCCGCGCTCCCGTCCGTAGCTGACCAACACCGACGCGTGGCGGCCCCGCCGAGCCGTCCGCACGC